>NC_142372.1:17147027-17519527 GCF_059441005.1 Hippichthys cyanospilos | reverse complement strand
GTGCCAATGTTGCCATCTACAGAGCTGTGTTTGTCACTGCAGTGATTTAAGAAAAAAAAAAAAAACACAATTTCATAGACTTGTTCACGCTTTTCCTTTTGAAAAACTTGTCAAATATATTTTTCTGGGGTGGTAAATGGTTTATAAATGTTCATAGCAGTGAATGAGGTAAAGGTTTGCCTTTGACTGAGATCTGTGCTTTTCTTAGTGACATTCATTCTGGCATTGGGAAAATAAATAATGTCTTAAGAATTTTGCTCACTTCGGCATCTTGGGAAATATTCACAGATGCTGTATTACCTCGCAACAGTAATCATACCAAGAACCATTTTGTAAAATGATGGGAAACATGCCACCAAGGCATGAGTAATGCTTCGATTTAGATTTCATTAGTCACCATGGCAACTTTTAAGTGACAACACTTCTCAGGAAGTGACACATTGTGTATTAAAGTATTGTTTGCTTGAATGATGCATTATGTTTGTAAAGTATAGAGACCAAGAATCGGTGTAGGGCATCACAATACCTGGCCTTATTTAAAGGTATCAGTTCAATACAAGTATTGGCCACTCTCTTGGATAAGTTTTACTATCACAAACTATCACAAATACAAATTAAAAATTAGAAGAATTGAAAATTGTAAGTAGTTTGATGAACATTTAAGGGAAATGCTAAAGTGAAATAGATCTAGGTTTAGCTTTAAAATGATCTGTCATTTGTTTTTTGAGGGGGATTTTAAAAATCAAAATAATTCGTGGTATCGGCACTTAGTATCGACAGTTGAGTACT
This sequence comes from Hippichthys cyanospilos, assembly GCF_059441005.1. Lineage (NCBI taxonomy): Eukaryota > Metazoa > Chordata > Actinopteri > Syngnathiformes > Syngnathidae > Hippichthys > Hippichthys cyanospilos. The sequence goes on along the minus strand of NC_142372.1, from coordinate 17,518,738 downwards.
CAAACTCGTGTCGGTCTGAATAAAGGCTTGCTGGTGCCTATTCCAGCCGCGTTTAGGCATTAGCCGGGGGACACCCTGGACTGGTTTCAACCCACCCTTCTGCCAATTATTATTTCTAACTATTCATAATTACTTCCACCTTATTTACTGTCCCAGTTCCATCTGAAAAAAAAAATCCGTAAATCATGATAAATTGTATCCGTGGCACTACAATTGCTTTTTTTTTTCCAAACACAAAAATTAGGGGTGTGTAAACTTTTTACTAAATGCACTTCAGTATGTTAATATGTCGGTCATCAGCCATCCTTTCTGCCTCGCCTTCCCCTAAGGTGAACTCTTAAGGCACCTCATTATAAGACTGCCAGCTCTTGGCCTCACTGGCTGTGGCGGAGGTGAAGAATATCACATCATCATAAAGTGGAGATGGCATTACACCCGTCACAAATTATAGATGAATTTTAGCGTGTGGTGGCAGGCCTGGCAGGCGAGTGCTTCACTTAAGTGACTCTCAAGGTCTGCAATACCCCCCTCAGCCTTTAAAAAGAAGAACATTGAGTATAAGCATTATATCATGCACTACGTTTACATAGACTACGGCAGAAAGAACTCCTTGGTAGCAAGGCTGGTCCAACTTGTAGACAGTCTTGGGTCTTGTCAGTCTCAAGACAGAACAGATTCAGTACATTCTATTACATTTCCTCAATTTTTTTTGCATTTGAACTGCCATTTCACCACTTCATATAAAAGTACATACAATGTATGTATACGTTGCATGATCATGGTTACATTGTGTTGATATTCTTGCAATGAACGATTATTTTCTTGAGGAGCACCTATTCCTTTATTAAAAAAAAAAAAGATCTTTGTTATTCATTTATACACACACAAAGATGCGGTTATAGTACAAATGTTATTTAATATGAAAGGCTAACTAAAATATTTAGAAACATCTGTCAATATAATGCAATGCAATTTTTCTGCGCAAACTCAATAATTCACAATACCGTATATTAAGTTAAGACCTGCAGGATCTCATCACCTTAATTTGAGCTAGAAATCAGGCGATTTTATTTTGAAAAGCATTTGCAACACAAGATAAAATATTGCAATTCTCCAAGCGATTGCTTACAAATAAAATTGACCTCAGGTCACAGGGTACATAATGAAAAGCGTCTTTATTTCTTTTCCAATACAGATGTAAATGTAACACTTACTATACTTGCGTTCGTCTGGTTTGCCTCGGCTGAATGTGTCTTTTGTACGTGCATCTTTGAACAAAGATGTAACACTGTTTTGTATCTTATTGCAGTACAGTGTTATGCTCCTATCAGTGCCTTCGTCCTTGAATCTCAAAGGATCCTTGCTAATATACTTATATTAGGCCAATCAGGCAGCTGCAGACAGTCTAATTGAATAGTCGATACCTGGAAGAATAGTAAGCAATGTTCAGAGACGTCTATATTTGTGTAAATGGAGTTTTCCTCACCTCTGCTCACAAGAATGTTCCACCTCCCGCAATCTAAGGCTTGGTGCATTCTTAAAAATGATAATTATAATCTTGACGTCACGGATGAATATGATAAAAAAAAAAAAAAAAAAAGTGGTGACCTTGCAGCCAGTGACTTTTGGAGGGAGAGGCTTCATGTCCCGTCTGCTGGTTGTTTGTGTTTTAACATCTACCAATTCTATTTTTAAACCATGCAAACTCAGACGAGTTGGAAAAGGAGGTTAAAAGACTTAACAGCTAAAATAGGACATGACAGACAGAGCTATTGATTTCATTGATTGATTCCACTTGGATGCTTGCAGTTTTGGTCTAAGCTCATAAAGACTCATGGAATTTGTCAGTCAGTCCCCAGTCAGGATAACTGTGTCGTTGTGTGGAAATGGCAACTAAATATCTTTAGTCTCTCTGGAGTGCCAAAGAGAGAGGACATTTTTAGTGTGCATAGAAAGTAGTAGATTCTTATCAGCAAATGCATGGTACTGCAGTTTGTATTAGGCACTCAGAATTAGTCCTACTGAAAATGTATTGAACTAACTAAAGAAGAACATTGGATTGGCGGACAAATGGCACAAACATACTCAACATAAAACAAAGTTAACTTTAGGATTACTAACAATTTGGTCTCATCCATTGACGACTTGTAATTATTTCATTTGTATGCCATTGTACACGTTGTTTTTTCATACATGGTGCCTTAATGCTAACATAATATGAATCCTATAGGTAGGCTAACTTAGGCATCGAGCTAACAAAAAATGCTAACCTTTATACGATTGCCAATCTGAGCAGCAACACATGCAAAAAAACAGAATACAGCTGTACTCACAGGCATATACTGTACATTCTCCCAGCTCTGGCAGAATGATGACTTTTACTGAACCTCAGCTGAACTTGTCTTGCTTTAACTATGCTGCATCGCTTCCTGTAGACCTTAAAAATCTGCAGTACAGTGAGGCCACAAACTTTGAACGAACGAGTTCTGCGGTTATTGGGCATTTGTAAAACCTACTGTTTGCCATACTCAAATTCCTCTGTATCTGTGACTGAATGTATACGTCCTTTAAAGGCATGGTGTGGTGTGATGATATAGACATCAGCCAATGACCGTTAATGGCTGTCAACCGGCAAACCCGTGTGGCCATCGATGTGCTCATCAAGTGTTTGTTTTTAACCTCCTCTATAATGTTTTAGGCAGTATCTTGTTACTGATACATCCAAAAGTGCAGATTCAGAAAAACTTAGGCAATGTTGTTCTGGGCCGGTGCTTTCCAATGTTCACTATTCCAATGTTTTGAGTTGTACATCATGGTCCACAACTCTTTCTTATTTTGTTTGTTTTGTCTGAGCAATTTCACACTATCCAGGAGGGAAGAATCTACCACTGTGGTCTTAACGGATGCATGCGCTTCTCTAAGTGCTCTTGCTCTTAATGCAAATGCTCCACATGGGTGGACACGCGTGGCGATTTTTACGGAGTAGCACCAGACCAACAGTCAAACACGTCGGCCTATTGCTCAGCCAAGACACCCACACAAACGCGCACACTGACCAGCTCACACCCCCTCGGGGCTGTGGGACGGCGTTTGAGCGATGTCTCCCCAGGGGGCTGATATTTTATAGTTTGTGTCCATCAGTGGCATAGCCCGGGGCACTAGGGTTGACAGTAAGTGCTCTCAACACCGGCGACACTGATTCATCTGCACTATGACACAGATGAGAACGAGTGGGGGATGGTGGAAGGGGCGGGGTGCATGCACATATTCTGTTTACTATCAGTACATTGTGAACTGAACCCCAAACTACCTCCTGTTCATCGGCGGGTTCATGGACGTTCAGTCCAGACAGACAGCCATGCCACAATATCGATAAAAAAGGACTCCGGTCTTATGCATGATATTTCAGTTTTTCACCTGCTACCACACCATACGCACAAGTGATCCGCTTCTGCCTATATAGAGGAAGGTTGCATGTGAACCCCAGCCTTCTACATGTGCATACTAAGCAATCAATGTGTCACCTCCTCTTGACGATCCTATTTTTTTTCCATATGAGGCCCGTTTTCCTTGTCAGCAAAAGGTAATTTGCTGTATTGTGATTCACTCCTAAAACTTGGTGACGAGGTGTCTGATAAGTCGCAAGCCTCCCGCTGCAACCCTCCTCCCAAATGGGAGCATCACCCACAATATGGAGAAAAAAAAATGAAGGCAGCACCCCAACCCCCATCCAATCTCCAACCAACGGCACACTGCGCCCCAGCTCCTCCTTTCCAGACCGAGCCCGACGAAGGCGAAGCTGACGCGGGCTGCTAAATTAGATAAGCAGGGCTGTAGCACAGCGCCCCTGATTAATAAAAGATGCAGTGCTCCCTGGGGATGGCCCCTCCGAGGGCCCAGCCGAACCCAGCCTCAGACAATGAAGCCGGCTCTCCCACAATGAACAGGAAATGGAGAAAATGAACCAATCATGGAAATATAACATTTAAAACAGTACTAGCCTGTGACCCGTCGTAGCATTACACATGCGGCATAATAGATAATAACGCATGCTAAAGGTGCAGAGAGAAACAAAAATGTTAATATATTCACTTATTTTGGAAGCACAGCCCATTGTTGACACGTGTTGGGTAGAGCTACCGAGTTCCTGCTGTTTGAGGACAGGGAGAAATTTGCATGTCTGCTACTTCAAATTCATGGTCAGTTTCTTTCTATGCCTCCGTACTCCACATTATCATTCTCAATATATGTTTAACATTCATTTTTGTGATCAAGGTGATCATTCTTGGCAATAAATAATCCCCCTTAAACTCATACTATTTTTCAACACAAGAGTAGCTATACATAATTCTGCCCGCACATTGAAATTAATGCTCTGTTTTGACAGAGAGATATGAACATTACATATATTAATACAGTTGTGGTTCGCAGTCGCGTAGAAGTACACCGCATCATTTAAAATGGTGCTTCTTCACATTTACCTCACATATTATTTCATTTTTTTACTCACCATATTCAGCAACATGAGATGAGAGGGACAGTATATTAGACTCTCATTATAAGCAACTGCAGTTTTCCTCCACTTCTACAACTACGACAACAAAATACTTAGTGTTACTTACAACTTAGTGTATGTATTTCAGATCGTGTCCATTTTTACTCTTTACAAGCTTAGGCATCCTCTTACTCCTTTTCCAACACTGTAACCAGCATTGTTTGTTTTTGCTTTTATTTTATTATCATGTTCGAAATAAAAGTTTCTTCATTCATTCATTTACTTTTCATGTTAGATGGTTCATAATTAGAGTTAATCATTGTTGTATTCAGTGACCCTAATTGGTGTTTTATTCGTGTAGCATGCACAAACGCTCACTCTGCTGCCATGTGATAATAATAATTCACTTTGTTTACAACAGGAATATTACCCCTCTCACTATGCTCGGGTTGTGCTCAGCTCATTGCCAAAATTTCGATATAATCACCTTCATTACATTTCAAAATTAGTGCTTGATAATGTTCTTCAAAGCAGTGCTCATGTCATGATATTCTACCTACGCCTTTATAGAAACCCACTTGGCCAACAAATGGTTCACCAGTTCAAGGTATGAGGGATACAGTCGTCGTGAATAATCAGGATGAATCGCTTTACATGTATGTGCATGAATGCAGTCACGTGACTTAAGGAGGAATATTTTTCCTTTGTACGTGGCGAGCCTTTGTAGCGAACGCCAAGACGTATTATCTTGAAATAACCCGCACCTGCTTCTGCCTGTGAACAATAGCAAGACGCTTCTAATTTTCTGCAAGATAATGCTTGTCATATTGAGATGGAAGAAGGTCAAGGGTTAGCCTGTAAGATTCTGATTGGTTTTGAGCATCACGCGCCTCTTCCCGAAGATAAAATGGACAGCGATAGTTCATGTATAGCGCCGTTCCTCTAAATTGCACGGCAGTTTTAGGCATCAGTTCAGTGAGGAGGTAGACAAATGTGCAAGGAATAGAGAGCATCTAACAGTCAGCACTCGACACGAAAATGTCGCTGATAAAATCTTGCATCAGCAATTTTTTTTTCTGTATTTGCTTTTTAGCTGTTCAATTCTCACTCTACCGCTTCAACTTACAAAGATTGATGGCGTTTCTATATGCATATGTATAGGCTGCGCACATGCAGTTGAACCTGTGTTTGACCTCGATCTGCTCGCGGCTATTCTAACATTCGCCACAGGAAAATGTATCTCTGGTGCAAGTAGATAGCGTAAATTAGAGCACAGCACAGACGAATCATGCTCTATTCTCAAACCTCCATATGGCATTACAGTGTGTTTACTGAACATATGCATACTCATGCAGACATGAATATGTCGTGCTCAATCCTCAGTAATAGTCGATGTTTTTCACAGAGAAAAGTACTTGCTAGTCATTAGCCTGTCTAAGGTGTTTCCTATTATGTGTTAGCTATGAGCTAGCCTATGGTGTTTCCTATTATGTGTTAGCTATGAGCTAGCAGAGGCTATGTCATTTTCAGGAAGTAAATTGCTTATTTCTTATATGTACTAAGATGGTAAATTTCATCTTGGAGTGGCAATAAACAGCTTGAATTGTTTGAATTGCTGGATACCTCACTAATTAAACCCAAACTACAAATAGCATGTTTCTCGGCACCTGTGCAGAGCAAAAAGAGGCAATAAACCCAAATAACCAAAGCGAGTTGTACAGTAAATTGCCGAAAGCATCGGAGACAAAACCCGAGCTAATGCAGGTCCAATCACAAAATCCCTCTGTCTTAATAAAGAATGCTCTGACATGTATAACAAATCTATGACATACAAATAATTCATATTAGCGGATATTGTGTGCAAATCCCCCAAAGCATTACATACCAACAACATGAGATCGTTTATCATTTTCTTTGTCTTTCATTTCTATGCTTGCTTGTGAATAATCTCTTTGACCTGGTTTCTTGTGTATTTTTTTTCTCCTTTTCTCTTGATGGCACCCCGAGGGCCATATGCATCTCGCATTATGCACTCACCCAAACAGCCTCCTCCAAAGAGCGGTCCAGCTTGTGGGAGTGGCTTCCTCTGCCCTTTAAGGTCATTCCAGTGGTCATGTGACTCTGCCACCGGAGCCCCTCGGGCCAAATGACAAACGGAGCTGCCAGGACACGGAGGGCGTCAGGGGTGTTTTTCCACAAAGCATTCTATAAAAGTGTAACTGGGCTGTATTTGCCCTTTCCTCTTGCTCTGTGTTCAGCCAACAGGCCCCTGAAGATCTCTTAAAAAAAAAAAAAAAAAAAGTGCTGATGCACTCACGCTCATGTAATCCTTTTCGCGCTGCTCCACCTCGGCTCACTCCCATAACCTCCCTTGCATTCCCTCACAGTCTGCCGCCAATGCGGGCGACAAGGTGACGCGATCAAGAGGGCTTGTTTGGGCCCCCAGCTAATCAGCGCACATTAGAGCATGACTAAATAAATCTTAAGTGCTGCTAATTGCTTACCAGTGAAAACAATAACAGAGCACTTGCCCAGAGGCTCTGGAGTAGTGAGAGGCTGGGACACTGGGGACTCTGGGTGAGGGGGTGGCGGGGGACTGGCACGGGGCCAATGGAAGACACCGGCACCATCACTCACCCCCACTGTCTCCGTGTTTAACTCACACGCCACTTGGCACTGTCACTACATGCACCAGATGCCTCGCAGCCACCATATGCAGGCCATATTGCCTGCAGACCTCATCAGACAAGAATTAGCCTTACATGACATATCCAGACAAGCCTTGCCCACTTTTGGAGGCCATCTTACATCACTGCATTAATAAACATGAATTAGTAATGACACAATTAGATGATCTTGCTCCGACATTTATTCTTTGCATTAATGGGATTCTCCGCTGTGCTCTGGACTGGCACGCAATAACACCTCGGAACTTTAGATGTTTGGCCGAGGACAGTTGAAAGAAAAAGAGATCTTTGGTGAGCGTACGTTGTAACGGGGAACATCATAAAGGGGTTCTCTGTTTGGAAGATATTCCGTCCTGTCGGTTACTTTCTGACATGCAGCGTTTGTTTCTCTCCTAGGTTTTGTCGTCCGTGAGGAAGTCGTTTGAATAGCTCGCTACTACTATGATCAAAAGGTATGTGCCACCTAGTAGCAGACTCATGTAAGCATATAGAATAAAAAGTCACATGAAATGTATTAAATCAAAATTGCACTATAGTCCATTACACTGTTAATCAATGCATCTGATTGAGCACCATGTACGCTTAAAAGCAGTTTGCAATTTTCATACTGTTCCTTTAATGCCGCAAAACAAAACACCTAATATTCCTACATTAATTGTTATCAGTCGGATGGTTAATTTTTGTGAGGCAGCAGAGATGTGATTGACACACATCAATCTTCTGTCTTTGATTGGTTGTAATTACTCCAATGTAATAGTCCCTTATCAAATGAGAGACACAAAATTGGACCAGACAGGGTATTCTTGTCAAGTCATCATGACTCTTTATAGAAATATGCCAAAATATTTTTTATGAAATTCCTATAAATTCCTAAAGCAAGGATCTCCAAGTTTGTGCTTCAAGAGGTGCATTCCAGCCTGTTTTTGATGTTTCCCTTCAACCAATACACCTGAAGCATTGTGATGAGCTAATCCAAGGGTAGGCGACTGTGGTCCTGGAGAGCCGTTATGTCTCCCTTCTATAACGCACCTCATTCAAATGATCAGGATCTTTATCAGGCTTCTGCAGTGCCTGCTGATGAGCTGATTATTTGAAGTCGGTGTGATGTAGAAGAGAGACATCAAAAACATGCTGGTTTACAACTCTCTAAGAACGCGGTCGTCTACCCCCGAGCTAATCATTTGAATCGGGTGTTTCGGTTAAAGGGAACATCCAAAACAGGCTGAATTGTGGCTCTTGAGGACAGGACTTGGCCAAAGCCTGTCCTAAAGGTCGTCTAGCTTAAGTGAGATGTGACAACAGTGCATTTCCTAGAAAGGCCTTTTCCAGTTTCCAACTTTCCACGGTCTTTCTGGAACGGGCGTCTCTCTCCCATCATGTCTCCACTACAGCAGTTTGGCACTTTCCCACGGGACTCGCGTGCTTTTGTTAGCATTTCTGTCAACACGCAATGCCTAATGGCTTGATTAGCTGAGGTTGACTGGCCTCTTAATTAAATGCTAATTTGGATGTGATGTGTCTAATGAAGATATCATGTATTGTTTGGCACCCGTCCAAGACTTAGCTTTATTCGAGAGCAGAATCAAATGGGAGGGATGAAAGTAAACAAGAAGAGGCTGCTTTGAAAGCACATGAATCAAATGTGCAAGATGATAACATTTAGTAGCGTTTATCTTTTTGAAATGAAGCTTGTTATTATATGACGAGGCACCGATGCGAGTGAGAAGAAATTACACACCCCTGGAACGTTAGCGCCCGTGTTTTAACACGGCCTCTTTTAGCATATTGTCCTAATGGGGAATGCCACATTGTGAAAACTGTCCCTTCGATGAAAAGTGTCATGTGCTGCTCGTTGAATCCATACTAAATGCTATTCCCTTTCAAATGGTAAACGCTTACCTAAAACCATTTATTTTTTGTCCTTACAAACAATGCTCACATGCAAAAATCATTACACACATTGTACGCTGAAAAAGGAAAACAATATTCATTTGGAGTAATATTTTAAAACTGGTTGAAGCCTGAATTTTGGCTGTGAGAAATATTTTTAAGTTCAGCTCATCTTTTCTATGATCAGAATGTCCTTCCATCAAATATTCGTGTTGATAGTGTTAGAAGCCAAGTGTTACAACAATAGTGCAATTCTTTCCGAAGTAGGTTTTGTGTGCTATTGATAAATGCTAAATTCCACATCATCATTGAAAATGTTCACATTGATTGATGTAAAAAAAATGTTAATATTTTCTGTTATGAAACTGGATAAATATGCTGAAAAAGTTTACATCTTGCCTTTGTTGGGCCGAACCCTTGCCCTTTGAAAATCATTACTTTACAAGGCAGCTTACCAAATGCAGTATCATTCACATTGGAGTTACACCTTATATTTTTTATCATATACTCATGTGCACTAACGTAATGCATCACCATCCAAAAACAATGTTTATTTTCTAATTTAATAACTAATCATTAACTTATTACACTGTCATTCATCAGAATGGTCTCAAGTCCACATCTGCACTCATGCAGATCACCCAACCAGTCAAAAAGATTTGACTTCATCTTAGAGAACTTTTCTCCAAGATCTTGGAACTATAAATGATACAAAAATGCAACAATTACAACAATGATATAACAACAGTTCCTCATAAATGAATCTGCACATTTTTTGGCTCCCGCAAGGTCCTTATGAGTTGGAATTTTATGACATCTCGCCAGCGTTTTAGTGTTTGTGTTGATAGATTTGGTCGACAAGTATTTTATGCACTTGAAATTGGCTAATATGTTTAAATAGCAGACACCAAGGGGATAAACCAATAGTATACATTTGTGAGAAAAAATAAAGAAATGGACAATTTGAACATTCAAGGTTTCTCCTTGACAGTGACCAATGATTTTTAGGTACTCAAATCGACAAATTAAGTACGCGTTCACATTGTATCCGTTTCTGAAATACACAAGACTATAGCTGTTATAAAGAACGGCATAATTCCCACCATTAGTTTAAATATTTAGTGATTTCTATTTTATGAAGTGCGGCTCAGTGACTCAGTGGTTAGCACGTCCGTCTCACAGTTCATGGACTCGAGGTAAAATTTACCTCACGCTGGCCTTCCTGTGTGAAGTTTGCATGTTCTCCCAGAGCCCGCGTGGGCGCTCCTTCCACATTCCAAAAACATGCACGGCAGGCGAATTGGACGTACTAAATTGTCCTTAGTTTTTATTTATATGCATGAATAGTTGTTCATCCCTGTGTGCCCAGCAATTGGCTGGCAACCACTTCAGGGTGTCCCCCGCCTACTGCCCATCAACAACTGGACCAGGCACCAGCAGGCCTTAATGGGGATAAGCTGGTACAGAAAATGGATGGATGAATATTTCACGTAAGAGAATCTCATGCAGTGATCTGGAACCAAGTGAGAGATAAAATACGAAAAGGCTGACTACCTGCCATCAATTCCTGTTGTTACATGGGTTTCCTGTTTAAAGGAGCCACAGTTGTACAGCATGTTTACAATGTCTTTGATGGACATTTTTTTTTTATTTTCATCCAAAATCAGCTTTACACAAGCGCTTTCTCACACCACTGCTCACGTGTCATTGGCTGCAAGGTCTTTCGACAAAGCTCGGAGTGCTAGGAACCTTTTTTCATTCAAATCCTCAATTATGCACAAGGATGTCACATTTAACACCAATCAATACGAATTTGATTTCGGTTTAGCATTTGGGGCAGGTGGGTGGCATCTCAGAGGGTTTTGGAAAGCCTTCTTCAGGTCCAGCACAGCTCAAGGCCTTTTATTCAATGTCCGTCGTTTTTGTTGGGCCACCCAGTCGATCCGGGAGAAATCAAAACAAAAAAAAAAACAAAAAAAAAACTTTAATTCATATAAACTATGAAGAAGAAAATTGTCCCTGTATTCCATGCTGGACAGATCCATAAAAGTTCAAAAACACTCTGACTTGCTTGTTTGGGCTTAAAATATAAATTTGGCTTGACACATTAGAAATGTCTGTTCCCTTCTTCTGTATATATCCAGGGGGTGCTTTCAGCTCAATGATTTTCTTCAACATTTCCAGTTCAAGGTGTACATTGTTACAGTTGAACGTGGGCTCAGTGCATGTTGGGCCTCTTGTTTCCAAATTGTGTTTCAGAGGCAGCGCAATGATCGATGAGTTTCTCTCTAGATACAACAAAAACAGTGTTAGAAGAACAGCAGATAACCACATGCTATGGGTTTGTAACTTTTAGGCACTATAAACGACTCCTTACCGTACTTTCAAGCTAATCTTCTGATAGTCTCATGCAGTAATGCTCACCACACACATGCCACTGAGCATGTGTCATAAGAGGCCAGGAGCATTAGAAGCATTAGCGACCTCAGGTATAGAGTGGACTTCCATTCTTACACAAACATGTGAATTTCTTTGCATTATTGCTTCATCTATCACTTAGCCGCATACGTTGCGCAGTAGTCGTTAGTCACCCTCACTCGCCCGCGCTTATTAATGAGAAAGCAATTACCATAGGCTCCAGCCCAATCCCAATGGCCTGGCAGAATAGTCCGAATCGGGCATCCCAACCTGCCGGGCTGTGCGTCCGCCGCTCGCTCGGATTCCCCCTCTCCTCCCTTGTACCTCTTCTCCCTTACACTGTGGCTGCAGACTCTCTCTTTCTCCATCCTCTCAGCAGCCTCTCTCTTTCGCTCCTCCCAGCTCCCAGGCTGCTCGGGGTTTTAGACGGATCACTCTCACAATGGTTGATCAATACTGGTATTGATCCCCTGGCAAAATGTTTAGAAAATCCTTCTGGGCAGCCGCGGTGCAGCAGGGAGAGGAGGCGGGGCGTCGAGAGGGCCAGCGTGCCATGTTATTCTTCGAGAGAGCCACCGCCGACCTGATTGGCCGCCAGCCTTGCCAAGAAGAGGGCTGGTACAGTGCGTGGAGTCTTCGTCACTGCGGCTTGGCATCGCGCGCTAGTCCCTGGCTCACTTTGCGAAACTCCTAGGACCACCAAAGCAGAGCACTACCCCACGGTGACTGCTGGCCAAGCTATGGCGCTCGTTCCCTCTCCTTTCAGTTCACTCGAGGAAGTTCATTTGCATAAATTAACTACCCTGTGGCGACCCTTAACAATGATTTTATTCCCATTGGCTAGCCTCTCTTAACGGAAAAACACCCCAGAGCTTGCCTACGCGTGTCGTCCAATACAATCTCCCTAAAAGCATGAAAATCAAAGTGGGTTTAAAGTAGAAGTCTTACCCCAGCATGTGCCTGATGTCAAGAGGGATCAATCCATGCGGCGTTTTTTCAGCTCCATAATTTTGCTTTGCACTTTTTTGCAAAAGAAAATGACTCCTAGGTTTTTATATGTATATGGAGAGACAGACAACTTAAAGTCCCAGTCAAACCTTTGGAAACACCTTCAAATTTGTCCATAATGCATCATCCACATCATAAAGCTGACAACAAAAATACTAAGATGTGCAATGCTGGCATCAGGACAAAAAATGCCTACTTTGACTAATCTAAATTAGAAAAAAAATCTGTATTGAATAACATTTTGTTTTGTTTTTTTTAACTAATAATTCTATCCATCTCTTCTTCTTCTTTTGGCTTTTCCTTTCAGGGGTCGCCACAATGATTTAATTGCCTCCATATAAGCATATCTCCAGCATCCTATTCTCTCGCACCAACTATCCTCATGTCCTCTTTGACTACATCTATAAACTCCTCTTTGTTTTTTTTTTTCCTAGGCCTCCTGTGTGGCAATTCTAAAATTAGTATCGTTCTCCCTTCGCATTCACCATCTCTCCTCTGGACATATCCGAGCCATCTCAGTCTGCCCTTTCTGACTTTATCTACAAAACCCCTAACAAGTGCTCTGTCCTCTGATGTGTTAATTCCTGACCCTATCTATCCTGTTCACTCCCAAAAAGAACCTCAGCATCTCCATCTCTGCTTCCTTTAGTTCTCTTCATAAAGTTGATGACAAATATTATTCTAAAATTAGGGTCAGAAAATGTTTAAAACAAGAAAAACAGAAATTAACTGACTGGTACTGTATTACAAATGTGTTATGATTATTATATAGCTGTACTCTGACTTTGACAACACTTTGGATATTGCGGCCATCACTATAACCTTTTCTGGTGACTTAATTTGACCTTTTCTAAATGTTTGCACATGTCCAACTAGTCAATGTTTCATGACTTGGCGCAGAAAACAAGGACCTGAGCAGCAAAGCTCACAACAATGGATAAATTCACTTCTATGCTGACAATGTCACACCCTCTTACGCAGCAGGACTTTTTGTTTTTACTTGAGAAGTGCTTGGGAGGTGTTCATTACTTTCTTAGCAATGATATGCTGTATAGTGATTTTTACTTAGGGAATAATTAGTGTTACTCGCAGCTTGATTTCATTTGATCTTGTTGAACACGACGTACATCTGTCAGCCATAAGACCAACAATGGCCGTGTGTGCATGTGTGTGTTAGTTTGTGTCCATTTTGGTACCACTGTCTTTCTCTCTCTACTCTTCACATCCAGATGGTAGTACACAACAATTTTCCTAGGAAAAAAATAAAATTAAAAAAAAAAAAAAAAAAATATATATATATATATATATATATATATATATATATATATATATATATATATATATATATATATATATATATTTTTTTTTTTTATATATATATATATATATATATATATATATATATATATATATATATATATTTGGTCTCAATATCGACAGATTAACATTTTAAAGTAAAATATCTGATTGGGATAGAGTAAAATTTTCAATATACAACATTCAATGTGTATTATTGCGTGAGATCAAATGTAGACCTTTTAGAGCAAAATACTTGATGAAAGTTATTGGTATTAAGACTGCATTTGGTCTATTAAGAGTAACATGTAAAGCTAAAATTTACAGTAGGAAAAGAGTAAAATATAAATCCAAGTTTAAATTTTACCCTGACTGGGACCAAATGTTGTCTTTTTAGACTCAAGTGTTCTCGAGAAATTTAAAGTATACAAATTCTGTCTAAGATTACAATCTTCAACACATTGGAATGTGTATCATGATACAGGAGTTTTGGATTGTTTAATTATCTGCAGAGTTCTTGACTGGGGATTGGCTCACAGTAGTTTACTAACACCAGACCATGATGTACTAACATATTTTCCACACTATAAAGCACACTAAAAGCCTTGAATTTTCTACAAAGCTGACAGTGTGCCTTATGATCCGGTGCGCCTTTTACAGCACATAAACTGTGTGTTTTCATTTTTTGGGAGACAAAAAATAAAATAACTGAACATTTTTCCATTTTTACCCCTGCATTTCAGTTATAATTGTAATTTTTACAATCAAAATTTTTAAACACCCTGTTTTAAATGTTGATATGCTACATATGCTCCAATTCTTAAGCAATTCATTTCATTCATCAGGTTTTTTGTAAAAAAAAAAAAAAAAAGCATGTTTTTATCCAATAAATCCAGAAACTATTTTTAAATCAACAAAGGTTGCAATTGGATTAAAAAAATGAAGTTTAATATTTAACTGTATCATAATTATAGTCTTTCAAATGCTTGATTCGTCTTAGCAATGAATAGTTTTTTTTAATCTAATCAAGAGATGTTTTTTTTTCCCATTCTTCAATAGTAGTTTCCACAAATCATCTTTATTCTTAATTTCTGATTTTAAAAGTGTGACTAATTTATCTGATTGTTTTGTTGACATTCCCTGTAGCACAGGTTCCTCTAGTAGATGCATAAGGCAACCTCAGCCACTACTGTTGCTTCTCTTCTACGTGCCATATAAACCTGTGCTTCTTATATGCAAAAACATTGTTAAAATGGGCCATTCATTGAAGTTGCGCCATATAGTCCAGTGTGTCTTATAGTGTGGAAAATATAGTACTATGGTACTATATGGTACTATGGTACTAAATATGGTATGTAATCGCTTTGAAAAGAAGACGAGTCTTATAAAGTGAAGAATTGTAATTGCCTCATAGGGCATTCAAAACAATAACATGCTGTAACAAAGCTGAATCCCCTGTCATGTTGTTTGTGGTTGAGGAGCGTTATACGGCTTTCTCTCAACCTCCACTTCTCCCACTGTCTTTTTAGCTGTCACTCGTCTATGTTTTTTTAATGCCGCACGGACATACTGTACGTGGCATTCACCGTCCTGCCTTTCATCTATTCCCCATGCACCTGCATTTTTATTTGTATATTCATTTTGAACTCCAGCCATCATTTTTCCCCTTCAATTTTTTCACCTTCTGCTCCTTCCTCCACCTGCCCTTCCCATCTGCGCGAGAGCGTGCTATTCATTTCATATGAATTCAGGGACTCTTTGGTGCATGCTTCCAGCAGAAATCAATTTCAGCTCAGACAGCATAACCAAACAAAGCTCGGCGTTCATTTCGTCGCGGGCCTCGGTGTAACCCATCTCTCTTATTCCACCGTCATCGGAAGACATTTTGTTCTCACTCTGATGCCATTATGTCAGTCACCGCAGACGTGTGCTGATGTGGTACTGTGGCAGCTAAATGGATCCCGGCAAGCAATGATCGTTAAAGAGTAGACGGTTTGCATCTGTTAATGTATGTGTCACATTTGTCACCATCGTGTGTGTATGTGTAAACAAGAGGCGGGGTCTTCCCACTGCAGTGTGAATGAGACAGACCGGAGCTTCTCTTTGTACAATCGTGGAGGTCGTTCAGCAGTTAAAGCATCCTCTGGATCGTTCTCCTTCCTTTGCTTTGCTGTTATTGATTTCAGCCAGACATGGAGACGGACGCAAAGAAAGAGCCTTTTCAGGGGGAAGTTAAACGGTCAAGTAGCGGGTAGAGGGTGGCTTTCACCACTTTATTGACGAGGTGGAAAAATGTCACTATTATGGAGGCCCTTGCAGCAGATAGCGAGCTGATTGGATGAGTGCCCCGGGGTCAGAGTGGAGCATGTTCCCCCCTGCAGCCAAATGAGCGCGAGTTGAAGAGGAGAGGAATCCACTTGATCTCCGGCTTAGGTTTGGTTCGACCGGGACTCTCTGGGAGGATGCAGGGGAGCGCCAGATCATTACCTTTCGTTCTTTATTCATGTATTTGAAATGAAAACGAGGGTGTCGGTGTGTTTCTTCCTCTTAGGATGTTGGCCACGAAAATCAAACATACACAAAATCATATCAACACACCAATCACCTGACAACCTGAAGCACTTGGGAGAACCCATTTGGTTATGTTTTATACTTCATTAACTCATTCACCGCCATCCCAGGTGAAATGAGATCTTTGCTGTCCATGGCCGCCAATGGCAATAAAGGAGTTAAAACTTTTTAATGGACATTCCTTTGAGTCGATCCATGTCCACAAGAAAGAGGACCACAAGTTCCAAAAATGTGGATGATTTTGGCCTCACCTATCACCTGCTTATGGCAATGTCTGAAGATCCCTCCCCATATAATTGTCACAGCGAGCTGTTTAGCCGTCGTGCAGATGAATGACTGGTTGGTAGGCAGGACAAGTCTCCAGTCATGCTACGCAACAACAACAACTCTATTGTTCCGTCCATTCCATGGAGAGACACCCTCTGGAGACATACATAGGGCTGGATTTCACATTTTACAACAAGAAACCCCTTGAACGAGTAAAAAGAGCCCAGTAGTCTCAATTTAGGCTTTACCCTGACCTCAATGACTGAGAATCGATATGGTCATTCTTCAAGCTAGTTGAGCTTGACTTTTTGGACAGGGGTTATGAAACCTGCCAAGAATGTACACCCATGTGACACTTTTTTATGTATGATTAGCCATTAAAATCTGATTTTGTTGATTTCCTGTGGAGATATGGTCGGGACTCAACAAACGACTCAAGGTTCAAATTCAAACCAATCTTAAGCCCCGCCTACTCACGTCAGTCAGCCTAATTAGCTGAGCATATCACCCAGCTGGCCGGCCCCTCCTGGCAGCATAAGACGGACTAGAAAGGTCAGCATGCCACAGCAGAGAGTGAGTGGCGCTTAATCAGAGTTGAAATGGTTTCGTTTCCAAATTGATTCCAGTTCAATTCAAACAAGAGCGTCCAGTGTTGAGCCGTTCAAATATGCGTGGCCACTGGCATGTGATGGATGGCATATTATTCATTTTCTGCTCTACATGATGCATTGTGCACAGCATGTGAAAAGAACTCTGTTGGAAACTTCAACCGTAAAATAAAAACACGTCTACATCACTTTTATAACATTGACACAAAGCATTAGGAAATAAATATTTTTACTTCACTCCCTCTAACAAAGTAAACTAAGTACCATTAACATTGGGCCCCTGAAGCGTTATATATCTTTTTACACACTCTCAAAAACTCCTCTTTTACACACTTGCCAAAGACATGTATACATAGTGAAGCGTCTGTGTTCACCCACGCGCCTGCATGCTGCGCATCCACCAGCTCCCTCACACCGACTGCATAATATATGTAATGAAATAATTTTTCCAGTGGGATGGTTGTGGCTGGGGGATGGAGATGTGTTGTGAATATCAATGTGGTGTCCCTCAGATTCCCTGGTTCAATTGGTATGATGGTAGGGGGTAAATGAATACGCCAAAGTGAGAGGAGCGTTATACCTTTGCCCACAGCTACCTGAGGACTGAGTAGACCACACAGACTTGAGGGGCTCTTCGTTTAATATATTAGTCACTATTGTGTGTCCTCTACTGTCCTGAATGTCCTGCATTTACTTGGATGATGAATGCTTCAGTCCCCTTATCTGAGCGCCTCTAATTACTTCATCACAAACATGTCATTTAAAAAGAACAAAACTAACAAAAAACAACAAGTACAGTTTTGTCAAAACACATGATCAACAAAGGTATTGGAACACCTGGCCATGACTCATACAGGAAGAAGAAATGGACTTCCATAAGATCCCCTTTGCAACTATAAAACCCTGTGCTCAGGGGAGACCGAGTCTGTGGGAAGTTTTTTGTTGTTGTTGTTGTGGGACACACTATGAGATTATTTCTCAGGCAATGTTCGTAATGATAGCGCTTAGTCTTGTCTAAACGTAGCTAAATATTGTTGGACTTTCAAGGGTGCGTCCGAAGTTGTCGCTTTTGAAACTCAACACAGATGAGCCGATGTATCTCGCTCTCATTTTATTTCCTATGGAAGCAAAGCAACAAGGCATAAATTGTCTACGCTCCTCCCACTTGGGTAAAGGAAAGGTTTTTGCATGTAAAATTTTGTGAATTCACATAAACATGCATATGGGGGCCTATGATATGATACTAGAAGGTTTTAAAAGTTTTAAATGTACGTGGTGAATGGGGGTTACCATTGTGAGAGGTTGTGGAAAAAGTTAGTAATTTAAAAACAGGCTATGCTTTTATTAGCATCACACTCCAAGTACCATCAAAAGATAATATTCTACATGTTGCTTCCTTATTTGGAGTATGGGATGAACCCCAAATCTTTTTTCAACAGAAATAGTTTAATTAACTCCTGTAAAATATACTGGCATTTTTATGGAAACCACTGTGTTTACAATGTAAATATTGAGAGTTCCTTAAATTTTAATCCAATTGAATGCTCTTCCATACCATACTCATTCATGGTGCTTTTATGGACCTTGCCTTTGTTCACTGAGAACAGAAAAGAGCTTCAGAAGCAAAAAATTGTCCAACGCTCAGTCAATCGAAGAATTAAGATTCATGCAATTCTAAAAGGGTCAATGTGTGACTGATTGTTTAATTGATCAATGATACATTCCATTCATCTAGAAGCCAATGAGGGTAAAGTGAGGCTATTCTTGAATTCAACCTGCTGCTTGAACAACAGCTTCTCCAAGAAGTCTTAATGAAAATCAGTGGAGAGACAAATTACATTTTCTCCCGTGCCTCACCTTGACTGACTCAAGTGAGCTCATCTGTTCCATCTTGTCAGAGTCGGGATGCCTTGTCTCTGCAAGTCTGTGCTTTGATGTTTTAAACATTACCATTAATAATGTTTTCAGCATCAGAATTAATTGCTTTGCTGCTCTGTCCTGCTCCCTTCATCCTACACTGATGCATGAATAAATCAGCCTTAATCACCTTTGTCTTGAAATTTGGAAGTCAGGAATTTGGGATGAGACCAAACTTGAATGGGGCCAAGTTCATCCAAGCTGTGTGTATGTGTGACTACAGGTAAATGAAGATGAATCTTTGTTTTAGATGGCTTTTGCACGACCACAGATTCAGTCTACTTTTGGAATACTAAGCAGACTGGTTTATATGCCTGATGAACCCTTGCACAAATATCTGGAATGGCATTCAAGGATGGCTACTTCTTTAAAGACAAAACCTGTGACTTTGAGTTGTCTTTCACTGTAGGATGTGGTGACTTTTGCATTGGTTGTATTACGCCCTACAGATGGATTTTTGTGGCTTCCAGATGTTCTGTTATCGAAGATTTCCACCTGTGGTCCGGAGATGTCAAATGGGCTAGAAAACGTCTGACAAGCCTCTGTAAAACTCATCAAACTCTGGGAAATGTAATTAGTGTTTTTTTTTTTTTTTTGCCTCGCATAGCAACTTGCACCCAAATAAACATGAAAAATATCTAGTATTTTTCATTTGGCCCCACCTCTCTTCTGCCAAGCACCTCCTTCTGACTGCCGTTGGCCCTACCCTGTCTCAGGGGCCCTGCAATGTGAAGACAGGGTGAGGAATGTGTGAAGCATCCAAGGAAACATGAACTGTGATTTTCCCACAAGTATGAAAAAACAGAGGCTGTGGCTATGGAATCTTTCTGACGCAATCATGTAGCGGGAAGGCCCCTGTATAGCGAAGCTACAGTCTTAAGAGTTGGCAAGCTGCTGATGAAGTTAAAAGCTGATCAACCAAGCTGGTTGATGGACCCATTGGGGAGCACCCCAAATCCCTGCATGTTCATTTCTAAGGCTCAGCCTATCAATTGTTTGTTGGGCAGGCATTGTCAAAATAGAAGATTTGAGATGGAGCCAGGCAATATAGAGAATCACTGACGGCTTTCCCATGAGGCCCTGGTAGAGAGCCTCATGATTACTACACCTCTGTTGCCTCTGTAATTCTTCATACATTAAGACTCAAGGTTGAAAGGAATTCCCAAATACAAAAAAAAAAAAAACAGTGCCAACATCAGTAAGTCTGTCTTTCTCCTGATCTAATTATCGCATATCCCATAATTGCTGTTATATTCATCACAGTGCTCCGTATTTATAGGGTCTGGTTTCATCATAGTAATAAAGCCACTCTGGGATTCTCGTGCACCGAGTTGGAGAGAGAAAGCTACATCACAGAGCGTAAAGACTGAAACACATGAAGAGAGACAGGCAAGTTTTTAGATCTGGATTTTATTTGATGTTGGCGAGGACAACAACAGGGCTGCTGCACAACCTCCTCTTTTGGCTGGACTTCGCTCTTCCTTCACCTCCTATGCTTCATTTTCACATTGTGGACTATTTGCTTCCTGGTCCGGTCTCCATCTTCGCTCCCTGTTCACCCCAAACTGAATTCTGTTTTCAAGAAACTCAAAGTCTTGTACGGTATGTTGCTCCCAGTATTTGGGTATATATTTAACACCCACATGTGAGGCCAGGGAGAGTGCCTAGGGAATGGAAAGGAAAACAAGCGTGCCCTCTCTCGCTGCCCTTTGGTGCTGGCTTGCTATAAATACCTCCGGGTGGCGCGCCAGTTGCAGCACCAGTGGCATGGGAACCTCCTGTGGTCCACTACTTGGCCACTCAAGGCCAGTCTGGGAAGGATTTAGCCTCCAGACCGGCCAAAAGGAGAAGAGGGTAAGCGTGTTCATTGTGGGCGGAAGAACACGGAAGGGAAAAATGTTTTGGCGAGTGCGAGAAAATATGGCCACGGTGGTCTTAGGATGTATTTTGTCTGCTCCTCTTGCGCTCCCTTTTCAAAAGTCTCCATGTATACAGCATTTATGCGGGTTTGTCTTAAGAAGATTGTATAAATAAGGGCTTTCAAACTCTACTTTTCCGCACTGCAGTCAGGTGTTGATGTTAACCCCCTCCTCCCCCAAAAAATGTTTTTGATTTTTCAAAGGTTTCTTCTTCAGAGTGCTGTCTTCCCTTGTCGGCGCACAACAGACTCAGCTGATGTTTTCAGAGTTAGAGATAATAGTTTTAAACTGACAGACTAAACATCTCTCCTCCTGACTTTTCCACTTCTACAGAGTAAATAGTTTTACAGGCACAAATAGGGTTTAATGACTATTTATTTTTGACTCCTGCGGTTTCAGAGGGATTTGTAAAAGTGTAAAAGATGGCACTTATGGCCTTTTAAGACACCTCTTGAGGTTTTTTGGCGGCATCTTGTTGCACAGTTGACATCTCTGTTCTGTATGTCAGCCCAAGTACATGTGTAAGACCATTAAGACAGTATGAATTCAAGAATTCAATCCTTAGTGATTTTTATATACATATTGCGTCGTTTGCAAGAAGGAAAAAACAACAACAACGACGACATCAAAGATTCATTTTGGGCCGTTTAACATCCTGAGTCAACAGATTAAATAACTCTGTTGTTCCTTTCCCCCCTCGCACCTCTTAGCATTCCCTTTTGGTCTCACTTTCTCTCACTCTCTTAATACTTTCCTTTCCTCTCGCCCACTCCTACAAGGCTCACTTGTTATTTTTTCGTACAAGGTCCTGTAATTAAGTTTGACATAAGCGTAGGGATTAAATATGCGGTTCAGAGGGGAGAGAAAGGAGCTCTGTTACAATTCCAAGGCCAGCTGTAAAATGGAACCAGATTGCGACACTTGCAGTTGGAAAGTTTCAGAGAGGTGCTGAGACTAGAGCGATGGAGCTTAGCTGCTGACTGAAAAAAAAAATGTTAATCATTTTCAAGCAGATGGGCAACACACGTGTCTTTGGATGATCGTTTCTTTGTCGAAAAAAAACGTGACTGCTGCAAACTAAATATTTTTGTACATGCATGTGCCAGCAGAGTAACGCCAGGAAGTATAAATGCCTTCTTGGAAACTGTGCAGGTGAACATTATACGCTTGATGTATCGCTCCACTCAAGGAAACTGATTTAGTTTTCGGTGTAAACCAAACAGGAAATGATGTTGCAAACAACACCCCCCCCCCCCCCCCCCCAAAAAAAAAAGTCTCTACAAACCAATTTAATCTCACGCCGCGAAGACAAAAGCTGAAACCACACTCCTGAGAAGGCGAGAATGCCAAACTGATTGGAGTCATAATGCATTGTGAAAAAGTATTTCACATGCTATCATTCAATCACTGACACCAAATATAGGAATATAGGCTAAGCTCCGCCCCTAGTGCACCAAGCATGTTGATGGGATTTTCCTCTGTTCTGAACTCTGAAAGGTCTCACATGGAACTTTGCATTCTTAAATAACTGTGGCAAAACGCTTTAATCTTAATGAGTCTGAACAGCAAATCTCTCATCTGCAGCAAAAAGGATTAGGAATGCAAAAAAAAAAAAAAAGTGCTGTTCCACTTTGATGAATTGTGTTTAGAAAATCCCTGGGCATGAAGTTCCCCGATGAACAAAGTGTAAGGCACGAGCTGATGCTTTTATTTAAACAGCGCAACTTTATCAGAGAAAAACAGGACATGCATTTAAGTGAAAATATAAAAATACAAAAGCAATGCTGATTCAACTTCTCTCCAAATGATAGTGGTAACTAGCAATTTGCTTCAATCCACTTGGATACTTTTGGAGTAGCTTTGCACAAATTGCATGCATTGTGTTTCCCACTCTTTATTAGTGCAGTTTTTATTTATTCAAACAGACGCAGTCTGCTGTTTGTAAGAATAAATAAATGGATTCATGATATTTCTGCCTTCTGGTGTGAATACTTGGAGTGGCTGAAGCAGCAATGATGCCACCACTCAGTGTTTTGTTTCAAGGCTACGTATATATATATATATATATATATATATATATATATATATATATATATATATATATATATATATATATATATATATATATATATATATATATGTTATTCATAATTTTCAAACAGGTAAGCATCATTTTTGGGGTAACTACACGACCATGACCTTGTCTTGTTAAAATGATATTAAATATGAGTATCTTGCACTAGCAAAGTGCCATTGCAAAGTGAATACCTGATTTTAAATGTTGCTAAACATATACTTGATGTATTGCTTTCATGAAAAAAGACGATTTTCTTCTTAGTTTATGCCAGCAAAATCACAATTGTACAAAAGCAAAGAATGACACATTCCAACTCACTAACTCCTTCAGCACGTCTTTGTGTATGTGTGTCATTTATTTCGCTTTTTAATAAAAATGTTTAGAAACTTTTATCTTAGCTAGTAAAAAGATCACCAAATCAAATAAAAAGCATATGTAACCCAGAAGCAGAATTTGAGTTTTATCACATGATGCTTCTCAAACGTTGCAATCAAACAGGGACTTTCTGCATATGCGTCACACAGAACTCATAAAATTGCAGTTTGAACTCTAAATGAACCACGAGTAAATCTGTTACAAACCGTAAAGAGTGTTCCAACTGGCCCAGAGTACCAAATTGTTACAATACAAAGGGAATCCTGCCTTAGTGACAGACATCCACTTTTCACAATTGGAGACAGTTCAAGTGATGCGGGTCGCCTTGCACTAACCACACAGACGCCCCTTAGTAAAACCAGTGTCACAAAAAGATGACTTTAATGATGATAAAATGCATTATAATTGCTAGATAATGTTTTTCGTGCGAAGATGCCCTGTTTTTAGTCTTGTGTAACACTTTGTTGCCATAGTAATTGGTTGGCGTCATCGTCGTTTGACAAATATCAATGTGGAAATGCATGCTGTTAAGTATGCTATTATACAGAGGTGTTTATTTGTATTTAAATGAATACATTATTGATCATATGTTAATGTAATCCAAATCAAAGCCACTCAACATTTACTTGATTAATTATTACTCGGTTGTGTAATTTCCCCAAACAGTCTGAGTGGTACGGGTTAAAGCAGAAAGCCCCTGGCAAGTTCAGCTTGCTCTGACTACAAAGAGCTTGAATGTACTGGGACCTGCACCGGCTTCCCCCTTTCCAAGCAGCAACCCAACTCCCCGCATGGCCCCCGGGGCCTTTGGAGGACTGCGCAGGCTGCCTCTTGCTCCATTTCTTTTACCTTTCCTTTCAAATCGACATTGCCCTTTGTTACCAGCGATGGATGTACACAAAGGAGACGTTGTGGCCATATTGTAATCCATATAACTAAAAAAATCTGGCCAAAAGAGCAGAGGCTTAATTTTTTTTATTTTTTTCAATAAACACATCCTTATTTCTTTGTAATATCAAAATGGATTAACACTTTACAAAAGAGCCCCTCATATTAGGGGTGAGAATCTTTGTCTAATGATTCGATTGGATTTTAATCTTTGGGTCTGTGATTCTCTCAGTCAATTTTTGAGTCAAAACAATTTTTATTTGTGAAGGATTTGATCCACAATGATTTCTGCTTCAATCGACAGATGTGACGCACCAACTTTTCTAATTAATGATGAGACGTGACACGAATGCCACAAGATAAGATGTCTCACAGGATTGGGTGTACGACGAGACAAGATTTTTGAAAAAATTGGAATATAAAATACTGGCCAGTATAAACTTTCAAAGTCCAATCTAGCATGCAAATGTAAACATAAATCGGGGATGAGACGGGACTCCAGAATTGTTTTAAGGAGCCATTGCTGCTATTCCAATAACCAACCAGTGATGGTCAGCAAAGGCAGCTCAGCATCATTGTAATACATTGATATCTCCTCTTGTGTAGTGATATCACCAAACAAAGTCTAATGATATCATGGTTTAGTAAACACCATATGAATGAAAATACACATCTGTTCTGTGTCACTCACATGTACGTATTCACCCGACTGCAGCGAGAGACAGAGTCTGACTCGCTCAGCCTACTCAGGCTTGCAGTACTCATCATTTCTCCTCTCAGGCAGAGAAGAGTAAAATGACCCAGGAAGGATGGACACATTTACCGATTTTTAAGTGAATCTTTTTTTTTTTCTTTAAAACACACTTCTTCTTCATTTACTATAAAAATGTGTAGTGTATGTACAGTACATATAGCCCTAAAGTCATTACATATGTTTTTGTCTTTCATGTGCATGTGTAATGAATTTGTTTTGTAGACTAGTGGTAAATATTGCCTTGAACTTGACCTGTATTGATCCGCCAATAAGAAGTGAAGCCAATCCACTACTCAGAGCCTAAACATCTGGTCACCAGAGTTGTCCTCTGAGTGACAGATAACATCTGGAAAGTGTGCTGCTATCACAGGAAACAATGTTACTATCTCCCCCTCCTCTCAGTCTCCTCTCACTCACACCCAGTGTCCCTCCTTCCCCATGTCCCGCTCATAAGCACATCCCCTCATTGATTTCCCATTAACCCCTTCCAGACTGAGTGACCCCCCCCCCAAAAAAAAAAAAAAACACACGCACACGCCCACACACAACTGGTTTGATTAATCGTGCATGGCATGCAATGGCATGTTGAAGGGCGTGGCTTCAATGTTTACGGTACTTTGTTGTTTTTATGTACTCTCCTGCAGTCTCCATTTCGTTCTTAATGGAACGGAATCTGTGGCCAAACAAATTGAATTTTTAGGAAACAAACTTGTTGATGTTGACATGGACAAAGCATATTTTGAATGAGTAATGGAAAAACATCCTAAAACTTAAAATGATATGTCAATACAACTTTTACCTTTCTTTGATGTGCACAGATACTGTATATGACTGACAAAGAAGCAATCCAAAGCAGCCATGGTAGGGGATGTTGCCATTGCAACAAATAACTTCCGAGTAGTCAAGTTCTTATTTTATAACCTCCTTCAAAATGCCTCAAAGGGCACATTTATGGGCAGCCCCCCCAAAAATGGAAAACCTAAATGGTGACATTTTGATCAAATGTTTGAGTATTACGTAGTTCTTAGTCTTTTAGCAATTATCTTCAAACATATCTAACATACATACATATAAGCCAAACGAATATATCTTTTCTTTCTTTGGTCCGCATTCTCCTGTTATAATTTTCATCGGTCCAAAGTACCTTTTTTCTCCTCTCTCTCATTGCCATTGAACTGCAGGAACAAAGTGTGAGTGAAGCCACCGTGTGCTCAAAGATCTCATTTGCTTCACCAAACTAAATACACCTACATTCATTGCTCAGTCTTGTGAAGAATTATTACAGTATTTCTGTTCAGATCATTTTGAACTTGCGGAAGTGTGATAGCCGTTAGATCAACCTTAAAATGCACGCTTCCCATTGACACCCAACGCCTGGGAACACTAACAAACCACATGACATGGAGCAGGAAAAATGCCTAATGGGGCCCAATTTGGATAGTTTCGCTGAGGAGTGTTCTCACTTTTGTTGCCAGTGATTTAAACGTTACTGACTACGTTATTTTGAAGAGAGTAAATTGACTTTTTACAATATGTACTGACTGCATTTCAGCAAAGTGCAATTGGGTGCTGCACTAACTTTTGTGATTCTGTCTCTCGCCATTTGGGTTTGATGATGACTTCCAGTGAGGAGCGATGCATGCGGTTTACTTTTAGATGTCCTGGATGAGCAAATGCAACTGATTTCTGCGTATGTGGGTGGCTGGGCTGATGCGTGGATATGTTTAGATTCCTTCTTCTGTTGTTGAACAGATTGTCTGTTAAAATATATACTTACATGAAAGGATGTCATGCTATCTGTTTGCTGTGTGTTTCTTCCCGCTCGCTCGCGATGGCTTTGGCGGCGGAGATAAAGCGGACGCACGTTTGTTAGGTTGTGTTTGTCAGCCACGATGGAGGCGAGCTTGAAAAAGCCCTTCATTTAAGCCTGGCGTGCCTCCATCACTCCCAGCCTCTGATGTACAAAGAGCCCAAAGGAATGAGCTTCACAGCTGTTTGTAAACTATGGGAACAGGAAAGGTCAACAAAGTAATGCATTGCGTTTCTCTCTGTGTTCCGTAGTGAGACATCATGGCTGCCTCGCTACTAACGCTGCAGTGGAATTACTGTTCTTGCCTGGAGAATAATGGCGAAAGCATAACCCTATTGTATTCTTTGATAAACTCTGGAAAATGCATGGTATAAGCTGAGGAAGAGGCACGCTTTAAGGGCACAATTGCCTCACAAATCTACCATGGCAAAGTTTTTCTGAAGGAGAGAGCGGGAGAGGATGATGAGTGGAAGGGGGAAGCGGGGGTGACGGCAGAGGGGGATCCTGCATGTGGGCGAAGGAGGGGGGTCCGTGTTGCAGGGACATGTGTTATCTCGGGGTGCAGAGGTCTTTGTTTGCAGGCCAGGGAGGTATAGATTTCCTCTCCATGTCAGCGCCTTTATTTATGGCTCAGCGTCGAGGGGACAATAGCAAACTAATCCACCACCGAATCAGGATTAATATTCCGAGAGCAAATATTAATTCACTGTCTAAAAGGAGGAAACGCAGAACGTGACGAAACGCTCAAACAAATAAAGAACAAAAGAACCGAGGATGCCTGGCCAAAAATTTCCATCCCGACTCTTTCACATGAGTGCTTTTTACTAGGCCTGGCATGCGCTCGTCTCAGCATTCCGTCTGATTTCTTTATTCGTCTTCTTAATGATTTTCTATAGAAGACTGAGAGCTGGGGCAAAGCTGCAAAGCCGCATGTTGTTTTTGGCTATTCTCCTCGCTAAGCTTGAGGTTTTCTGATCTGGATTTGAATATTTATGACAGAAAATAATAGAGGTTATGAAAATAAGTCCCTGCAGAGCCGGGCTGTAAGGTATAGGGGTAAACAATAACTCCCATATCAAAGGAGCAGGGTGACGGTGGCCAGTTGTCTGATGCCTGTAAAACACTGACTACCGTTCAGCCCAAAGCCAGCCAAGAGAGAGGCCGCTTCTAATCCAAGAGCGCTTCTTTACGAGCGCCCACAATTGAGTGTTGTTCTAATTCCAAACAAAACAGATGTGCCACAGAGGTGAGATCGCTTGACTGGTTTCAAACATATTTTCACTGGCTTTGACACTGAAACAAGTGACAGGATGTGTTTGTGACAGCTACCCCTTCAGCTTTAACCGCGCATCTTCAACTTGATCCAAGAAACATGCCGGTTTGCATTTGAAACAACTGATACTTTGCCTTCTATTTGACGGTTATTTTTATTTGCTTTTTTTAAAACAACTGCTAATAATCTTTTTTTTATGATTTCTTTATTTATTTTATGACAACCGGATTCTGGAAAAATGCTTACTTCATCTGCAAAGACAAGCATGTCCCACTATTGTTCAAAAGTGAGCCATATGTTGTTTGTTTGTTTGTTTGTTTGTTTTTTTTTGGGGGGGGCACATCATCTTATTGTATACTACAAATTCTCTTGTTTAGTAAAATGCTCAACCATCTTGAACTACATTTTCATTGTGATATGACTCTCGCGATTCAGAAAAAAAAGGAATACATTTGAGGGGACCCTCCTCCCCCATACACTGGATTAGCAATATAGCAGCGTCCAAACAAAGAAAGCGTGCCTCTCCCCGCTACTGCTGTACAACACACACATACACTCTCTGGAACAATAATGCCACCACACTAGGGGGTAAAGGCCTGTTGTATTGGAGCCTGGAAAATACCATTGTGATGTTCAAAGGGACGTCATAGAGGCTCCAACCATTGATAAGGTCTAATGTGATGAGGGACTGTAAACTTCATCTTTTATACATGGTGACATAATGTGAAAGGTCATCTCATCTTAATCCTCAAATCAGCAGCATCCAGGCTCATTGCCCTGTTTTATAAAAGTTCAGCAAAGAAATAATCTCAAAGTCCATTCTTAGGAAGGTCCTTTATTATCTTCTCCACACGGTCCCAATCAGAAGACATCATTAGAGTGTGCTACCGATGCACTGTAAGGAATGATTATTTTTCCTTTCTAATCGCCTCCGATCGTATCATAGAATCAGCTGGACTCTGGAGTCGTGGTGAGAAGCTTTATTATGTCCAGTGATTAATCATCAAATGCGGCTTTATCCCATCTTCTCTTCCTCACAATGTTACCTAGCTTCACACACAGAATGCAGAAAGAGTAGTCATGGTACTTGTATGCAAACAACCAAAATACATTCTAACACCAGTGGGTGCACAGTTTTATAGTGGTGCCTTGACTTACAAATCGAATGTGTAACTCAAACCACTAGTATATCGAATCTGTTTGCCCCACTCGGATGAATGGAAATGTTGTTAACCTGTAGCACCCCTCAAAAAGACAATTGTTCTTGTATATATTTTTTAAAAATTTCACGAAATTTTCTGTACAATCTACATGTAAAAAAAACACAACGGGGCAATGTCAAACATCACACTGGTGTTGTGAAGTTTAATTTGCCCAATATCCTACAGACTCTGTACATTATTGTGCTGTACTTTTAAATGGAATGGCCGTGAGCGGGATGTCCATACCTGATATTGGAGAGCTGCTATCCTGCACGATTTTGATATTTCCATGCTCCAACGCACCTGATTCAAATGGTCTGGATTGTTATCTGGCTTCTGCTGAGCTTGCTGATGATCATTTGAATCAGGAGTGTTGGAGGACAGAAACATCATAAATATGCATACAGACACTTAAGGACCGCGTTTGGCCCAGAGGAGTACCTTAACTTTAACGATTTACCTAACCAACGAGAGCTCATTGGACACAGAGCAGACATTCAAGGTTTTTTTTAATAGCACAATCACTTACAGCACAGGTGTCAAGCTCCGGTCATCGAGGGCCGGAGTCCTTCATTTTTTCCTGGTTCCTCTCTCCAGAGCACCTGATTCAAATGATGAGCTCATCAGTAATTATTTCTGCTGAAGCTTGAAAATCAACCTAATCTTTTGAACCAGGTGTGTTGGGAGCGAAGCATCAAAAACGTGGAGGATTACAGAATATATTTCCTTTCCCGGGAGTCATAAATCCATAGTCAGGGTTTCATGGAATAAAATGCAGATATACCAATTTTGACCAACACACATTTTAAATCAAAAGCAATGCAGAGTTTAATTTACTAGATATCCTCTTTCTTTTCTTTTGTCACCCCTACCTGTGTTTTATTTCACCAAACCCTATGTTATGATATGATATTGTATGATGTGATATGATATGATAAACAATGAATACACTGTGATGTCCACTCGCTAAAACATTAACATAATATTCATGGATAATACTTAATAATAGTACAGATAGGAGATAGATCATATAATAAAGGTATGAAGGCATAAAATCTTACAGCCCCAGTAAATAATGCAACTATGTTAACGCTTTAGGTGCAAGAGGTTTCCTTCTTTAAATTTTTACATTTCTATTCAAAAAGATGATAACTTTATAATAACTAGACATAAAGGCAATTTGTGACAACGTTGCTTGGTGCAATTTTGTTAAAATGGCACTTAACGGCTTAAAACAGCAGTAGGACACAACTATCAAAATCTCTGAATCTTGGCCAGAGCGTGACTAATGTCATCAAGTCAGCAATATCAGCTACTCTACGTTTGATCATTCGTTCAGAATATACAGCAACTGTTCTGACTTTTACTGGGCACGAAGACAAGTTTCATGGGAACATGGCAGTAATGTTTTCAATTTTTAAGTGTTGCAATTAAGCTTACCACAGTGTGGTTTGGAAAGGTGTACCCTAAAAGAGGTTAATTTGATTATTTATCCATCCATTGTTTTCAACACCTGTCCTCACAATAGTTACAGACTTGCTGGTGCCTATTTCAGCTGCCTTTGAGCAGTATGCGGGGTGCACCCTGAAGTTGTTGTTCGCCAATCGCAGGTCAACCAGATGTATGACCATACACACTCACAAAAACACACCTAAGGGCAATTTGGAGTGTTCAGTAAACCTCCCATGCATGTTTTGGGCATTGTGGTAGGAAACCGTAGTACCCAGAGAAAACCCACGCAGGCACTGGATGAACACCACACAGGAAGGCCGGCTTTTATGGCTGGAAGCGAACTGGATTGCCTCAGAACTGTCAGGCGGATGTGCCAACCACTCTTCTACGGTGCCACCCATATTTATTTATTTGTTTATTGTTACCTACGGGTTGTGTTGGTAACTCATTGTGTGGATGTGTTAGTGTATCCTCAGCTAACTTTTTCTAGTGGCATCACAAATAAAATGGCACTACATGCACAACTGAAACAATGTATTTGGCATTTTTCAAAAATTTTGGTGCACTGCCCAAGTCACAAGACTATTTTATTGCTAAACTTAAAATGATATAGTTATGTAATGTCCGAGTGTAAAAACAACAAACGAAATCGCTCTAACTCACTGCACAAGCCCAAAGTACGAGGCCCGGACAATTTGATTCAACAATAATTCTTCTATAAATCAGTCAATCTTCCTCACGTTCATAGAATTTCCCAAATGAGCCCAATGTTTTTGTTGTTGTAACATCATGATATGTTTTGATTGGGACTAGATCGGTGTCATTCCTTCAGAGACAGAATTAACAGAGGCGTTGACTCACCAAAATAATGAGGACGTATTGCAATCACAGTACAAGCAGAATTCTAAATAATGTGGTCAAAGGACTTATTGTTGCAAGTTTTGGATTGTGTTATTCAGGATCTATTTGTTCTCCACCTAAAGTGTGTCAAATGTAGAGAGATAGTTAAATATTTATCCCCTTGGCTGCAATTCGTATTAAAGTGTTATTGTTTGTTTCATTTTGTTTCCCAACCCTAAATCCGTACAGTCCCCTCCCCCCCAGTCAGTCAAGAAACCACACATCAACTTGTGGAAAGGTGGAACTCATCCTGTAGCCTTAATTAGAAGGAAATTGTAAGGCCCGTGCCTTGCTTGTACAGATTATCCATAGTTTATGACTGACTGTTTGAAGTTGTAACACATTCCGAATCAGCACTGCTGGAGTAGTGCTCTTTTAGTACATTGTTGTTTTCAATTATTTTCAGTTATATTCCCGTCTGTAACAGGCAGGGGTCATCTATTATTCAAAGATGCAATCGTTGCTGTTTATCCGGGATCCTTAAAACCGGGTTATCTTTTTCCGTACCTTTTTTTATTTATTTTTTTATTAAAAGGAACAAAGTGTAATAAAGTGCAGTTTCAAATAGATGCTTGTCTTTCGAGTGCTGGAGCTCATCTGCCATTGTGGTGATTTAATACGAATGCTGCCACGCAGCTGCCGAGAGACAAGATCTAACGAGCATCACGGATGGTTTAGTGTGTACTTAAATGGTGGTGCACAGACACTCGCTGTCACAAACGCAACCTTGGTACACATTTAGTCTTGCGCAAACAATTACACACTTCCATCCATATGAGGACGCTAACGATGGTAAACACAAGCAACTCGTTTCCTTCATTTTCCATGGGAAGGCTGATGACGTACTTGAGCGGGTAATGCAGGAGATTGAGCAGAATCCATGGCAAAGTTCGATCCTGAGATTCAAGAACATTATTCAAAAAGGTAAGCAAAAAGGTTAGGTTTGTCAGCAAGTTTGTTCAGAGAACTAAACCTCCCACAATCAATAGCTAAATCATTTTAGGTTTTGTATTAGATATTTGCCATAATTGAAGAACTTGGTGCTATGATTCAATTGAAGTGATGGTATGCAAAACTCCTTGATTAGCCACAGTCTGGGTATTTGATCTTTGCAGAGGTTAAAAGATATGACTGTCAGTCTTGGTATATTCTCTGTCTATGTGTAATGCTTCACTTGCGATTAGATCTATAGCATAAAACACTGTCGGATGTGATATGTTAGTCACTATATGTTATACCAATGAGCTAAACAGCCTTATTTAAAGCAAAGCTATATCTGTAAGGTAAATCCTTGGGCAATAATCTTCATTTTATTGTTTAGCTCCTAATTAAACTTCAAATGGAAGTGTTTATAAACACCGTGACGCCTCTCTTTCAAGGAATTGTTCACGATTTCCTAGGCCATATCATTCATGTCTCACGTATTTGAACCGGTCAAAGCAAAACATTAAAATACATTGCCTGAATAGGCTTGTATCCCGAAACATCAGAGTTGGGTCACATTGACTCTCACGTATATGCTATTCACTTTTAGTGGATGAGTAAAACATACAGAAGCTCAACCTCTGGTTTTATTCATCAATGAAAGTAGTAGGAGAATTAAGACTGCACAGATCTGTCATGGCTGTCAAAATGTTTTACTAACTCATGGTCTCATTTGGAGCATTTGCCAGCCAGAGCAATTTAATAATAGAGAAATTGTCTGTGCAATGTGACGGTGTGTCAAACAACTTACAAACCCCCACCCCTAAGCAGTCTTGGTTAATATTACTTGCTGCTAAAACACTGAAGCTATAGGGCTGAATGTTGAGACGTGACTCTACCCTCAATTGAAGGAGACAAAGTGCGATCAATAGTGGATATAAGCAGCCCGCCAGGGTCAGGAGACCCTCCTGTACAGCAGCCGCGGCATATCCAGTAAAGTTGCTTATAGATTCGCAGGGACTGACCTCAGACAACCTGGGCAGATAAAGTCAGTGTGGCCACCGTGACCTAAAGCCAATAGGCTGACGTCCAGTCATCCTGGTTGTCTTTATAATGAAGTGGTCACTATTGCCTTTCTGTCACTCAGCAATTACCATGAGAGATATGGAGCTGTAGATAGGAGGTGAATGCACAAAGAGGTAGTGGTCACAGAATTACATTCACTATTGAAAGGAGCAGTAAAGTGACATATAAACTACTCTAATATGGAGTGCTAATGGCTTTGAGCCAGATGGATCAAAAAGAGTGCGACAACGTCAATGTGACTGCGTGTGAATGGTGTTCACTCTCTCCTATATACAGTATATTAAAAAACACACACACACATTTGTTATTTCATTTACATAAATAACCAACCATCAACAGTATTTCTCTTTCTTTACTGAGCCAAGCAAAACATGCCTCAAAAACAATGCTTAATGATTTTGGCTCCATTCTTTTACCATTGTTCTTGTTCTTTTACATCAGAGCGTGTTTAACACAAAGATGGTACACTTGAAGTATGACAACACTTTTAAGCTGTAATTATTATTATAAAAAGATAGCTAAACAGTAAATGAGTGTGCTTTCTTATTCCACATGAAAATGTACATTAACACCGCTTCACAAACTAGTCCATTAACTAGTATCCTTGAAACCTTTTGCTGGGTTCCCCTTAAAATCAAGAACTTGCAAAAGAATGAATGCTCTTACAAAAATTCAAATTCAACGAACCCTGCTATTCACTGAGGTAGCAACTGAGCACTGCCGTCAATAGCAAAATATATATACGTAAGTACAAAAGAGAAGAAAAAAAGGTTTATGGTAAATGAAACTCCTCAACTCCAACACTCTTTATTGACACAAAATTCCACCAGATGTCATATGTTAATTATTGCCGGATGATTATTCTTTTGGCCTTGGGAAGGATAGGTTCTCAAAAAAAAACATGTAGTGCCGCTCTCCACTTTGACACAGTAAAGACAAAAGTTGTGTTTGTTTTGTTTGGACCTACAGTAATAAATTGCCAGCCTTCCAGCTGCTTCCAGCTGCTTCTGTCAGAGACTCTCTGAATTCTTCTAAGCGCTAACTATTTAATTGGCAAATTTATCAATTATCGGCTTAGTTCAAATTTAACCAACTCGTGTGTATTTCAGTCTCTCATTGATAAATAATGTCCTATTTCTATGGTCCGCTGAGTAGGTTTACTCCAACTTGTTTTTTTCTTCTTTGAGTCATCAATTAGCAAAACAAACAACTTTAATTGAATGTTGAAAAAAAAACTGTTTGGTCTAGCGCTAGTTTTGCTTAATAAATACATGATTGGCAGTGCCTATTTAAACAAGATGTATTTTCTAATATTTAAAGGTTTTGTATTGGATTTCATCAGATTACAGCTGTACATTATATTCTGACGGGTGTATACATGTGCAAATGTAGACCTGATCAAAATCTTAATCGTGGGATGATACCTGAGACATCTGCACGTAACCAGTCACCGTTTGCTAAACCTGAACTACCTGAAGCTCCAGTGTTCCACTCAATGAAAAATAACCCCAGATCATGATGGACTCCGATCCCCCTGTGCCGGGTAGAAAATACTGTATCTCAAGTGGAATCCAGATGCCTTCCAACTAGCATGACAAGGAGATGTTTTCGACCCAGCACTGTAGAGGGCGGTCCATCGTGATCTGGGCTCCCCTCTCATTCATTGGGACTATGGAGCTTGAGGTGGTTTAGGTTCATCAAACAGCAGCATCCTTCAAGACTGAGGGCTCTCACCTGCGTGAAAACAGCTGTGTTTTTCAACAGGACAATGCTGCACTTCATAATGCTCACTTGATGAAGGACTTGTACAGAATGGACCTTACTGCATGTTCCTCATGTTCTTTCAAATCCCATTGAGAACAAGGTCCAGACAAGTGCTGTCCCTCCTGAAGCCATCTTGATTACTTTGAGCAATTTTCCCACAGATTTCCCAGAAACACTTGCATCAAGCAAACCCAAACAAAATTTTTGAAGTGATTAATAAGAAGTGCAGAGCTACTTATTACCGAGTCCTTCCGAGAATTTTTTTCTAATGTTATTTTCTGCTTTGGGAAGTTTATTTCGTTTTTTGTTTTTTTTTTAGCTTTTGATCAGCAGATAAACAGCCTGTTTCAGTTCATTATTCATTAAGTTAATTTATTACGTTCCAAATGTTCTTTGTCTCACTCCTCTTTTTGCTTTTGTATATCGTAGCCCTACTTAAATCTCATTAAGACTCCAAAGTACAAAACGTTAATTTTAGCTATTTTTCAACTGGTCTTCAGATTTGGATCAGGTCTGAATGTTGACTGTAAGGTGTCTGAATGTACAAGACGCAGAAGCTGGGGTCATGGTACCTGAACAAATTGAAGTAGCGCTCATGTCCCTTTGACACGGGGTCACAGTTGCGGAAATCCCCAAAGCCTTCCAGCTGCTTCTGTCAGAGACTCTCTGAATTCTTCTAAGCGCTAACTATTTAGTTGTCAATGATTTGCTTAAGTGGAATTGACTTTTATCTGTGGTGTGCTATGGGGCTGCCACCGGCAATCCTGCATCCCCCTTCCTCAGAGCTCCTGCCTTAGCGTGGTGTCACACGCAGCACATTGCCATTGGCAGCTGAGCGAGGCCTAATCAATTGGCCGGGTCAGGGATGGCCCGCGGCGCTGCTCTGGGTGGGCTATTGATCCGATAAACAGGTCGCATTGACCAACCCTGAAGTGACGGCCTTGCACCCAACGAACGCGTGTAGGGGGGTGACGACAAGTTATTGTTGGTACTTTCTCTGTCGACGGCATACTGCTGACAAAACACTCGTAAAATTATTTTTCTCATTGATTAACTACTGATGCACTCCGCCGCCTTTATTTATGATGGCTCGGGGTCGTCGTTTGAATTGATACTTTAAACAAAGAGCATTGAGAAACGCTGAGTGCACATTACAATCAGAAAAGCTACAATCTGAATCGTGTCTTTCTTTGTCACTCTTTCAGACCGGTAGCCAATGAGCACAAAGTCAAGTTATTTTTGACGCAATTTTAAACGCCGCTCCCTGAGCTCCTTATCGGGCGCCACAATAGGAACTCTTGGGAACAATTAAACGAGGGTTTTAACTTGAGTCACAACCACAGAGGTAAAAATAATCACGCAATGTTTCCAAATGGAAGTGACTTCAAAAGAGCTATTCACTTATCACAAAGTGTGTGCCTCTCCCTCCTGTATTCCCCCACTAAATCTCTGTTGCTGAGGAACTATTGGAACACATGACGAGCATATTTACCCTGCTTCACAAACCGGGCCCAATGTGAAATTCAAAGCCCTTTTTAAAAAAGCGTTTTCCCCCCTCTACTAGAATTGACAGCAGAATAAATACGTATTGTCTCTGAGACTTTGTTGTCATGTGCGAGAGATCCTGTGCAGAGCAGGCAATTATGTATGCTATTACAGGAATATGTCTTGCTCTGCTTACGAGAAAATTAAGTTTCGCCGGAAATATTTGTCATTTCTCCTTTTCAAAGTCAGCGGCAGTATGAGGAGCGAAATTAAATATAATCACAAAAATCTGTCTTCCTGTTGTCACTCGCAAATGAATAGAGGTTCATTTTCTAGTTTTAGGAATTGATGATTAGCGCTGAAGTTTATACAAAAATGTCTCCCTTCTCAGGGCTTGATTGAAATGTGGACTAACAACATTTTGTATCTGTATTACAGGTGACGCGTTCACCCTGATTTGCTCTTCTTGGACCAGGGAGTCCCTAAAATCCCAGTATAGCTTTGGAAATCCTGGAAATACCTGGAGTTTCTAGGAGTACGGCACCAAAATGCAACATTTCACTAGCTTTACTTGATGACTTTTGCAACACAACAAAGACACCAGTGAGGACAGTGGCATTCGCTGCCGACCATCCAACGTTGGCCGCCGTTGTTTGGACGAGCCTACTGTGACCGGGAGGACGTGACCTTTCTGGCCGCTGGCTTCAAAGAGACACTTGAAAAGACGGCGCTGCCAGAGAGGAGTCGTGAGCGAGGAAGTGAGAGCAAAAACCCCATCAGGTAAGGCGATGTCCGTCCCCTCTCCCTGCTGTCTAAAGCCGAGCCCTTTAACGTCCGCTGGGCTTTGAAAGCGTTTATCCCCACTTTCTGTCCACATTGTTAGCTCCCCTTCTGTGTTCACATACACACTAGCGGCCGGTAAATGTCTCGCTTTCATGTCCTGCTCACTTGTTTGTTCCTTTTGGATACTTGGCTCTCAACATGCGGACATCGTTTGGCTAA
Source organism: Hippichthys cyanospilos (assembly GCF_059441005.1). NCBI lineage: Eukaryota > Metazoa > Chordata > Actinopteri > Syngnathiformes > Syngnathidae > Hippichthys > Hippichthys cyanospilos. The sequence goes on along the minus strand of NC_142372.1, from coordinate 17,480,670 downwards.
TAGATCCTTCTTTCTCGGTTCTGCCCTGGACCCGTGCGGTTTCTGCCTTTAAAAAGACACATGTGCTACAAGCTGGTAGCGTGACAATATGCGCTCACAGGTCTTGTCAGTGTCAGATTGTTGGAACATTGAAATACGTATGATAGATTCACTGCATCACGCAGAACCCGCACTATGTAATGAGATCCAGTCCAAGAGACGGAACGAAAACTCTGCCTTTACAGACTTAAGAACTGGGTGTGATGACTGATGCTGAATGTCAGGTGGATTTAGTGAACAGCGTGTTTATCAATGCGAAAGTAGTTTGTAGTGGTATGGTCCTGCAGTCTAGTTTACCTACAAAGGATAAAAATTCTAAACACCCCTGTTTAAATGCTTGCTTTTTGTCATATACAAAAAAAGACAAGGATCAATTATGTCGAAAAAATTCCTTGATTATTATAATTATATTTTAATTAATAATGTATTATTATTATTTTGGGGCGGGAGTGACTGTGGCCCAAATTAACTAATGACATTCAAACTCAATATATATATATATATATATATATATATATATATATATATATATATATATATATATATATATCTATATATATATATATATACAGTCAGCCCCCTGCTTACGAGCATCCTGATTTGCGAACATTCCGCCTTACGAGCGTGGATCAGGGAGAATTTTGTCCTCCGCTTACGAGCAAACCTCTCGTCTTGCGAGCATTCCGTCAAACCAGCCATTGAGTATGTAGAAATGTTCTCGCCTAATTGCGTCAATATATTCGGCAGTTGCGTCATCTACAATCATTAATAGATACTTATGGCGGTAACGTGAACGCTATTGGTCTTACAATCTCACACTGACTGTCTCACTCACGGTGTCTAAATATATTACCATTTAAGTGTAGTGTTTGTACAGCTAAAGGGAAAAACAGCTGACATGAAATTAAATGTGCCGATTGCAGGACAAAGAATTGTCATTGGTTTAAATGTGTGTTTTTTTTTTAATTAATTGTCAATACATTCCAACCGTTTAAAAAAAAGTGCGAATAATTATCAGTCAGTCAAGGAGACGCCAATATGCTATTGGTCGATTAAGGTCACCCGGTCTCACTCACGGAGATGCTATTGGCCGGCGTCACACGTCAATCACAGAAATGCCGATATGCTATTGGCCGAACGCCTTTATCTAGCTTGATGGGACAGGATGGAAGGAAGTAGAGAAATGAGTGAAAAACGGAATGTTTTGAAGACTTTGCAAACTTTATCTGTTAGACATAGCTTCTAAAATTACTAGCAGCGGTAAAGGAAGAAATAAGAGGATGATGTTTTAGTATCTCCGTGATTTGCACCATGACTGAAAGAGTTACTGTAACACTGTAAGACCAATAGCCTATATGCGTTGCCGTATTAACTCAAAAGGTTAATCTCTGCACCCTATTACGAGTGATGTTACAGCGCCATATAATGGTCGCTTGACAAGATTGCATGTCAGATTAGTCGGTGATATCCCAATATGCATTGGGACAGCGTCATTGTTGCAGTTTTGTGAGTTGTAACTAAAAGGTGAACTGACGCTCGAACAAGCCATAAGTGTGCTGCCTTGTAAATGCAACACACACAACCACCTCTCCGCTTCCACCGTGCTCAATTCACGTCGGGAAAAATATCCGACATGAAATAAAGTGTGCCGATTGCAGGACAAAAAATCGTCACAGATTTAAATGTGTTTTAATCAATAAGATGTCAATACATTCCAACCGTTTAAAAAAAAAGTGCAAATAATTATCAGTCAGTCAAGGAGACGCCAATATGCTATTGGTCGATTAAGGTCACCCGGTCTCACTCACGGAGATGCTATTGGCCGGTGTCACACGTCAATCACAGAAGTGCCGATATGCTATTGGCCGAACGCCTTTATCTAGCTTGATGGCACAGCTGGTTGGGATGGAAGGAAGTAGAGAAAACCCTGACTGAAAAAGTTACTTTGACACTGTAAGACCAATAGCATATCTGATTTACCGTCTTGACTTAGAGCATTCATCTCTGCTCATCTCTGCTTATCTCAGCACAAGTCACGTCTTTCCAAAGGTAAAAGTCATTTATCCTTTGTATTTGTTATTTAATGCAACTGTACAGTAGATTATGTCACTTAACATTAATTTATGTATACAGCGTGATGATTTTACCTAAGGCTTCTGCGCGCGTTGCACGCACTCACGAATTAACATGGGTTTGGATTGCCCGCTATACGAGCAATTCGAGATACGAGCGTAGCCGCTGAACGGATTAAGTTCGTAACCCGGGGGCCCACTGTATATGGAATTTTCACATTGCACTTAACAGTACCCAGCTCAATGTTCATGAACTGATTCATTTTGTATGGGCTATAAGGGCCCCAAAATAAAATTATTATAAGTATTAAAGTATAATAATACAGTGGTAATCATGTATTCAAAAATGCTTAAACTTGAAGATAAGAACAATGAACCAAAATCAATGAATGGGGCACAATAACTAAAAGTAACGCAAACAGCCTTTGGGTGTATACAATATAAAGTAGGCCATGATGATTTTTTTTTTTTTTTGGTGGTACTTCATTTTAGGTTTTTCTAGTCTTCCCATCTCATTTCTGTTGTGTAGGCGCTTAGTGTATGTAAGCCTGTACTCTGACCAATAATATTTTCTACTTAAACTTTTTATTTAACATGTCACACAATTTAACCTCTTCTCTGGCATTTCTCTTTCATTCTTCCTGTTATGTGATGTGATGTGATTTGATGTGCCAATGTGTAAGCGCATGGCACATTTTTTGAGGGGTTGCAAGCGTGACAAATAATCTTCCAACTAGTTTGTGGACAGATGAGAGGATGAGATGTGTTTCATTTATGTAAACACACAAAATACACAATGGTTTGAATTTGGTAAAATCCAAAAGTTACACCTTCTGATCGTTATGTACATTTTTTGGGGTATCATAGCACATGAAATGCGTATTTCCATTCTCAGTGACCAGCAAAATTGATTTCACTCAATTTCACTCTCAGGCTACTTCTGCGTCTGATCTAAGTCATTTCATTGGCTGCCAGCACATGTTTACTTATGTGACTAAAACTTTGCAAGTGACCAGAACTAGCGCATGTATATTGATTTTTTTTTTCCTAATACAAAGTTATGATTGTTGCTAGTTTGCAGGCAATGATTTGACTTGATTTATCAATCCAGTATGAAAAAAAGCTTTGTTCTTTTGTTCTCAGTAGCTCAAAGTCATTTGATAAAATTTGTCTAACTGAATTGAGCTGAGGCTATAAACAAATTAAGAGGCTTCTCTGTCTTGCTGTGTGTCTTTAGACAAGACATTTTGATGAGGTGAAAAATAAGATGCTTGAAATTCTTGAATACGGGGTATTTGTTCTGATGGAGCGAATTAACATCGTCATTTTGGGTATTTATTTTCTTAGAGCGCTCACATGGGTCTGCTGTGTCACAACAAGGCAGTTGTTATACAGCAGGAGTTGGGAGCGGAGAAAGTTTCTGTGTGAGTGTGTGCGAGTGTGTGTGTAGGTGTGCGTGTGTTTGTGTGTGTTGGGTTGTGTTTCCCCTCCCTGGCCTGTGTGCTGATGGAGGCGCGCTCCTCGCCCAGGGCTTCGACACTTGCTTATTTTTCATGAGGGTTGCACACTGTTCTCCTGCATGAGGGCTCTCTCCCTTTGTGGCAGCCCTCCCCCTTTTCAAGGAAAAGACATGCATGATTTCATACATGAAAGATATATATAATTTGACAGCATGGCCTATGCGATACATTTACAATTCTAAACAGACCAAGGTAAAACCCGTTTCCTGTGACCCAACCCTGTACCTCCATTTTTCTTCCCAAGGAGATATATTCGTGCACATCCAAAAACATTATATATATATATATATATATATATATATATATATATATATATATATATATATATATATATATATATATATAGATAGATAGATAGATAGATAGATAGATAGATAGATAGATAGATAGATAGATAGATAGATAGATAGATAGATATATATTAAATATAAAATGACAAATTAAAATCTTTTTTTGATTTGTGTTTTTTTGTCACGATCACATATCATGTTAAAGTCACTGAGCACAGTCAAACATTTTGTAGTTTTGTGAAAACACAGCATAATGCCGTATTTAAAAACAATATCTTTACACAATTGCCAGTATGGTTGGATCCCTCTTAACTCTTTTAACTGTGGCCATCTCGCACATGAAATCAAATTCTGTATGTATGTACATTTCTGAATGTTTTTGCTCATACAAGAAAAAAAATGCAAGACAACTGTAAACATACATGACTGATTTCTTGCAACTTATATTTTAGATCTACGGAGTCGAATTTTACGTGGTCAAGCTTAACATAAAACGATTGAGAAATGCGTGTAAAATAACCACATAACTGTGTCCTAAAAGTTCACTTTTTAATGCTAACACATAATGAGAAATGTCATATAACCAGTAACAAATAGCATCTGCTGGGCAGTGTTATAACCTCTTAAAGTGACAGTGTGTAAGATTTATACCCTTTTTCATTAAAAATGAATGAACTAAATGCTTATAAATTTCAAAAATTGGCAAAAAAATGTGTTCCTAATGACCAACAGTATGTTTTTAATGTAATCGTAGGTCTCGTTATTATCATATATATGACAAGGGGGGGTCGCCATGTCTTTCATAGCTACGGACAGCAAGAGGAGAAGTGTTTATTGCTGTGTTTACCGTAATGCCCCTAAATTACACATAGTCCCTGGTAGTTTTTTTTCGCATGTCCATGTGGGTGTTCTATGGGCATTATGGTAGATGCAGCAATAAATACTCCTCCTCCTGCTGTCCCTAGCCAAATCTTACAGTGTCACTTTAATCTATATTTGAACATAAATAAGGCACCAACATAAATGTGTACCAAATATATAACTATATGCACCGTAGCGGGCTTAGCTAGCATTTCTTTCTGAATAAAAAACATTATTGCAGATGTTGACCGAGTCACTTATATTGTAGTAGTTGAGAAACTCCTTTTTTGTTTTTCCTCTATTTCTTTAATATATTGCCCCTGGTGGCCAAATCATTTTTTACATTCAATTTCATTGTCCTCTCAAGAAAAAGTAACATTTTTCAGACAAATGTCACAATGTATTTTAAATCAGGTAAAATATTGTCCACTTGTTTACATGACATTTTAAAATGATTACGTCTAGCATCTTCAAAATTAGAAACGGTGGTATATTTTGACGGATTATATTCAAGTGCAAATTACACGTCGGAGAGAAGCGCGACTAGTTTGGTTTTTGAGTGTCATGTGTTTGGTGTGATCTCATGCCCGCCGTTTTATCCTCTGAGCTCTCAAGCAGAATATCACATCACTGTCATTTGACCACAGGGGGTGTGACCTTTTCGGAATCCAAAGACTATTTTTCGTGTTGATATCTTTTTGCGAGCATCAAAACAATGTGGTGGTTCGGCTTGTTAATACTGTGCGTGTGAACGTCGCAATTTATTCGACACGCCACATATTTGACAGAATTAAAAGTGCTCGTGCACTGCCCTGAACGTCTGGCCGTCACACGTTTCTGAATGTGTGTTGACACTGTGAAGCCGAGCAGAAAGGAGCCTACATGGCAGGCTTGCTACCATCGAGCTGTGTTTTGATAACCCCAAAACACTTGTGCCTCCTGTTAGACACAACCAAACACAATGTACAGGCTACTTCAATTTCTACCAAAGGAACTGGGTCAGTAGTTAACCAGAAAACATTATTTTCTTTTTACTGTAGCTGCAATGCGCAGGTACCTCTGACTGCCAGTATCCAGAAACTGTTTGTCCTTCAAGTGGTTCCGTTTATTTGAACGTTTGGGTTCAAACTGAATTGGTTTTAGGTCCAGTTCTACTTCTATGAACATAATAGCATTTTTAGCAATTAAATAAATTATGGGGCGATAACACTATCCTGTATTTATTGGTATAATAAGAAATAATCGTTTTTTAATTATTAATGTTCAGTAACTCAAGCAAGATTGAGCAAGATATACAGTATTGTATAAGTACACATACACACACACACACACACACACACACACATTATTTTTTCAAATGACTAAAAGTAGTATAATTTGGAAATGTGGGGATTCCTCCTAAAATTAATACCATTTAGTTCGTTTAATTTTTTTGTTCATTGTAAAGTTTCTTAAGCTATCAAACCTAAAGGCCAGCATTTTTAAAAAAGTGGACTTGTTGAGGGTGGGGCTAAACACACCGCTCACCCCTGATTGGTTGAAAAAAAATTGCCTGTCTCTTTTCGCATTACAGGCTAATTAAGTGAGTCAAAACAAAGCAAAAAGTGTTATGAATCAAATTTGCTGCATTATGCCTTAATGGAGATTCAGAGCTGTGTTCTTTATTTTTATATTTAAAGGTTCTCTATTTTTATATTTAAAGATATGGAAGTAAAGTATGATGTGCTATTCGAAATATTTACATATTTGGTTATGGTTTCTTATGGCGCGGCTCACTTGTACCATCATCACTGATAAACTGGCGTATTTAATTATTCTTGTTCTGCATTCTATTTTTAAAATTCTATACATGTCAGCATTATACCTACAGTGCATCATCCAAATGTACTCTTCAAAGTTTTTGATATCAGGTGTGTGCTTATGTGCATGTGTGTGTCTGTGTGTGCACATGTGTCGTGCAAAAGTAAACACCTTTTTTTTTTACTGCTTTTAATGAGCTAACACCTAAAAATGGAACAGCTCCAATAATCACAAGGTTTTACAGGTCCCTGGAAATGATGGGGGCCTCTTGACTGAGGGTAAGCCAACTTGAATGACAGCGGCTCCCAGTGACCCTGTCCACCCACTACGTCAGTGTTTGGGTGGGCTCACCTTCCTGCACACAAGCAATGCTTACTAACTCTCTGTCTGTCTAGCTAGAGTATCGGTCAAGCTAGCTAGCTAACTTGCTAGCCATTCATCTTGTTATCTGTTTAGCAGGCTAACCCTAACCATCACCCCACATTTAAAGCTCTGTGCATACATTTTATAAAGCCAATTTTAGTTTACAATTTCACCAAAATTATTTCAGTATTATGCTGAGCGCCCAGTCTAGCTTCACTCAACTACTGTCGCTAGCTGCATGCCCACCTGACCTCCTTAATTAAGCTTATTTCAACCATTTTAAGTTTTTTTTTTTTATTATTACAATGTAAAAAATAAGATGTCTATCAATTTTCTGCAGGGTGTTTCTTTTTTTCTTTTTAAATAAATCCAAGCCCCATTATAGTGACTACTGTATGATGTTGGACCGACTGTCTAGCTGAGGGTCACCAGCGGTGATCTGAGAGCATCTTCTTTATGCAGGTTAGCTGTTTTCTAACATGGTTGAGGGATACTAACATGCCCTTGGGGGCTAGCTTGTGCCTGTGACCACTATATTGGTCAATCCAAACTAAGCCCAAATCTGGATAACTCTACTTTAATAGCTATTCTAGTTTGCTACATATCTGCACACTTTTTGTCCACACCATCTTCTTAGTTAGTTGTATTTTAACCACGCTTTTTCTGAATTGGCTCTGTATTAAAACAGCTTTCTGTTCACATTTCACAAACACATTTTCAACCAAATCCAGAACGTCTTTTGTTTGATATTTTGATCACAGTGACAATGGTGTCTAGGCTGTGATGCAAAATTTGGATTTGACCACTGGCAATAATCCTTGATCTGTATTTGTCTCATGCATCTCTTCCACATGTCAACTTTCATCTCATCATGTTTTTTGGGTTTTCTTTTTGTTTTTTTGAGAAGTTGGGAGTGCGGGCAGGCTACTTGACATGAAGGAACATTACTTGTTTTAAGTTTGTATATTCAAGAGCAGAGGGGCATTTTAATGGCTTTGGCATTGTGCGCTGTGATTATCTTCTGTTCTGTTTGGGTCGACTTACCAGCAGCGAGTGTTGCTCCTGCCTGGAGGGCTCATATGGCTCTGATCTGGGATCCCTCCTTCTCAGTGAACCTCTCCCAAGCGCATAAAAAAGTACACGAGTCAAGTTCAGTCTCAACCCGGTCTGCAGCTTGCAGGGCTTCTTCGCGTCCTTGTATTACTCAGGAATAATAATTCATATTTATTCATATCGAATGGTTCTTAAATATTCACATGCATTTAATTTAAAGGATGTCTCATTTTTGGCCTGGTTTGTGTGTGTGTGTGTGTGTGTGTGTGCGTGTGTGTGTGTGTGTATGTGTGTGTGTTTTTAATCCGTGAACGCTAACTGAGATCTGATAGTTTGCAGCTCGCAAAAAAAAAAAACACGACAAAGGCCTTCGTTGTATTGTACAAAAAGGACGAAAAACAAATAAAACCAAAAAAAAATTTACAGCAATTTTCAGACGTTTCTCTGATATTGAAACATGTGGGGGAGATGCGATATTGTTGAATTGGGGGTTCACGCGCAAACACGCGCACATTCTGTGTTTTATGTACATTCATATTATTTTATGGAACAAGAAATACATCAAATCTAGCGTAATTTCTTCAAATAAACTTTCTTATTTGAAATCGGACAACAGCGCTAACCCCCATACGAAGGCGTGCACGCGCATACGTACACGCCCAGGAACACACACACACACACACACACACACACGCACATACAAACACAAAACACACGCCCACACACGCTCACACACATAAACATAAATTAAGCTGTGCGTATTAATGTATATTTTTTTCTTCGCTTTTTTTTTTTTGTTTAGTATGCCATTGTATTTCAAATAAAACAGCACTTGCCACTTCCAGCCATATTTTGTTTTAAATAGTTGCATAACCGTACTTAAAATAAAATTAGGACGGATTGTTCTATTTTAAAAGAAAAAAAAATTATATATAATGTTAGTCCTACTTTCAAAATGTTGTTGAATTATGCATGGGGCATTAATAGGACGGGACAAATAGATGTAGAGAGATGAATTGATATGGCTCCTGTTTCTTATGTAAATGAGGCAGACTGACCAGACGGCCACTTGTTTTTTTTTTTTTTTTTTTTTAACGAAAAATCGAATTGTTAACACAACAGTAGGACACACATTCTGATTTCTCCCTTGAAGCTGCACATTTGTGTATATGCTGTCATGCATCAGAACCATTTTGGGAAATAGTTCAAGATATCATTTTGATTTAAAAAAAATGCACATACGTACTAACTTCTTTATCCAACATAATTTTGATTTTCATAACGTATTCAGATTAGCATCGATACAAAATAAACGAATTGCCAGTCGATAAAGAGTAACGTTCTATTTGTTAATAAATAAAACAATGGCATATTATATACAGTGAAATCAAGGAAATTATAAATTACGATATATATGAGAGGACCTAACAAATAAAAATATGGCTGGACAAAGAACACCCACACACCGCACTGATTTCCAAGTCTTATGCATCCTCTCTCAAATAAAATAAATCAGACGTTTTGAATAAAAACTTAACACATCCTTACCTCAAAATATTATGTTAAACGAGTAGTCATGGTGACGAGTACAAAGCCTTAATTATTTGGGAGAAAAAAAATAAAACAAAACGTGTGTTCATTTCATTTCGGTTTATCATAGGCAAGAAAAAAGACAACAATAAAATCAAACGAACATGTTTATTTCATCCTCTTACAAATTGAAAAAGAACTTCAAAAAGCAACATTTCTTAAGGTTAATCTGAATTGCATCCTTTTAATTAACGGACTGAAAAAATGATGTATATTTAATTCAATTTGCCTTTTGTTTAAGTCCTGAAAATAATGCATTTACAAAATGTGAATTGTAGAGTTCTACCATTAACGATAGATAACAGAAGAGTGCTGCATGTGGTCATTCTTTTTCGACTTGTAGCCTATACGTCATGCCTTCACGCTTTCATGGATGTTATTGTTGTCGTATTATCCTAAAAGCCACACAGAATCAGGCCGGCCCGCTCCTATGTCAGACTCAAGTGCGTAAGTCCGTGGACTTGCCTCCGGTAGAGCTGCCGTCATGCTGCACGGTCCCTGTGGGTCCGGCTGAACATAAGAGGGCGCTCCCATTGCACCTGGCTTGCCTGCCCAAGTGCAAGTGAGGAGAACACGACCCCTCCTCACGTGATGGGTCAGCATGTTCATGATGCACGGCACTCAAACACTTTTCGTCAACAAACAAAGCATACAAAAAGTAAACAATGCAGAGCGTATTTAACGATACATTTGAATACAATCACAACAATTTATAAATAATATTTCAACGTCAAAATGAATCATAATGTGATTGTGTCACCTTGCATATTGAATTATATCAACTAGCATTTCCAATATAGCACCTTTCAGGGTGTATTTTCATCAACTTCATGCGTCAGATACAAAACTTACATTTAGATGACATTTTAAAAAAATAGTTGCTGTTCCATCTTAAGCCCATAGGGTTCATTTGTTGTGTTTCTATTTTGAAACTGTTTTAAATTACTATACCCATCTTACAGATAGACGTCTGATGCTCTTATGTTTACCAAATGATCGCACATCTTACAATGACATTCCTCGAAACTAAGCAGGTTAAAAAAAATAATCGTCCTGAAAAGAAAGGTATATGTCTGAACTCGGTTGAATCTTCGATCCCTAAACACTTGCCCCTGCTCATTCCCTCGCTTTCCCTTTCGCGCTTTGTTTGTGGTTAGAGTTGTGCCCTTCAGACGCACGCATATAGAAAATGCACATAATAACAATGACAAATTTACGTCTATTTTTTTTTTTTTGCCTTCACGTGCCCCATATTTGAGTGTTGCATCGTGTATCCACAAGCTGTTTTATCACCACAGGTTGTGTTCACTGTTCGATGTTTGCAATGCCACTGGTGGATGAGGCTTCTATTGAAGCTGGCACGTGGACGCTTACCCTTCCCACAGAGAGGCGCAATTGAATGCATGCTCACACAAAAGCAGCCCCCCCACACACTTTAAAAAAAAAAAAAAAAAAAAAAAAAAAAACCTTTTCAGAGAGGCCCTAAAACCATGAAGGGTCCCGTCCCCCTGGACCCCCGCCCCACATGATGATGATAGACTAATGTCACTCTGGCCTTTTTGCATATACAGATTTGGTCAACTCCGCATTTGCACAGACGAGTTTTGCAGGACTGCCTCCATGCAAGCCTCATATTACAACAGCCTCTCTTTTATTATCTCCTAGCCCCTCGCACGCTATTTTCAACCTATTCATTTTTACAATGTCTTCTTCCCGAGAGAGCAGACATGTCGCAAATCCTCCAGATTCCTGCACTCTGCCAAAGAAGTGGAAACCATGCACGTGTGCGTGTGTGTGTGTGTGTGTGTGTGTATGTGTGTGTTAGCGCGAGCTTGTGTGTAAGTGTTTTCTTCTTTAAAAGCAGGTATCGTTGCATGCCTCAACTTGCGGATGGCAAGTGTGCTTGAAATTCAGGATGCAACGCAGCATATATTTTAGCTGTTGTGGGTGTGTGTGGGGGGGTCCGCGTATTAAGTAAATATAAAATAGTGTCCTCCACCGCTTTTCACTTGATGTGTTTAAAACAATTCTTTCGATGTCATGTAAGTCGTGTTTGGACTAACCCTAGGCATTATATATCTATGATCTGACCTGTGCTGGAATGCATTACAGCAGACTGTAGCTCATCCACATTGTTTCCGTAAACATGGCACCTTATGTGATCACTTCAAGCTGGCTCCTGGACTTTCTGGACTGAGTGTATATAGAACACAGAATCAGAAACAGCATCAATGCATTCACTGTATGTTTATGCAATATAGACACAGAGGACAGTGGGTATAAAAAAATACATGCTTTATTATACAAGAGAGGAGGGGGTATACTGTATATATTACTCATACACACGAGTATTGCCATTTCCAAAATGTAAATATAGCATCGTAAAATTATTTGTCCTTCCCTTTTCTAGTTATTAAAAAGGAATGCATTGACACATTTGTTCACAATAGGTGTCACAATAACATACTTTTTGTCCCTATATCAAATCTATCCTTCCATACACGCCTGACGCTTGCCCCAAAAGCGAGATGTCCTCTTCTATGCAAAGATGTTTTGTTTTTTTTTTGTTTTTTTTTTTTTACAAGTGAACAATTTTAATGCATTAAACCGCAACAAAATAAATAATAAAAATCAGAGTGCAATATTGGCACCCAAAATACAAAAGCATGCTTTTAGGAATCTCCATTGAACTCCGAAATATTTGAAAATGTACGCCCCTCGTCAGTGACGTAATAATAATTATTTTAAAAGACCGACTTACACTTATTTACGTGTCTATGCGTAGCGACACATCTCTTACAAATTCATTCAATTTTGTAATGCCATGATAATAAAAGAATCCCTGTTTATTATCCAGGTATATAAGTTCAAATGCATTTTGCATTGTTTCTTAAGCTTCACTAACATTCCCAGAGTTGTGTGAATTAAATACTGTATGCCTATGCAACGGCATTTCCTACAAGTGCACCTCTGAATGACAAATTCACATGATTGTATTTATCAACTCACATTTAGCGCTTTCATTACGAATGCACTTTTGCACCAAATTACCCTGTATACTGTCTTCGTGTCAGCGTGTGTAATTAATACTTTATTTAGAAAAGAGCCTTTGCATTAATTTAAATAGCAATACTTTCTCCCTGCATTTTTTTCTTACTTTTTTAAAGCTGTTCAATTGTACAGTGACGAATCATCGCGAACTCGCAGGGAAGGGGAAAAGAACTAAAATAAACCTCCACCACACGTCCGCTTTAGGTGTGCGGATGAAGTGCAAAACACGCGCTAAAAGTATTAACAAACAATATGTCACAAGTGCTTTCGAACGGCGAGGAAAAAAGTGTGTTTGGGGCAGAGCAAAGCGAGTGCAAGTGAAGCTTCGCAAGCGGCGTGGAGTTCGGCGGCCAGCCAGCGTTCGCTTTCACTAATCAAACTCTTACTTCCCGCCTCTCTTAATTCCATATTTTCTATTCCTGATCATTACTTTCCTCTTTTTCTCGCCCTTCCTTGTATCTATCCATCCTCCCTCCCTCCTCTTCCTCCCTCCTCCTCGCCCTCCCTCCGCCGGCTCTCCTCTGCTGAATCTTATTGATCCACAAGGCGGCTAATTAGCCCTTCCCTTCGTGCCTGTGTAATGAAGCACATGCGCACTGAATTAATCACAGCCATTTTTTTCTCGCAGGAAACTAATTAGCAGGAATAAAGATCCAAAGAGTTTTTTCTTCCCCCAATCATCAGATCTCACTTTCACCTCTTCCTCGCGCGCCTCCAACTCCGGACTCGGCTGCTTTGCATCCAAATTATTTTTGATATCGCCTTTAACAACTAATCGCTACCTACTTGCGCCCCTTTTTCCCAGCCAAGCACTCGGCAACAACAATGATCTTTCTTTTTTTCCGGCCACCCCCGAGCGCAAACTGACCGAAAGGGGACTCTTCTCGCCTTGATGGGATCTTTAGCTCCATCGTCTCGCTACTGGATTAAAAAGCGAACATCACAAAGCGGCAAATTGTAAGTTTCAACTTTGTCTCCCTTTTTGTGTTGTTGTTGCTGCGCGATCCTATTCTCTCTCAGCCGCTTTCCTCCTACATGGCGGTGGACTTGTAGCGGAGCTGGTCCCCCCCTCTGTACAAAACCTGCGTTCCGGGTGCAAGGAAGGCTCGTTTCATGCAAGTTTTGAGCTTTATTCGAGGTTTTGGGGCTGCCTGGAAGGCGCGTTCTTTCGTTACCTGTGTTCCCATCAGCGATCGTCCTTTCCTCTTCGGCGACAAGCGGATCCTTCGGAACGAGGAAAAAAAAGAAACGATTTGGAAGCAGATTCGGGCTTTTTGCTGCGATAGAGGGGGATCACGGGGGTCGATAGACGGTTTTGGACGGGATTCGCGGGGGTCAGGCAGCGGCGGCTCGTCACCGAGCGCAGCCCTGGGAAGGAGCTCCAAGTCCAGCCTGTTGGCTCCGCGTGGGTCCGGCGACTCTTTCGCGGACCTCGCAGTTCTCGCATTTGGTGGCAAAAATATTGATTTATATGTTTTTAAAGCGTGGCTGTAGGATGGTAGAGCTTCGGTGATGTTGATATGGGAGATCCTTTCTCCTGGAATCTTTTTTTTTCTTTTTTTTTGCGAACCCTCCGCCACGACTCACGGCCACTCTTTTCACCCCCTCGGCTTCATCCAAACTCGGCACAGCTCCCTCTCTCTGCCCCGGCTCTTTGCTTCTTTCGAGCCTTGTATTATTTTTTTAAAGTCGATTCTCAGTCGTGCCCAGACCAAGTCCCGTGCAAATCGATCCTGCGTGTGTGTGCGCGCGTACACGTGACGTGCAAGTGAGTGCGTGCGAGCCGGCTATGAAAAAAAGGAGCCCCCGGTTCTCCTTCATGACAGCAGCCAGCGGATCAGGCGGGACCGCCAACCAAGCAGCCCTGCAAAGTGCACACAGGCTCTCAGGCGACTTGCATGGTTGGTTCCCCTGCGTGCACTGCAAGTACTTGGCCGTAGACCTCCAGGAGGACTGGAAACAAAACATTGGCCCGCTCCCATGGTCTTATAGACATCGGGAATGGAAACTTGACATTGTGGTCGTCACATTTTAAAAGCATTTAGCAGGCTTAATGTTTTGGAGGAAAAGCCAGAATTTATTTACGAAAAATAAATAACCTTAGCTTAAAACCCTGTTAATATGAATTCTGTAAAATTTAAGAAGAAAAAAAGTCCGTTTTGGTTGATGGCGAGTGAGGATTATTCAGCAGTGCCGTAGCTATTTTACACAGAGGGAGTGAGGATGGTGTGTGTTTGGGGTGGGGTGGGTGGGGTGGGGGGGGGGTTGTAGGTCAGACAGCAAGGAACAAGGGGAACAAGGGTCACAGAGCGAGTGCACAGATAAAAAAGCAGGGAGAGGAAACCCCCTCCACCAAACAGCCGTGGGACTATGTCAGAGCTTGGGGGTGGCGGTGGTGTGTATGTGTGGGGTGTTGTAGCTAGGAATAGGGCGATGTTGTTTTTTGGGTAGTGGGGGGTGGCAGACAGAGCAAAACACATCGGTACTTGAGAGTGGCAAGATGTAAGGCTATGCAATTGAGGCAAGAGTGAAAATGATTGAGCTACAAAAAAGGTGCTATATATATATATATATATATATATATATATATATATATATATATATATATATATATATATATATATATATGTATATGTATATGTATGTGCGTGTGTGGGGAGAAAAAAATGGTTCGTGGGGGTTTGAGGGAGTTTTAGGGGTGGTAGAGGTCAGATAGCCATGGGCCATAGAGGAGGTATCAGGAGAAAAGGTCAGATAAACACATCTCTACCTCTCAGAGTGGAAACATTGAGATTGAAAGTCATATTTATTCTTTTTCCTTTACTCTTAACATTAGTTGAAATCTGTGGTGCTTTGGTAAGTTTGCAATTTTTGCTCGCCGGCAGATCTGTGTATGCCTGCACCGCAGTGATGCGAGCATGACTCTGTGCATGCAGGTAGAGTTCAAGTGATCAGCCTTCCTCCCCCGTCACACTCCTCTTCCTCTTCCTGCTCCTCCTCCTTTTCCTTGTCTTCCTCATCTCCCATTTTCTTACAAAACACACAAATGGAAATATTTCCATCAGCTGTATCTTCTCTTTTATCTTTGCCATATTGTCAGAAGATTATAAACCCTATAAAATCCACCGCTAGTATTGTGGCACGATGGGCCGAGTGTGTGTGTGAGTTAGTGTGTGTGTGTTTGTGTTTTGTTTGTTTTTTGTTACTTGCTGGCTTTCAAGGGGTTAAATACGACATGTAGCTAAAGAAGATGACATTTATAAAAAAAATTGTAAAGGTGCCATTTTCATTTTGCAATCATGACTTATCCTATGTTTTGCCTTTAGTTAAATAGAATTAAAAATATTTTCTTCTTTTCATGCAATGTGGAAATTATAATTATAATAATTTTTGCTGTACTCTTTTTTTGTAAGGCAATTTAAATTGAATTATAATTTTAATTGCAGCAAATTTCCCATTTCTTTCTCTAAAAACAAAACAAACAAAAAAATCAAACAAACAAGAAAAATGTCACATTAATGTGTTACAGATCGTGAATAGATTTTTTTTTTTCCCGAAAAGATGAATATAATAAGAATATGCCTTTTTGAATTTGCTGATTGAACATGACTAGTGTTGATTAAAGTGAGTGCACACATTGTGTGTGTGTCTTTGCTCTTGGAATCATTTGTCATTTTGATGTGAGTAGATGCTAGTACGTATATCAGTACATCACACAAGAGCTTTTTTTCCCCTCCACGTCTCGGTGTATTTGTGTGTTCGGGGAATAGCCGAACACCAGTAAAGGCTATAGATAGGCTTTTTTTTTGTTTTGTTTTTATTGCGCTGTATGTCTGTAGCACCGAACCAAGGGAGATAGCCGCCCCTTGCAGTGGTAACCCTTTCCCTTCCTTTCTCTCCCTTTCCTTCCCTTCCGCGCCAGCTATCTGCTCCTCAGTGTGTGTCTCCAAATACTGTAGCTCCCTCTTTACCTCCCACCTTCTTGTTGGCGGGTACTTGCCCAGCAGGGGAGCTCACTGACATGTACTCAGCCAGGGGAGTCCTCTTTGGTTGAGCACTAGGCTAAGGCCCTCGTACAGAACAATAAATGCTCATTACCCAGATGTGAAATTGTTAAAAATGTCAAATGGGAACATATTTGTCACGCTTATTGTGTGGATGCTTCCTCCATAAAGGCAAATGCGCATGTGAGTGATGAGCGCGCCGTGGACCCAGGCGGCCGTTTGAATCTGACCCGGTGATTTTGAATACACAAGGCCAAACGCGGTATAAGGACCAGTTCTTCCAGTTACTTGTCCTGCAGCTGAGGCGGCGCAGCGTGTCACGCTATCAGAAAGGGAGCTGGCGGTAGGCAGGACCTCGGCTTAGCAGCAGTGTTGAGGCTGGAGGAGGGAAAAGGATGGTGGGATGACATCTCTCTCAGGTGTGTGTGTGTGTGTGTGTGTGTGTGTGTGTGTATGTGTGTGTCCTCTCTGTTGTATCCTGAATGCCAGTGTCCAAACAGACTTCATTTCTTCTTCAGGCTTCTTCCAAATTCCTCTCTCTCTCCTCTACCCCCCCCCCCCCCCCCCCCCCACACACACACACACACACACGCACACACACTTTGTCAGTGACATCCTTTTAGAAGCAACTCTGGCAGAGTTTTTTTTTTCTGTGGTTAGTTTTTCCCAATATGTTATCGTGTTAACAATCATGGTGAAATCACCACAGGACACCTAGATTTACGACTCAAAAGGGGAGTGTTTGTGCAGCTGCATTAAGACTGGTTTGCATTATTTTAAACATGAAACACATTTGTCAAGAATTCCTTGCGATGCCTTTTTAGACTTTCCCCCTATTTAAATAAATGTTTTTTGATTTAAAAAAACAAAAACAAACATAAAAGAAACGTGTGTTTTTATCCCGATGAATCACTCAACCTACAATAAGGTTGCATGCTCACATTATATTATACTCACATTATTATATACAGTATATATATATATATATATATATATATATATATATATATATATATATATATATATATATATATATATATATATATATATATATATATATGTATGTATGTATGTATGTATGTATATGTATGTATGATCCATACCTGTTCGAAAGTGGCAGCATGGTAGAATGTGACAGAGAGCAAGAGAGAGAAAGAAAGAGAAAGAGGGAAAAAGAGAGAGAGAGAGAGAGAGAGAGAGAGAGAGCGCGTATGTGTGCGTGTGTGTGTGTGTGTGTGTAGCATAGAGGCTACATCCTATTTCGGGTTGCAACGGCCAGCTTGGGCTTGGAGTGTCGCTGGATAAAAGTAAAGATTGGCATCATTAGACAACACCATTACACAGTGGTCTACGAAATGGGCTCGAAGGCCTGCATTAAAAAAAAAAACCAACAAAAAAAAAAAAAACGAGGCAGCATAACCACATCGCATAAGCCCACCCCTCTTTTGCACCCTGGAGGCCAGCATTCCACCCTTCGTGCTGGCGCTTATCATCACAAAAGACAGAATGCATAAAATATGGAGGACGCTTAGACAGGTCGCCTTTCCCTCGCCGTCCTGAGCCCGGGAACAATACATGGGCCCCTCTGGCCTGTGACTCTGACGACACATACGCCGCCTTTTTATCCTCCCCTATTCCTTTGTCATCCTCTTCCTCTTCCTTTATGTTACTGTTCTCTGCAGAGTGATAACCGCACCGGCATTGTTTATCGGTGCCTGGGAAATGTGTGTTGTGTAACCAAACTGTACTGGAAATATGGAAGATATACTATATGTGCTCTTGTAGTATGTATTTTTTTTAAATGTATTTTAAAAAATGTCTTTTTCAGCAAAAGTTAGCTAATTGTCAAGAGAGACCTTTAGTGACCTATTTTGTATGGGGATATAAATAGGGAAATGCAGCTTTGTGATTTGCAATTCAGGCAATCATGGTGTCATTTTTTTTTTTTTTACCTGATCACTAATTTACAGTGAGGTCCCCTAGCATCACATTACCATGGGGAGAAATTGTGACGTGTGTGTTTTTCCGACCCTCTGGAAGCTCAATGCATGCAAGTGATAATGTGAAACAGATATACTGTAATTAATATAATTTCACATACTGTACCCTCAAAATTCATGGACACGAATACAAATAGCACCTTAACTGATTTAGTCAGATTGTGGCTTGTTTGACATCATATTTTGAGTATTATGATTTGAGACTTCTCATTCATACATTTATAATAAATGTCTTGCATCTCTGACATGTATTTTTGTATTCATTTAAATTTACTTTAATTTCTGTCTCGGTGCATGCTCATGATTAGCTGATATGTCGGAATGTACCGTTCCGATGTGCAGAACCCGAGGTCTGTGGCACTTCCTCTCTGTGTACTTTCCAGCTTATCCTCCTTGGGATTACGGCAAGAAGAAAAGAAACGAGCCAATGCTGGAGCGCCCTCTCGCTCTCACACTCTTTTCCTCATTTTTGGCGATTCATGCGCACAATAAAATCCCGACAAAAAGTGTAATTCACTTGCAAATGTGCAGTAGCCATGTCCATGCTGCATGAGAGGGAGAAAGCGAGGGAGAAGGGAAGCGAGCGAGGGAGGCAGGGAAGGAGGGGCCGGGATGCAAGGACATAAAGAGCACACGCCGGCGTATTTCACTGAGAGAAGAGGCTGAGGCAAAGCTACCGGCTGCCTCGTTCTGGTCTGGAAACAACACTCCATGCGCCCCTAGATAGATGCCCGGGAGCTTGCTGCACATCTATTGTTTTTTTTTAATTTTTTTTATTTGTTTTGTTTTTTTTTCTTTAAAAAATCTGACTTATATAAGACCCACCATATGCTAGGTGTGTAACATTCCCCATTTGTCATCTCCATTGCCCCAGGCGACTGTCAGGCCAGCAGTAAAAGGGTTAAAGAGCAGGGATAGCCCTGTTTTGTCTCTGCGGCCCTCTTTGCCATTGTTGTGGTGGAATTGAGCTTGGTGCACCTCACTTGACCACAGCACAAGCAATAAAACGGCCTCCAAGTGCTGTATCTTACAAATAGTACTGTCGCGTTGCTTGAGTCTTTAGCTTCAGCGTTGCAGTTCTCTTTTTGATTTCACATACACATTCGTGGAAAACGCTGAATGAGGTGATTGGGGGTCTATTCATGTTTTCACTATTTGTATGCCTTTTCTGTCTGACAGGCTGTCTACCACACGCGGCCAGTTTTCCTGCATGCAAATAGGCAATACAGAATGACTCAGTGACGGGGCTATTTGCATCTGCAGTGTTGATGTAGCAGACAATACGCACGGTTTGTAGACACATGCAATATATAGAATCAGGGTTGCAAATTAGATTTTTGTTGAGTACCATCAGAAATATTGGTATGGTAGGAATCAAGGCAAGACTAATGTAACCCATAGGGCAAATTATTGAACTCCAAGATAATTCTTTGTATGAATTTGCATTTAACAGAAGGCTTGTGTTTTATTACCTGTGTGTCAAATGCGATGCAAATAATCAGACTGCTGCAGACTGCAGCCTTACGTTTCTATCTGGCGGCTGTTATATTATTCTACACCTGTGTTCACTTGATTTTTGTGACAATAATGATGCAAATATCATGAATAATTTAGTTTTTCAGGTTTGAAAATGTACAACGCACCCATGTTGACGCCGCTATGTTTGATTGCAGAGGTGATTGTTTATAGCCCGCCGTCACAAACATTGTAATTAAAAAAAGAAGATATACTCTGTGTGTCTGCCGCCATGCCAGCTCGTCAAATAACCTTATAGTGGTGAGCGTGTTTTATGAAAACTCTGAATTTGAAATGGCACTGTCTCAACGTGGATGACTTTCATGCCAGGCACAGCACAGGCTGTGTTAAATGTTGTTGTAATCAAACAACATTCACGTCCAATGCCACAGTGCAAGTTCACGCAACCATTGTCATTGACTTCACTGGAATGGTCCGCTGAAAGGTGCAGCTTTTGTCACTTTTACACTTGACTTTTACCAGTAGGAAAGATCAGATCCTTCTGCAATACAGCTCTTGTCAAAGGTAAAACCAGCTGCTTTGAATTCCATTACCTACATTTGCGTGTATTTTGCTTTGAGTGACAGAAATATATAGTGCCCTTAATTCTGCAATTTTATATCACATTACCGTCACTATACAGAAATGCAATTAATCAATAATAACCCCCAGCCCAAAAACAGGAGCAACATTTTGCACTTTGTATGTTATTACGTACTGTATTTAAAAACATATACATTGATTGTATGATAGAATGTAAGGAATTAAATGAGCTAAATGACATATTTTTGGTTGGAGTTCACTTTAGTAGATATTCTTGTGCTTTTTCCGGTGTGCATGCCATGGTCACCTTGGGGCAGTATATTATAGACATACTTAGAGATCATAGCTGTTCGAGCTTCAGTATTAGGTGTTCCTTACAGAGGAAAAACAATCTGCCTGTGAGTATGTTTACATTTGTCTACATGCGTTGCTTCACCGTTTGTAGTCACACATTCAATGTTTAAAGGGTTACAATATAGTGACACCAATGCTCTGAATCAGACATTCAGTTTATTGTGTGGGCATTTAGCTGGCCTTGCTCAGTCAATAAGATGTGGTTGTTTTAAATTCACTATTCTCACCCATCTTTTTACCTGCAAGTCAAAGCAAAATGTCGTCTCGGTGATGACTAATCTCAAATAGGGTTTCTTGTACACCTTAGAGTGTTTCTACCATTATCTTTTTAGCCTCACATTTCTTTCCAAATGCGGTGTCTTGTTTTCCATGAGTAAATGAGCAAATATAGGGATTGTGACATCTCATAATAAATTGATTAAAGCGAAGGCTCCCATAAAGCACGCAAAATATGTGTCTACATAGGGAACTGCATTGTCGCCCACTAAACCTAATCATTTAGTGCAGTATACAGTTTCACAGCAGTTTTTGTATTTGCATGTAGCCCTTATTCTTCATGGTCTCTCACAGTATATGATCATGTCTGCTGTTTTGTGTCCACTGGCTCACAGTAGGGGTGTTGCTCGCAATTTACATACTGGATTTAACATGGAGCCCTCTGTGACTGCTTTTCATTCAGATGTGCAATGGGACAGAGCAGAGATGGACCTTGGTGGTCCAAAGGGAACAACTCAGGTCCCCCGGGGGTTGAGCAGAGCCAGACGGCCGTGACAAGACATGTTACCTCGGCCTTGTGATATCGTTTACCTCGTCTGGTCGCCATGCCATCCATTTGCCTTAATGAAGGAAGAGTGAGAGACTGAGGCTTTTTCCCAATGCTGGCCTGAGAGTGCTTGATATCACTCGTAAGCTAAACATGTTTTGTTAGGCCGTGAAAGAAAACAGTCAGGTTATGTAGGAAGTCATCTTGCGGTAACAGCGAGCATTTAAGCGGATACTGATTTTTAAACCACTCGAACACATTTCCCCTTCATACACACACTGACACGCATTCTATGTGAACAAAAAAGTTGATTTTGGCATTCATTGGTGCAGATCCACTCAAGGTGTGTATCTCTATGCGGAGAATAGCAGTGAAATGGACCCCTCTCACTGCTTGCTTTGTGTTGCAGCCAGGTGTTTCCTCTTGTCGGATCTTGCCCCGAAGTCACATGCCATGTTGAGATGTGTATTTCTAGTACTAGTCTGAACTTTTTTTTATAGCATTTCAGGAGTAGTCTTCACTGTCTGAATAGAAGATACTTACACTTTTCTCCCTTTTATTCAAAATCTGCACATTTTAAAGAAATATATAAGGTTTAGGATTAGACCCTTCGTTTACCCTTGGTTCTTTGTCCTTCCCAAACAGGGTATGGGTACATGGAAACGTTTCCAAGATTACTAACCTTTGACCCACTTGAGTGAAAATCTTAACTGCCGCAACTCAAGTGTTTCATTAAAGATCAGATGACTGAAAAGAAAGTAAAACTGCTGTAAAACTGCTTGCTTTGTGTTTTGTTCCTGATACTAAAATTTGAATGTATCCTTCAAGGGGGCTAATTCAAACAAGTAGTTATTTATTTATTTATTTGTTGTTTTCTTTTTACTTATTTATTTATTTAAATCCCAGGCAACATGTTATGGGCGGTTTACAGTATACAGAAGATAATGCCTAAGAATTAAATGCTCAAAGTCAGGAAACAAGAAAAAAGGTTTTCACTTGAAGTAATAATCAGTTGTGTTTCATTTTATTTTGGGAATCATCAACACATATAAGTGAGGAGTTGCTAATAGTAAGACAAAATAGGTTTAGGAGTTGGCCACTTTTAACCGATTCTCCAGTGCACAAAGCAAGTCATGCTTAGATGATTTTGGCGGGGAAGAACTTGACCTCAGATACCTTTGGTATGAAAAAGAACAGATAGTGGTACAAAATGTCTGACCTTGGACCAGCAGTATTCCCACAGACATTTTTCAGAATCTTTTTGAAAGTTGTCCTCGGAATGAGTTTATGAGTTTTTGCAAATGTCCTTCCTGTGCAAGTTGTTCCAATACTTTTGTCTATCAGACTTAGTTTACATTCTAGAAAATATTATTTTAGAGGAAGTGCTGTAAAGAGTGAGGCTTTGGTCAAGGGACAGGAAAGGGGATTTGCAGACACAAGTCCCATCACTTCCTTCCTTTATATTGGTCTTTTTTTTTTTTTTTTTTTTATGAATCATCATTGTCCAAATAACATTAGGCAGAAAGGGAAGTGTGGGACTGAGGCTGAATTTCCATCAAAACAATGTAACTATTAAACCAAGACCTTAAACACCACAGAGTATATAAAACATGACAGCGTGTCTGTTATCAAACCCTTTTAACCTTGTGTAAATGTGGCCTATCTTCCCTAATCAGCTCAGTGTGTTTAACCAAAAATGCACTTCACATCTCACCATGTGACAGGCAATCTTAAAGCAAGACTGTCTGTTTTGACCCCGATATGGAGAAAACATAATTTCTCATACATTTCAGACCTGCTGCTTCCTCAGGACATATCTGTATGCAGTCACGTGCACATATGCCCACATGCATGTTTGTCCTTAAGGCTAAATCGGTATGTGTTGTTTCCTCTTTTTCCCAATAGTTTGGTAGCAAACAGTGGGGTGACACCTGCAACCCTTGTGCCCCATTCAGTCCTGCGGTCAGGGTGAAATCTGCTTTCTCGTGTCAGGCGGTTCTGTAGGTATTTAACAGGAAGCAGGGGCTCTGCTGTTTCACAATCTTTCTAGAAACAAGAAGCAAATAGTACACATACAATGCTGAGAGATTCTCCAACTTTGCAGTTGCTATGATCACAAGGCGAGTATGGTTCAGATAAGACTCAGAGATAAGTCTCAGACCGTCTTTCGAACGATTTATATATATATATATATATATATATATATTTATATATATATATATATATATATATATATATATATATATTTATATATATATATATATATATATATATATATATATTTATATATATTTTTTTTTTTAACTTTTGAGTGTAGAGATTTTCCCATGGATAATAATAAAAAAAAACAGTTTATTGCCACTCCCAGTTAAAGTTTGACATACATAAATATGAAAGAAAGAGATATACTGTACACATGTATTTAAAACAACCACAAATCTTAGCCTTTCATTCTGCTTTGCTCAATGCTAATACTAAATCACATATCTATGTGTATGCATGTGGGTATCATGTATGTATGTATGGATGGATGTATGGATGGATGGATGGATGAATGGATGTGAGTAGGAATGTGTTGCAGATGTTGCTACAGTTTAGAAACGGATTGAACACAAACAGTGCACTAAAATGTGTCAGGCAAATTACCATTGTACCAATGCTAGAGCTGCTGCTGCGAGCATTAACACAACTACAATTGTATTTAAATAATAACGAAACTTAATTTAAATCATTAATCTGGTGATCACATTGTTGATTCGTTGAGAAAAAAAAGTTTTCATGTTCATATTTCATGTCCATCTCTTTATTGAAAAAAAAAAAAACACATTGCAAATTAACAGTGCATTATATTACTGGGTTGGTCCATAACATGTCAGCAAAAATCATTGTATTTTTTTTTTCAAGTAAAGTTTGGTTTTTGCATTTTATTTTGATTCAAAAATATTTTCAGTTTGGCAGAAAAATGAGAATTTTTACTGGTTAGAAGCTGAAATTCCGAGGATTTGGACTATTTAAAAATAGACAAGGTCTCTGAAAACGTAATCACTCATCAAGCGTCATCCATTAATTTGATTGTTGCTATAGTCATTCCTTATTGATTGATCATTGCTCCTTCAACTCATTTTATTTTTCATCTTGCGAAAAATGACTGATATTAGTGCCGTATCACTAATCTCAGAGGAATTGAGATACACTACAATTAAAAAAACAGTTTTTATTTTGCGAATGGCCAGAACAGACTAATGGCGTTTTGACATCAGATATTCAAATACTATTTGAGATAAAAGCATAAATCAAACGTGTACCTCAGGCACCTCTGTGTAGTAAAAGTGGACCCCTGAGGTCTGCTAGAGGGGGTAGAGGTGTGGCAGTTGTCTGTTTTGTGCATGGCTTGTGTCAGCGTGTTTAGTGTTTGCTGTGAGGGCATTTATATGCAAATGGAAACAACCTATTGGGATGGCTAATTACTGTGGGGCCTTTGTGTGTGCCAGGCTGTCAGAAGCTGGCAGTTTGCGAGCACGCCACCCTGGACTTCCCCTGCTTGTTTACTCATTGTCTTTCCTTATTACCCCCTCATTGACACACCCCTTTTTGTGTGGCCGGGCTGTTCGCTTGCATGATAACTCCTCCCCCTGTAGTGTTGGAGTTAATGTAGTAGATTATAAAGACCAGCCAGCATTACGGCCCTGTTCACTTCCTCTTTCATCAGGTGGGCTTGGCACTTTTTTTTACTCCCCAAGCCTCTCTGCCAGAATGCGCAGGGAACATTCAGCCTCGTAGTATTCTCTCTTACAGCTGATGTGCCGCTAATTACGTGGGTTTATAAAAATGCATTTAGGTCAGGTACTAATGCAATGCAAATTTATGAGCAGGCAGAAGCAAATATTAACTTGTAGAGTCACTGATATTCAAAGGATGGGGACAAAGGTACGTCTCTCTCACCTGTCATCTGTGAGGGTTTTTTATTCCTTCTGTGAGTCAGTCACAACAGCATGAAGCCCTCCTAAAGACCCCCCACCCCCAACATAATTCTATAGAACTCTGGAGTGTCTGAACTAGAGATGTTCCTGCAGCCCAACGGTTACTATTTGTAGCAATGGAACCACAGAAGCATCTTTCTGTTAAAAGGGTTTCATGATTAAAGAAGATTCTTGTGAATATTGCAAATGGAGAAGGTGAAGTAAATAAGCAGCGTGTGTGCATGAGTGTGTGCGCACTCATATTCATCTTTGCTTATCATCTGATCATGTGATCAAGGAGTAAAGACAGGGGCAAAGACAGGCCAGGTTGTCTCCTTTTCGAAAAGCTCAAATTGAAAAGCAGCACCTTAAATCAATATTTTCTTCCCTTTTTTTTCACTCCGATTTGGTTCGTATCACAAATTTCACATTTATTTTTCAGGAACTACTTTTCATTGTTTGCTTTCTTTTGAGTGGCCTTTTGTAATACTAAATCTGAACTGAATATACAACCATATCAAACTCGCTAGGCAGCATTCTCATGGAATTATTTGGCTAGAGCTAAAACAAAGAAAGAGCAAAGAGCGCAAACTTCTGGCTTTGTGTTACTGCTCAACTTCCTTCAAGAGGAGTTTATTCTTTTTTTTTCTCTGGTCTTTGAGCCATGTGTGTCCTCTGTTGTATGTGCACAGTATGTAGCAAAACGGATGCTTATAGCGAACTGACATTAGAGTATAATATGTGTATCAAAACAAAAGCCACATTTTCAACATCTGACATCATGCTGTATTTTTTGCTCTCAGTTCACAAGTTGTAAATATCCTAAAAAAATAAATCTACATATACAAAGGCATTTTAGGACTTCCCTGTCCAAACTGCTTTGGTATGTTACCCAAAACTGGTCAATAGATTAAATGTTGTCATTTTACACCGACAATCACTGGATGGTGGAAATGAGTGTATTTGATGTTTTTTGTTTGAAGTTGGTGCATACTTAAAAACAATTTGCAGTCTCATGCCCCTATATTGTATCCGATTTCAAGTCTAATATCTTTACCGGTGGAAAATTTTGAGTCTGATCCAGTACTTCTGCAATGCATTAAGGTTATACAGTACTGGTCAAGAGTTAGGAAATTCACATAAAATTCATTTTTTTATAGAGGAATACATATATCATCAACATTACGAACAAATATTGATGGAGTTAACAAAACATGTCAAACAAAACAACCGATTGTTTTTGAGACACTTTGAATTTAAAAATGTTTACTGGTTTGACTGGTACTGTATATATCAATGAATTTGATTTCTTCCATTGTAATACATTTAGATCATTTAGAAATAACCATCCATCCATCCAGCTATCCGTTATCTCCCGCCTTATCCGGGGTATGGTCACGGTGCCATACTTAGCTTAAACAGAGAAGCCAAGACTTCCTCTCCCCGGCCACTTTGTCCAGCTCGTTCGGGAGGATCCCCAGGCATTCTCAGGCGGGCAAAGGGATATAGTCTCTCCAGCATGTCCTGGGATGTCTTCGCGGCCTCATTACAGTCGGCCATCCCCAGAACACCTTTCCAGTGAGGCGTCCAGAAGGCATCCTGACTAGATGCCCGAGCCACCTCAGCTGGTTCCTCTTAACGCGGAGGAGCAACGGCTCTATTGCGAGTCCCTCACAGATGATCAAGCCTGGACATCCTGCAAAGGAAACTCATTTCGGCTACTTGTACAGGGATCTCTTGCTTCGGTCACGACCCACAGCTTGTGACCATAGGTGAGGGCAGGAATGTAGATTGACTGGTAAATCGAATGTTTCCCGTTTGGGCTCATTTCCTACTTTACTACAAAAGACCGATACAGAGTTCTCACTGGTAACGAATTCGACTCATTGCTGGCAATGCGAACTCTGTAATCGATAATACAGGGACCGAACAATCTGTATCAAATGGCTCGATAACCCATAATCCAGTGGTTCTTAACCTTGTTGGAGGCACAGAACCCCACCAGTTTCATATGCTCATTCACCGAACCCTTCTTTAGTAAAAAATAAAATATGATTTTTTTTTACTGGTGCACAAAATGAATGGTGGACCTCTGCGGCGGAGGCTCCACTGAACCCCTGAGACCGACTCACCGAACCCCTAGGGTTCGATCGAACCCAGGTTAAGAACCACTGCCATAATCCCAAAGACCCACAGAGGTCTCTATGGTGCACGGACAAACACCTTCTCCAATTCCACTAAAATCATGTAGACTGGTTGAGCAAACTCCCATGTAACTTTGATCCATGGCTGGGACAAAATCCACACTGCTCGTCCTGAATTTGAGCTTCCTGACAGACCCTCATCTCTAGCACCCCTGATTAAACCTTACCGGGGTGGCTGGGGAGTGTGATCACTCTGTAGTTTGAACACACCCTTTGGTGCCCCTTCTTAAAAAAGGTGTCCACCACCCCAATGTCCACGTGATGTTGTAGAGACATGTCAACCAGGACAGCCATACAACATCTAGAGCCTCAAGAAACTCTGGACTGATCCCAACTAATTCATCCATGGGCCGTTACCTCACTCTGGTGGAGAGGATTGCGTGTCTCAATGGTCCAATGATGGGCCCACCTTCCTATAGGCTTACCACCTGTTGGAGGGGCCATAGGAATTGGGTGCACTGTGAGCTGGGTGGTGGCCAAAGGCGCTCCATTCCACGGCTACAGAAGCATGCTCTTGGGACATTTAGAAGTATGTCTTCATTAAATCCATGATTCCTTGCAGCTGGTGTTTTGACTCTGCTCATGTAGAAACAACGCTATTGATTAATTGTCAATTCAAATGCAACCAGTGGGGCATATGTTTGGTACTCACGAAATAGCTAA
This sequence comes from Hippichthys cyanospilos, assembly GCF_059441005.1. Classification (NCBI taxonomy): domain Eukaryota; kingdom Metazoa; phylum Chordata; class Actinopteri; order Syngnathiformes; family Syngnathidae; genus Hippichthys; species Hippichthys cyanospilos. The sequence continues at coordinate 17,452,026 of NC_142372.1, read as the reverse complement.
GACTTTGATTTGGAGACTTGTTTAAATGTGCAAGATTTGCAATCCTGTCCCTCACTCAACGCTTTGATGTTGTCATTTAGGGAGTTGTTTTAGCTGCATTGTTTTTCAAGTTTAACATAGTTTGTAATATCATTTGGCTTGTCGACTATGTAAGCAAAATGTTTCCATATCTCAATCTATTTTTTTCCACTAAAACTTTGGCCATTTCGAACATAATCCATTTTAACCAGGTTTACATGCAACAATGTATTCTGATTAGAGTGAATTTGAATGACCATTTTGAATGAAAATGCTTAATATAAACAATTCAGTCAGTATAAAAAAAAAAAAAAAAAGACTCACAGAAAATATTTTTTGCTAATTCAAATGAGTCATGTATACAGTTCAATCAGAAAAGTGAAGGTGCCTCCGGCCTTGTCATGATGTCATATATGCTCATTAATATGGTGGCATCATATCAAGCTCTTCTGCAGCAAGAAAACATCTTTTAGAGTACTCGTAACTTTTTATCAAGTTGTTGCTTTAATAAAGAGTTTTAAAAAATGTCATCTCCTTTGCCAAGTAGACTAATGAACTCCATCTTTACAAATCATTGTATAGATCTTAACGCATGCAGCAAATGCAGCTAACGGCAGATCGAAATAGATCAGGCCACATGTAAACACGTGGCCAGAGATCTTTATTTGGAATGATTTCAATTGGAAGAACAAAAAAAGTCTCCCAGCGATTGTGACTACCGAGCAGATGCGTGGACTGGTTGTTGAAGTCAGATTGAATCAATCGCCTTAGAACAATTTGAGTTTGGTACCCCGAATGGGACCCAAAAACTGCTTGGATCAGTAATTCTGTTGTTAGATCTTTTGACAAATGAAAGAACAAACTGCGTACAAAACTAAACCAGACTTTAACGCTTGGTCAAATAGTGTCTGGGGAGGCCAGTGAAGCTAGAGGAAAGTCCCAGTGTGAGGGAACAGCTGCTCCCTGCCATCTCTGCTCTTCACCCTGGCCTTTCTGACAGTAGCCAGCCAGAAATGTGAAGCCTCCATTGACTTCTGTCCCGGGAAACAAGGAAAAAGGACCGGGCAGCACAAATGCGAGCGCTTGACAGCGCTGCTCAGCATACAAAAAGAATAAAAGGAGATATGTGTTCAAGCTCATTCAGTCATCCCACCTCAAATCAAAGCTGTGGCGTACACAATACTCTTCTGTCCTTACAATACCGTGGAATTATTGCTTGCTTGATTTCTCTTGTCTTTTTTGTTCAATGCTTTCATTAGCTGTTTTAGTCCACTTGTCACAATTAGTCTGTCAATCCAGCTCTGCCTTTTTTCCAACTTCCCCTTTTCTCAAAACATTGTGCGGTGAGCCCGGTCTTCTTGACAGCTCCTCACTCGTCTCCTCATCTCCTCCCCACATTTCTCGCCGTCTTTTGCAGCCATGTTCGAACCTTAACAGAGCAGAGAAAGCCATTCAGTTCCATAATCCGGGCTGCCTCCATCAGGAATGCTAATACGTGTGATTGTGTGACCTGCCGAAGCCCGGCAACATCTGCAGCAGCCTATGACGAGCCCCCGCCCTGCCCCCTGCCTTTGAGCGCTCGCTCACAGCCATTATTTGATTGTTTCACTTCACGCCTGTGACTGAGCACAGCAGTTAACCCTGTAATGCTCACAGCAGCAAGCTGCAGTGCTGCACAGAAGGCCATACTGTGGAGGGGTGTGTGGCTTTCAAGACAAGAGCTTTCCCATGACAGGCCCCCCTGTCTTCCCATCTGGACCCATACCCTCGCACTATTTACTTATACATTCCATCAGTGGCCACAGTGTGTATGTGTGTGCTCGGTGTTGTCTACATGAAAGTTGGAGCACTTAGGGGTTAATGCACAATTGCAGGAATTATGCCCCGCATAAGCACACGCAAGACGTTCTTTCCATGAGTAGGCCTTTCTCTCTCTGAGACATCCCAAAAAGAAAACTTACTCTCGGGATCTTAAGGGACACTGGTGTTTTCGCCCCTCTAGCAGGTATTGCAGTTGAAAGGAATGACTGTTGGGATAGTGTAAGTTTCCAGAAAGATGAATTACTGGTGAGACAGAACTGACAAAGTGAATCTGTGTCAAGATGGAGTGCTGCTGATTGAATTACCCCTCTCCTCAGTCTTGGCTAGATGCCTGTTTTCAAGCTACAGCCCAATATAGGCGAGCCTACGAACAACATATGCTCCATACAAACAATCAAGTCATTAAATCGGATATTCTTACCTTGTTTCAACGACTTTCCATGAACATAGGGTGTTGATGTAGAGGAAATGCTTTTCACCTTTGCTGCATCATTGCAAATCACTGCATTACTATGGCAATGTTAAATGATCATTTGACATGATTCACACCTCGGCAGGTACGTACTTTGTGAACAAAATGTGCTAAAACACTGTTGATTCGTCAGGTGATTAATGGCTTCATGTAGTCAAATTAGATGTTCAAGTGCTTGTTTATTCATGTCCTTCATTGATTTACTCCTAGGGGCCTTAAATGAGGAAGTGACAGCTCATTTTGAACAAAGATACATTTATGCTTTAGCTTTTAGTGCCTCACATAATTATATCGCCAAGTTCTCTACGTAAACACTTTAGCAAGCTTTTGTTTGTTTCTTGGAGGTTGTGAAGCTTATACTCGGAAGCGCATGATATTCACCAAACACTATGAATGTAATTTTCCCTATAATTACATTAAACTATCCAGTACTCTTTAAATTGTTTTGCCTTTTTTAAATTTTCCGGTCATCTTGTAATTAACCATTATTTGGAAAAGAGTGGTTAAATGATTGCAAATAGAGAAGATATGTATTTATTTATTTACTTATTTATTTATTTTGACTGGAAAATAGTAACTGAAGAAAAATTGCATTTTGCAAGAATTGTATGTCTTTTTTATGTCCAAATGGTGACATTTGCAGCTTTTGCAATTATGATATGTACCGGACTTTATGACAGTGTTCACTTTGGCTCCAGCCTCCTAATGTTCCTGTTGTTATAAACGGCATATGTCATTAATAAATATTAGTGGGCCAATTCCTGTGTTGAATCATTAAACGCAACAATGAGTAATCATTTTTTTTTTAAAGATAAAGTTTGTGTTACACTTTAGTCACAACCGCCTCAACACAAAAGTCTGCAATGAATATCTGACTAATATACAGTATACAGAACACCCTGATTCGCAATCCAGATACATTGTCTGTTTTTGATATTTTATATAAATATTTGATTCAAATAACTACAGATTAGAGAGCTCCGCTTCTTATGTCTGTTTACAGATGTGCTTCAGGTTTTTGAAGATGGTTGAAAAGGAATGGGCTCTGCAGAGCCAAATTGGATCTGGGTATGTAAATACTGCTCTGATGTTTAATGAAAAACAAAGTTAGCTAATTATAGCAGCTCTGAGAAACATGAGGAGGACAGTGGGAAATGTTTCCATCACTCCCTGGCTCTATAGATTACTGCCTAATTGCCTCAATCGAATCAGGCGGAGACATTAGCCAGAGAGGCAGAGCGGGAGAAACACAAGGATAGGACTGATTACACGGATCCGTCGGTGGCTCTTAATCCAGCAGAGGACCCTCAAGTCAAGCTCTCCGGCCTTGCGTGAGCCCTCATGTCCTTGATGAACCCTGTAAGTCCCCCCTCGGACAGATCTGAAGGTGAGCCGAGCTCGATGCTCTATTCCTATCACCGCACAACCAGCTGCAAAGGTGATTAATGCTGCGCTACGGAAGTTCTTCACCTATAATTACATGTAATTCTAACATGTTTATGCCTGATGTTAGCAGACAGGTCCCCTCTTAATGACAAAGTAGCTCGGGACATCCTCCCAAACATTTGTTGCTGCAATGTTTCCCCACCTTATTATTATTGCATGTTCCAATTTTGAAGTGGTGGTTGGAAAATGCATTGCTCATCGCACCTGTAATTTCATGCCTTGGACAGCCATTGCACTATTTTTTATGGTGTGTCCACCATTGTAATGCAAGCGCAATTGGCATAACACTGAGGAATGCCTTGATACTTGTGAGGAAAGACAGTTTGAAAAACAAGTCTATGGCTATGCTATGGCTATTACATGTGTGGCCTGGATGTTTTTCTAAGTAGCGTGGGGGCAAAAGAGGATCCATAAAATCGGTTTCGTCCTCAAGCCAATATCGAGGTCAGCTGTCCAAAATGATCTCATGTTAAGAAACCGGCGAGTCAGCAGGGCCAGTGCTGAACAGCCATGACGACACTCAAACAGTGATAACGCTGTCCTCTTTTCCCCTCCTCTTTTTCCTCCTCTGCATGGGAACGGCACAGTTCTTTGGCCTGAGCTGTTCCTGCCCTTCACTCTGAAGCCCAACGTAGCACCTTTATTATCCCCGGTGAGCCCCACTCTGAAATCACGTGAAGACGGTTAGGATTAACTGGATCCTTACACGTCAGACGGTCCGGAGCGCCGTAGCTAATCCGCCCATCTTTTTCCTCCTAAGCAAATATCTGGACGGCTCAAAAGAGCTGCTTCCTGAATGGTATGGCGGCGGCCTGAGCAGTCCTTTGCTCATGTGTCCCAGGGAAAAAATATTGGTGAACCAAGGAAAAGTGTGTAGAAATTCTTTGTAGACTCATTCAGTGAGGGCAAAATGTAAACAGATCCTGACACTCCTACACAAACCACCGGAAGTGAGTAATCTTACGACGTCAGACTTATTAATGAGGTTGAAAGTGCATAAACTAAAGCAGTAGTGATAGTGACCGGAGAATTCTTCTTCACCCATTTAACATTCTGCATTGTAACCAGACTCGTCTGCATGGAACAAACACCAACAGTTGCCCTGTCAGCTGTCTAGCCTTAATTGCTAAAGTATAATCAGCAGGGCTCCGCCCCATGTCCCCTTTCCTGCCTAAATATCAGTCGCATTTGACCTGAATATCTCACTTTCTCACCCGTGACTACTTTCTGCCTGACACCCCCTCCGCCCATGCGCATGTTCCCATAATTTATGGCTGCCGGGTCCTTGATCAATTGATAGCAGGGAATCCTTTGGTAAATAGAGTTTTAGACACATTGCCAATAGACCTGGGCTATTGATTGGAGTGTAAATTAAAAACTTAATCAGGTCTCCGAGATAAGATTTATCTCCGCCCCAAGCAAATTGCAGGGCTGACATGGAGAGGTAAAGGCAGGCCAGTGGGCAGACAAGCGCTTCCCTTCGATGGGTGCCAAGAACGGGGACAGGCTGGCGCCTGCCACCTTCTTTGCTTCACTGCTGTGGGTGCGCGCGCTGCTTGTCGACTAGACCATAAAGTGCTCAACTGCCGCGTTGACTTGGATGATGAAGTCTTCTCTGAACATAAGACGGGCCTGGATATGTAGGAGTCGCATCTTGAACATATTTATCCACTATGTCATATTGAACCATGATACACTATTAGCATGGCTCATCCAAATAGGAAGTAGTTTTATTTCTTTATCATTTTCTTCTGTTCAGCAGTTTGTCTTTTTCATCCTTGTCAATATCCTCTCTCTTCCCTCCCATATCGAATGTATTTAATCACTTGTGTTCATTGCTGCCTGTGATGAAATATGTAAATCATTACTACCAGCTTTTATTCCTTCAATAATATTCCCATATTGTTGAGCTCATTTTACGCCACAGTAAATTCATACACAATCGCGCGCACACACACACACACACATTGTGTTGTCTATATTCTATATGTATTAAGACAATCCTTGGGATTGCACATTGATCAGGACATATAGATTTTTGCAGTAATTGCTGAGGGAAATTTTCAAGTCTCGCCTCTTCGTCATTATTAATATTGGGAAATGGCTACACGTTTTGAATGACTGTGTATCATATTATTTTTAATGCATCGCACCGAATACGAAGGCATCACACACCTTCTTTCGGATTTGTAGATAAGATGCTGCAAGGAGCCGACCAAAGGTACCGTACGTGTATCTTGTCTGTATCTTTTAGTTGGTAACTAAGACATACATTTCTCCTTGTGATCTCCTTGTTAAGGCTGTATTGGGCTCCTCTAAGGCAGATTGTTTCTCTCTTCACTAAATGCGATCTCAGGACTCTTGAAAATACTTTTGAGGCTGCCGTCATTTGTGAGCTTTTTTGGTTCGCAAACAAAAAGGTAACAAATCCATTCCTTCTCACTTTATGGGTCCTTTTTGGGTACGAAGTAGCGCTCAAAGTCCTTAGCGTGAGAACTCATTATTTCAAGTAGGGCTCCTTGTCTTGCCTGTTAAAAGCTTTCTCTTTCTTCAAAGTTGTAGGCTCGTCACCTGTCTTGACTAGGCCCCCACACTCTTCCCAGAAAACAGTTTCTTACTCATTTACTCTATTTGTGAGTGAGATTTCGGCACTCAAGTGACTGAAATGAATCCAAAGAATCCAGCTAGTTTTCAGAATTAAAGGTTTTTCAGAATAAAATGTATTTTAGATGTGGATAATACATACAATGGAAATATTCCATCATTTTTATCCACGGACCCATATTGGGCCACAGACCGGTGGTTGGGGACCACTGCTCTAAAGGCTCATTGGACTTCCTATCACCTCTGGTTGTAGTCTTCAAAATAGAATGACATTGACCCACAGTGAGCAGCATTCGGTGGCAATTTACACATTTACATTTGGACATTAGGGCAGAAAAAGGGAAGGAAACATGGAGATTGAGTGTTTTGTGGGAACACTATAAAAAAAACAAACATGACAAATTAAGATTTAGGGGTAACTCTGGATAATTAATTGATTAAGATGTTCCAATATTTCTCTCAATTTATCAGATAACAATTAAAACATTCTTTGGAGCTGTCTTAAAGGTCTTCCCAATAATCCTTTTGCTACACCCAATGAGTAACAACAGAACAGTGACCAATCTGTATTTCAGTTGTGCAGGAGGCTGAGACCATCAGTAATGGGGTGTTTGCCTGATAAGCTCTGAAAATACTCGTTTAGTTAGTGAAAGTGCAGAGGGATCCTAGCCAGATAAACCCGCTGTTTCCTTCTGTAATACGCAACAGCTAAAATCAATAGTTGGGATAATTCTCCTGCTCGTCGTCCGTTCTCCTTTATCTACAGCCTTTTTCAACTTATGTACATGGTGGTGCTGGTTAGGTAGGAGTATGCTTCTAACCACATGACAGGTTATATGCTTAGGACATTATTATTATATTATTGCTGAAATAGGGCAGCATTAACAACCATATATACAGTATAGTGTATACACTGTAAATATCAACATGGCTGTACATGAAATATACAACTACATGTGCTTACCCACCTAAATGAAGATCACCATTTTGTCAGAAAATCTGCAAATAATCCAAATGTAATTCATCGTCAGTTCTAGGCTCTCTTTCTTTAACGAGCCTTCAATTTTAATTTTCGTTTAATGTATTTAAAGATTCTTTAAAAGCAAGTTTTTATCATGTCAAAGTTCTTTGTTTACCCACAGCGGAAACAACAGCCAGTCGTTTGGGTAAACGATTTTTAACAAAAAAATAATAGGATAACATTTTGAAATGCATTCTGACTAATCATGCATTCTAATGTGTTATTTAAAAAAAAATATACAGTTTTGATCATTCCTCGATGACATCATTGGCGACATTTTTCTAGTGACAGACTTGAACTGCGATTGGAATTTAATATCCAACCTCATCAAACCTCATTCTATCACCATGTATTATATGTCATTTTAATAGCGAATTTTGCGTAAAATCAGAACATGTCAATACAGTATCTTCGTTTCACTGAACTTGTTACTCTGCACCAATTCCCAGTGTGCCGTGGCTGGACTCATTCACATCAGCTGTAACATCATCACAGCCCATTTGGGACATCTTCTGCCCGACGAGTTCTACTTGCAGTTCCGTATACTTTGCACGTGTCGACTTTTTCCGCCATTTACCATCATCTGGACAGTTGAGCAATCAGGTGCAAGGCATTTAAAGACGGGAGGGGGGTCACCAAATAGAACCAGATATGTTGCCCTTGGTTTACTTTTCCATTTTGACTCACACTTGGGACTACCTTCACATTCCTAAGAAATATTTAGCTTTATTCTCTTCATTTTCTGTTCTATTTTTTTATTCTCTGTGGCACACATTAGTTGCGGTTGCTTCTGCCATATACACTGCTTCATGTTTGAAGGTCACATGGACACCTTGGTCTGAGTTCACAAGAGTGTCCTTTTATTGGTTTAAGGGTGAACATAAAACAGAGTCCAGCTCTTGACATTCAGCTCAGGTGTGTATAAATCTGTTGAGAGGAAGTTGCTGTCAGCACTAATTCTGTCCTGCTAAGAGAACTGTGCTCTGTCAACACAAGCTCAATGTTCTGACTTGTGTTGATTCGTCCTACGAATACATCCCTAGTTGCAGCGGTGACATACTCCTGGCTTGAAAAGATTGGAGGTGCTCTGATTGGACAACCTTGGGAAACTGACCATTTCTATACACCTGGCCACTTTCTTTTGCAAAGCTGTCTCACAACTCAGGTGTGAAACTATTTCTCGAGCATCGTTTTCTTTCTTTAACCAGTGAGCAAGTTGATTCTTGTGTTTGTGTTCCCACCATGACCCTGCAGATAAAATATATTGTTAGAAAGCTGGGTGGTTAGCCTGTGACACTGTTACCAAAAGTGCACTGTATTAAAAAGCATTCAGGCCCCTAGATCACAGTATATCACGAGTTAGAGACGGCGATAAGGCCCGCTGTCTGGCTGCAGATCAATGAAGGTTACTGACATCATATCACAAAGTGAAAGCAAGTGCTGCACCTCAAGCTATTTATCAGTGGCAGATCGGACATGAGAGGAGAGGAGAGGAGAGGAGAGGAGAGGAGAGGAGAGGAGAGGAGAGGAGAGGAGAGGAGAGGAGAGGAGAGGAGAGGAGAGGAGAGGAGAGGAGAGGAGAGGAGAGGAGAAAGACCCTTCTCTCCCATGTTGGGGAATCCTTCTCTAACACTTGGTCTGGCTCTTCCCAGAAGACCGCCTTGGCTCCTGTGTTGATGTTTCAGGGCACTTCCTCACTTTTTTTTTATATTGTTTGCGCTTCTCCTTTGCAATCTTACCATGCGATGACTTTGTGTAGTGTAGACAAATCTTATTAATGGCCTTTTCAAACTGGGACCTTAATCCTAGCATCCACCAAGTAGTTCAATTATCTCTGTGTCTGACTTAAAATGCTTTATTGTTGCAAATTGTGGAGAAGCCAAATGAGTTTTCTGAGGCATAATCCCTGTATGCCTTTCTGGTGCGGTGTTTTGGGCAAGTCTCACCAGGAAGAGAACCTGGGGATGACCTAGGACTCACTGAAAACGCTATGTTTTTATGAGGTTGCTGACTACAATACACCTCGGGAAAAATGGATCGAAATATTGATAGTTTCAAATTGTAAGATTTGGCATACTTCATTTTAGAGCAGCAAGATTTAATTGATTACCAATTAAGTGCTTATCAAATAAATCGATAACCAAACCATTTTTGATCATTAATTCATTATTTTTAGACCTAGTTTGAATCATAATTGTCCAAATGCTCAAAATTTCAGCCTCTCACCAGTAAAGCCTCTCCTATTTTCAGAGCCCTCCGTTTGAATAGATTAACCTTATATTTAATCAAAAAGGCTTTTACAAACCTTTGCTTTTAATTTGTATAAACATTTTAACATTTTTGCCCTTTTTTTCTGGCATTTTATGGACCAAACCAGTAACTGAGTTTATTGCACTGTCAATTAAAGTTTTCCTGTTTTTTTTTTTGTTTTTTTTTAATAAAAGGATAGAAATTTAAAAAAAAAATGTTTTTTTCCGATTGGTAAATTGTCAAAATAATTGTACTAATTGTGAGATATTGTTGTTGGGTTATGTAATATAATGGTACAGTACCTAAAGACACACTGCAGGCTGTTGCTTAATCAGCTAAAGCTTGTCACTTCCTTCCAACAAGATGAATAGACTGGAAGAACTGAAAAACAACTCTTACACGTCTTGTAATAAACAGGCACATGCCAAGAGGAAGGAAAATACAATGCTGAATTCACGTCATTGTCCTCCTTTGTTTTTTTCTTTTTTTTTTCCTTTTCACATTTCTCTTTGAATTCATTAGCAGGTTACACAGGTAATGCTGGTGAGATGCCACGCTCTGATTGCCAGCCCGCCGCAGTTATATCAGAGTTTTTCAATCGCATTGCAGTGACATGACGTTCACTGTGCAACTTGGTCAGGACGTTGCTTTAGTTCCACCTAAGGCGCAACATGCCTCGACAGCTTTCAGCTGTTGTATGACAACATCCACAATGAGCCAAACACACCGAAGGTGGCTTTAACCACTAGTCTTTTTTTTTCATTTGTTTTCTTCTTCTCCTTGCAGCTTCATGACTTTATTGCATTATATATCATAAAGACCCTCCCCTCACTTATGTCTGCATTAGTACAGTAATATTGAACTGTGTGTACACACAAATGCACTTTTGCGTGTCCATGGGCAGGAGATCATGCTCACAGGTACTCTATGAGTTCCATTTATCAGCTGCCTGGGGCACAATGTGGAGGATCTCCCCCAATGGGTTCGTGTGTAACTGCTCTGTCAATACAACCTTGTCAAGGCAGGGAGAGTATGTTTGTGTGCATGTGTGTGTGTGAGTAAAATAGAGAGGGGGAGGCTTAAACCAATGCACTAGAGCCATGTTAAAGAGCAGCCAATAGCTATTTGCTTCTTGATGGTGGCAGGTGGAAAAAGGAAGGAAGGAAGCATGTGGCTCACTGCTGCTCCTAATGCTCACTGAGCTAAGGGGCTCAAACTTGACACTGGGCGGGTTGTGCTGATGGGGAACAGGTTGTCTTCTTCTGGCTCCCGGTCTTTGCAGGTCCTGGCTGTGCGCGCAGCCTGCCACTGCCGTAAAACCCTGCTTTCTCTCTGGAATCCCTGTGTTGACAGAGCCCATCTGAGTCCTGGGACAGCTTCCAAGCTGCAAAAGGGTCATTACATGCACATACTCATGCATGCTGGGGGTAGTCTGTGAGTCTGGGTGAAGGTTTCAGTTAAAATGTGTTAAAAAATGCTATTTTAACCATCTTTTTTTTTTTTACGCATACTTTTGTGTTCACCTTCCCTGCTCATCCCTGTTTTCATAAACTGTCATGTGAGAATACCCCCTTAGTGTGTATCGTGCCTATCTGTGTGTTAGTGTTTTGTAAATCTTGTCAGGACTTGCCCCATATACCTGAGTCACAAACGGATTAGTTAACCCACACAGCGCTTTGCAGTGCCAATCCTGACAAACTCGGCTTTAAAAAGGACATGAGGTAGAAATAAAAGGAATGGTGAATAACTACCACATAAACCATTGATCAGGTGTTGTGAGCATTAGAACCTCCTTTTTCCTAACTGCGGCGTATGTTGCACTGAAGTGAAATGTCAGTTCTGCTGAAAGTAAGCGGCGGCGCTAGATGTCCCGCTGCTACGGTGCAGCTGTCCAAACAAAGAGAGTGGAGGGGAAAAAAGAAGAAGAAAAACACATTATATCAACATTTAACAACAGTTGCTCTGTAATCTGGTATTACTTCCACAAGCAGAGGAGGAGCCAGTGTCGGAGCCAAGATGAACTTGGATACTGTTGTGGCAAGCGGAAGCCAAGTGCTTTGGGGAGGTTAACTAGAGATGTGAAGGTCTTCGGTCTCATCTTAATCCACAAGGCTTGTCCTTAATCACTTTTGATGTGCATGTGAACATAACTGGCTTCAACATTCCAGCACTGGCCACTCCAAGTTCAGAGGACTGGGGCAAGGGAGGGAGGGTGTTATATGAGTGGCTTCTGCCTATTGGCTCAACGGCCTCGGGCCAAGGGAATACCCAGAATCTATTATCTTGACATCTTTTAAATGTTCTCTCCTTTTCTTTTGGCTGGCCTTATGTGCCCTCACCATTTATGATGCGGCTGTTTGTATGCTCCTCTGCGTATGTACACCGTGTAAGATGGCATATAATTAAGGGAATTTCCAGCACCAAGACAGAAGCTGAACAGAGAAGGATCTGTCCCCCGGAACTGTGGTGGGTGGCATCTGAACATTCTTCTTTGTGTGTGTGATTTCTCCCCACAGCGACTCTGTGTGTCCCTTTGGCCCAGCCTCTGTTATATTGCTGCCTAGTGGCACATATGCCTTCCATATGAAGAGTGACAAGTCCCATGTGCCTTGACTTTACTGAACTTCTTGTGTAGGTTTAAGAGGAAACACTTGTCCCAACTAATGTGCGGCATCCTCTGTAGAGTGCATTTACACGTTCAATTCAAAAGCTCTTAAGTGCAACGCACTTTCAACTTTCTTTGTTTGCTACTGCTCTGCTCTGGAAAAAAAAAAAAAAAAATATCAACAAACAACAAATCTTTAATATTGCATCCAAAGTCAAAGGCATTCTGACTCAGGTTCACTTGCAAATTGTTCCAATTGTTTATTTTTTTCATTCTTACAATATATGAATTAAACAAACACATTCATTCAAAATCATAAACATTGTCAAATCAAAACCATTAATAACACTGCAAATGTATTTAAGTTGGGATGGTTCTTAACTAATTTGTAACGAACGCTACTTAGCATTGGGCGATGTAGACAAAATCATCTTAACTGTCGCAAATCGAATGTTATTCGGCAATCAGTTTTCATGAGTGGCAGCAAAACACTGAATTGCTGGTAAGCAGTGTCATAAAGTCAGAGACAAAACCGTCTATCCAAAATGCAAGTTTGGTCATTCTGCTTATTCTCTAAGGACAGGCACTCATTTTACTTTAGTGGTTCCTGTCTTTACATGAACTTCAACAGTTGTCCAATAGGGATGTCGGCTTTATATTAACTTGACCTACCATTGCACAATACAACTGATGATCCCAACTCCAGTGATTAAGCAATAAATTCCACACCAAATTATACACATTTTAGGTGACTACCGCTTGATGCTCATCAAGAGTATGCAAGCAATGATCAGAGCAAACGGTGGTTATTTTGAAAAAAATAAACATAAAAAAATTGAATAAAAACATTTTCCGTCATTTCACATTTTTTGATAATTATGTAAAACCACAAGTGTTCATTCATTCAGTTTTGAAGCCCTAAGCAATGAGAAACTAAAATGTAAATGTAGAAATGTGGGTTCAGTGCACTCAATCTTTGTCAACACTAAAACCATCTCTAAATCTCCCTACACTCTCCTTTTTCGCACCTGTTTTTCTTCTTTGTGCCCATCGAATTTTTTCTTGATACTCGCACCTTGTGTTTTTAGTACAATAAACATAAATACATTCCAGTATACAGTAGAGGAAACCTCAAATCGTGTTCCACGGTCACAGCTTTTCAGTTGCAGCGCCATAGTTGTTGTCTTTTCAGTAACTGTGTGACCAAATGTTAGAAGAGGTGCCACACTCTTGTGTCATGTGATGGAGTATTACCAAATGAGGTCATGAGGATCTGCACACAGACCCTCATCAGTTCGGTAGCACGAGGAGACTTGACTACCTGGATGTTTCCTGCCAAAGCTGTAGCATAAAACGCAAGCACTGCACTTGCCTCTTCCTGTTTTGTCTGTGTGTATTTGTGTGCATGTGTGTCTGTGTTGTCTAGTGGTTCAGGTGTGGTTAATGTTGGCAGAAGATCTTCAGGCCCGCGGCAATAAACAACAGAGCAGGCAGGAGGCCAGATGCAACACTACAAACTTTTAACCTCTCCCTTCGCTAATCCCTGGCTGCGCTAGTAACTCTCCTTTATTTTTTTCTTTACTCATTCTTTCACCTCTCTCTCAGTCTCCCTCTTTACTTCTCCACCCACTGCTTTGTCTTCTTTTTTCTCTCTCCTATTCTCTCCTTCAGTCCTGCTCTGCTTTTAAGTGAAGTCAGTGTGCTGACCTCTAAATAAAGGCTGGAACACTACAGCTGTTACCAACTTCAAACAGCCACTGGCTCAGACTGGAGCCTGTGCGGGTGTTAGGGGGAGAAATAATGTGCCTATTAAAACTAACTTAGAGTCCTCTTTGCTCTCTAAAGGCTTTTAAAGATCACACCAACTCACGCTTGGCACTTCCTTCAGCTACACTGTGACAATGCCACAGCAGCCAGTCCAAACACAAATGTAATAAAGCCTAGACAGACAAAATTATGTTCATCTTGACTGATATAATCGGGATCTTCTGTTGGCCCGGGGCAGTCACGTCCGCCCCCTCCCATTAGACCCTGGTTTCATCATTTGCTTGATGTCATGTAATGGTTCCACATGCATAACCTCTGAGAGCCACAAATCATACGAGCGGTTTGTTCTTTGCTCAAACCTGTACCGTTATATTTCTTTTTCCTGGCACGCGGATAATCATAACGCTCAGTTCACCAGTGCACGATAAACATTAAAAACAGCTTATTATGTGCTGGTTGTTGCTGTTATTAGCTACCTCCAGATCAGTGGAAAAAGTTAACCTCTGTATCACGGAAGAATTTGGGCTGACAAATTCCAGGTCTTGTTCTCCATGAATCATCCACCTCGAGCCCACATTAATAGAACTTGTAAAAATGGAAGTTGTCTGCTATCCAAACACTCACTGAATGTCTTTGTGATAGAAAAACTCAGCCAGAACCAAAATGGAAAGCACCAGGATTAGTCACTCCACGCCTATGTTTGTTGTCTATTATTCTAAAGGCGAGGGCTTACTGCCCTTTCATTCATTTGATGTGTTTTCATTGGTTGCGCTCATTTAGTGTTTATACATCATTACGCCGCTCTGGGAGATGTTGTTGACCTGTCATTCAGACTAGTTGACAAGTTTTGTTTACTACGCCGAATTGTTAAAGCGTTTTGAAACTACTTGTGAATCCCTTTTTGTTGTTTAACATTTGGTCTTCCAATCGGCTGACATTGTAAAGGATGCTCACGTGATCAGTAAAAACTCTTCTCAATGGAAAACAGAATGAGGCTGGCCAGTTTGTTGAAGAGAAGTTTGCAGGACTTCCACTTATTATGTCAACTTCAGTTAGAGCAGTGTTTTTCAAATAGTGGGGTAGACACTTTTCAGGCACGTTGATGCACTTTTTTTTTTCCGCTTAGACTTTGAAGTTTTAAACTCGTATTAGCTTGCGGGCCTTATGGAGGAAAATCTATTCCCTAGGGGGCAGGGCAATAAAATCTTGGTGTACATTATATAACTTTAAAGCAACATCTTCAAATTTATTTATATTAGTTATTACTGTCCGAAATAGTAAAAGCATGACATAATTAGTAAATAAAAATATATTTTTTCTGGCCGGATTGAAGTAAGATGCAAAATATAATTGAGAAGCACTGAGTAATGGCGAGGTGTATTATTTATGTGACTGTCCATCAAAATATTGTATGTCTTGGTGTGAAAACTGTCTGTGAAATAGGAATTGTTGGGTTCTGATCTGTGATGAAGTATATCAGTGATGTTACTGATTGATCGACTTTGACTTAAAAATGTATTAGTCAACCATGAAAAAAAATCTTGAGTCTTTCAACATATGTTATTATAAACTGTATACATGTGTACATTTAAATGTCTGAGTGCTATGACATCAAGACAAAAGTCACATTTTTTAACTCGATTTACATTCTGTATTTGCAACCATACATGATTAGTTATCTTAAAAACAAAACAAAGAATCAAAAAAAACCCCACAGATTATTATAGTTTTGCTTATTTTTTTCCCCCTAGTCATTAGTATAAGCCTCCATCTGTCCCCTAATCGACATGCTTGTCAAGGCTTAATAAAATGGATAAATGCTCATAGTGCAACCTGCATTATTATGGATATCATGCTGTTGTTGTCCAACGCTTCTTTCTATAAAGTACGGTTCACATGCATCTCAGGTGAGAACTGCAAAAAGAAATGAAAGGAAGCTTTGTATTATGTATATGTGGTTACTTTCCGTGACTCACTCACAATGCACTCCATTAACTTTTTTTTTTTTGCATGGTCACTGATAATGCAAGGCACACAATTAGGAGGTGGGGACTACAGCGATAAAAGCAGCATTAAGGGAAACAAGTTGCTCTTGTTTGCAAGAGTCGGACAAGCTTGAATACATTCCAGGCTGAAGAGTGTGAGAGAGCCAGTGCAGTTTTGGACTCAGCATTCCTTTCAGAACACCTGAGAGTCGGGGGGTAAGGTAGTGAAAGAGAACGAGCGCAAATCTCTGTCGACAAGTTGTGTGTCACGCTTTACTCCGCCCAGGGAATGTGTTACCTAATGGGCCACAAAACTGCCTGGAGACCACAGCTCTCTTATCGCTCATATTAGATGACCATGCACAAAAACAAAAAGTCCATCATGAAGAATTAGAAAGGGAGAAGGAGAAAAAAAAGCTTGAAAGCTTTGCTTTTTTGTTTTGGACAGATGTAAAAGAATAGGTAATATTATCTTGCTCACAGTTACAAGAATCCTACTTTTGGAGGCTATGGGTGTCAAGTTTCTAATATGTATATAAAGTTTCACTGCACAATGGATCTTTTGTCTGGAGCAAACTGAGTACCCCCCCCCCCCCCCTTCTTATCCTCCCCAGTCTTGTAAAAAAAAAAAAAAAAAAATGCATTCATGTGCTTGCGAGGGCTCAGGTTTCCTCTATCTTTGTGTGCCATGTCGTCACTCGCCCCTGCAAGTAAAAATGTGCATCCTGCACAGGCAGGCACACTGGCAGGGCTGCTTGCAGCCATGGATTAGGATGAATCCAGGCAGCAACGGTCTCCCCGACAAAATAGCAGCATGACAGGTAACCCAAGTTGTGAAGGGGGACAGAGGAGCCAGACGATAATTATAGAGCTTTTTGTTTTCGGCGCACTCTCCGCTGGCTACTTAAGTGCCTGATCTGAAATGTGTGCCTTGTAATTACAATAGTGGGCCCCATTAGGGTAAAGGTCTTGGTGGGGATTATTCTTCTCCTCGTCTTTGGTGTGTGCAAACGGCAGAGCCGGGCACCCACTCCTACGTCATGCAGCGGCCGAGTAGAAAGAGGAGGAGCGGCAGGAGTGAGCCCACTCCAAGCCCGCATGTCTTGTGAACACATTCAGCCCACAGCCAGTGAGTCGAAAGCACAGTGACCTGTACTTAGTGCATCTCCTCTCCAAGCCTTGCCGCATAATACCTTCGCTGCTCACGCTGACGTGGAGAGATTTGTGTCGATTATGACAGGGCTGTCATTGTGATGAGCGTGCGGCGTGGCATGTGTCATGTCAAGTTGACACAGACTTGGGGGCCTGTGGCTCTAAGGTAGGAGCCGGCCCAAACGACACCAGGAATGTGTCTGCAGTTAGATGGAAGAGTTACGTGGAAGAATTCCAAGAGATTTGCGGATGGAGACTTGGAGATAAACCTTGGCATATGGATATATCATCGTGCCAGCAGACAGATCGACTGAAACTGAGCAAGGGGGACAATAACGAAAAAAGCTGAATTGGTCACATGACCTGGAAACGTGACCTATTTTGGATCAGCGGCGGGCGGTCCACTTCCAACTTTCCAACATCTAAGCACTAAAACAGAGATCTAGCAGTCAACGTTAGATAGATCCTTCCTCTTTAAGCTGCTAGCCCTCTTAATAGATTCTTAAGCACTGGCTTTAGTGCATGTTAAACCAGGATTACCCAATCAATTATGGTCAGTACAAACAAGGATTACTTAAAACAGTACATTTTTCTTGTTGAGGAGCTAAAAGCAGAGTAAATGGAAGAGGCAGTGTTGCTGTTGATGCAAAGAGCAGTCATGATGGGGTCACTGTGACCCCAGACATGGGCATCATGGGTAGGAGGTAAATCTTCATTTAGGCGGTAGATTCACTGACATAACTTTTGGTTTCTATGGTACTCCTACTTTGTTATTTTGAGGAATATTCCTATTTCTAAAGCTGGAATAGTACAGGCCATCGACCCCCATACTCACATACCCCTCCTCTCTCTCCAATTGCCCTCTGTTGACATTTCAGGCGGCATCACAATAGCCTGCAAGTAAGGGCATATATACATATTTATATATACATACACTTGCCAAACCCGATCCCCTGCACTTGTGTGTCTTTGTTTGCGCATGTTTTTACCCTCCCAACCAGTGAATCACCACACACCTCCTAGATACCGAAAATAAACAGACTTTGAAGGTGGCTTTTTATGACTCCAGATTCCATGTGATTGGCTGCTCTACTGCCTGTTATTGTCCGGGACTCCTGAGACAGCAGAAATGTTTCATTAGAGCTGTCTAATGGCTTTGGATGATTTTATGCTTCATCTTAACATTCAACAGCATTCTTCTTCAGAGGGCATGCTGATGGGTAGAGCCTGAACCCTCTCTCTCTATGCCCAACACACTTCATGCACATATAGAAATTGGCCGCTCTGTTATTCATTCAGTTTTCCCAATGTTGTCGGTCAGTGGTGAATGACTGGTGACTGCATGCCCCAAAATGTCAGCAGGAAAGAAAAAGTCAGCTGTCATTGAAAAGCAGCAGTTCCCAGAGCAGGCAGCAGCTTAAGTATTGAAACACCTCATAGAAAAGTACAATAAAGTTGCTCTAGTTTTAATTCTTCTACACCTTGCATTTAAAGAGTTGTTTATGATTATTTTTTTGCGCATGCACAATTTTGTACTGGACAGTTATAGTTAACTAATAAGAATCAGCAAGTCCCACCCAAAGAGAAATAGATTAATTCACAGAATAAAAGGTTTGACTTCATATTTTAGTTCATATAGAGTACCTTTAGGACAATCATTTAACTGTAGAGCAGATGGTGAGGCTTTATTCAAGACACTCAGCCATAGCCAAGTGTGATTTAAAACCAAATCAAATCGTTTCACTTTTAAGAGCATACTTAGGATGATATCATCTCTGATTGTGAAAAAAAATTGCGTAAAATGTCAAATGACGCATTTTATGTCATGTGAAAACACATTGCCAAATTATTAAGAGCAAGCAAAACATGCGTACTCTCAAAACAAAAGAAAAAAAAAAAGTCTTGATTTTGGTCAAAACAATGAGACGCCACAGATAGCAGACCTTAATTAGGTCAAGCTGCTTGCTGTAACCCGATCCATTGCATTAATGACAACACGGAGCCTGTGAAAAGCATCATTGTTCTCAGGATAATTGTCCTTTTAGTTAACGTGGCCCAGGAAGGGCTCTCCTTGTTATGGGAGCTGGCTGAGACCAAGGACAGCCAGAGGCAGCGGCGGGACGGGGAATGAAACTGGCCCGGTGCCCACTGTGACGAGGCCACTTGTGCCCTCGGCTCAAATCCCCTTGGTGTGCAGCGGAATTAGCTATCCCTCGGGTGTGGCACCAGAGGAGTTGTCGTTCATTAATTATGTTCCATGAATCTTAAAGAATGAGAAGCAATCAATAAAATACAACAGATGTATGCAAATAGCATGCAGATTGAGCTGCTTAATGACATGACATGTTGTCAGGAGGGAGCTTGAGGAAGAAGGAAAGAAATGTTTAGAGAAAAAAAAATGTTCCTCTCCGCATGCTTACACTGAATTGAAAGTTTCCAGTTTTCGCTGCCTTGGTGCGTTTTTTAGGTCGTGCCCACACTAATAATGGTATTTTAAAAAAGTGTAATATTCTGTGCCTTTTGGCCTTTTCTCAATACTCAGACTCCTTTTAGGTCATCCAACTTTAGGAAAAGGCTCAGCAAAAACTGTTGTCAGCACTTGCATGTAGATCTTTTGTGTATGTGTGTCCTTTGGGAAATGGTATTTAAATGATTGCTTTTTGTTTTGTTTTCAACTCCACTGCTGTCCAGAAAAAAAAGGAACTCACTTTGTGATTGCTATTGTCAATGTTTCTGTTGCTTTTTCCACAAATAGCTCAGGTTGGCCAAAATGACAATTTGCTTAAGGGTTAGAGCGCCAATTCTTTCTTTGGCGTGGGACTGACAGCGTCAACGGTGGTGTCGTGGTTCACATGGCTTACCATGGCACAACCAGTGTGGGCTGGATTTCTGGTTAGCGACTTTAGTTGGGACTAATTGTCAGTCTGTGTGGTGTGCCCCTTTGATGGACGAGTGACCAATACACCAAGTGTCTTGTGATGTGTAATCCAGTGAGGTTGGTTCAAAATAGTGCTGGTCGTCTCTTAATATACTGGAACACGTAAGAGGGAGCATGGACTCCTACTTTGTCCGCACATTTGCTGCCTCTGCACTTTAGTCTTTATTTTGAATGTTCTTTGTTTTCAAAAATTGTCTTAACCCACTAAACGTCTCTGAGCTGCTCTACTGACCGTCGTTTTTTCTGTCACTGGTTCAGACTTTCATGTTATTTGTGATTTGGTTGTTTTGATTAGATTTTGTTTTCTTTTGTTTCATATATTGTTTTCTTGCATCTCGTGTTCATGTCTTGCCTCACTGGTTTTCGTTTACCAACTGTTTTGGGCAGTTTGCTATTCAGTTCACTTTCGGCTTCCATGCTTGTAGGTTCTTCAAGCAATAGATGACCCTTTTCACTGTCCATTTTTGAAGCGGTTCATAAAAACGTATTCTTTGGCGTAAAACACTGCATGAAACCTGAGCCCTGATTTCTTTGTTGTGTTCGTTTTCATCATTTAAAATTATGCTAGTCAGTTGTCTTATGTTTTATGTTGATATTTTTTTGTTGCTGTTTTAAACGTATAGCAATGTATTTCATCCGTGGTTGTTTTTTTTTTAAGTGCTCTAGATATAAAACAGAGTTGAGGTTTGATCCGCAAGAATCTATTGCTTACGTTATCATTGTTGCAGCTTGCTAGACAGGGAGAAGGAAACGCCACACAGGAAATGTTTGAGACAGGAGGGTTGGTTTAACAGAAAATCGAGCAAGGTATGGATGGTTATGGTATGGTATTGCATTAAAATTTTTGGTGCCACTGTTTGACTGCTTGTTTTGGGTTGGAAGAGAAGTAGAGGTTAGTTCACCTGCTTGAAACTGTGCACTCATATCTTCATTTTATCCAGCCAAATGGAGCTGCTAGAAACTCTATACTTGTCTTTTAAGCAGGGGAGGGAGGGCAGCCAAGAATGAACTGCTACCTCATCTTGGCAGCTGCCAACAATGCTGTCTGTATTCCACTCATGATAAGCATATGAGCATGAGTAGTGACAATCGTGTCCAAAAAAAAAAAAGAAAAAAGCATTTATAGTGGCTTTAAGAAAAGTGAATGAATGGTTACTGGCTATTTACTTTAGTTTTATGTTGACCACTACAGAACGATGTGTGCTTTTCGAAAAACTAAACTTTCCAGCGTTCTGTTGTCTTGGATTGGCCATAGCGTCAGGGCTTGATTGCACCCACAAGTTTCCCCTTCGCGGCAGTGACAGTGAAATCCAAGACATGAACACTTCAGGAGGCCAGGACAGTCCAAGGAGAGGCCAGGGAACAGGTGGTGACCCACCACAGTCTGGGAGTATATTATTGACGAGCGTCCAGTGCCCAGATTGATTACTTTATTGTATTGCCATGAACCTCAGTGACCAGGAACCTCTGGTTGACCCTGGCAAGACAGAGCATTACACTGACCCTCACCTTCGGTAAAGAGTTATGTGGCTTTGGCCTGCTCTCTAATACCGGAGGTCTTGACCTGCTCAGCTATTGGCCTGGGTACAGAACAGAAATGGGCCAGCGGTGTCAGCTAAGGTAATTTAGAGGCGAGGGGTATTCCACGGTCCCGTGGGGGAGCATTTTTGGACCGTGTCCTGACTTCAGACCTTCTTCTAATTCACTGGTATTCAGTGTGTCAGCAGGATAGACCAGCAGGAGAATGCTAATTAATCTTTTCCAAATTACAGCAAAGAAGTGAAGAATCAATATATTTCCGTCATATATTCTACATCTCGGTACCACTCTCAATATGAGATTCATAGAGAGTTTTCATGCAACATTGCAATGATTTACTGGCAGTATATCGAAATAAAGGCGATGCGGGTTACCATGTTGCATTTAAAAACATGCAGGATGGTGTTCTTCTGCACCCAAAGCCACACTGACTCATCTGAGGCCTAGTATAAACACAGGACAAGACAGCAGGCGTTGAATGGGCCTTCACCAGACGAAAGGCTATTTCCGCTCCCATGCATTCCCGCTTCCACTTAACTGACAGAATATCTGCCAGACGTCTTTTTTTCTTTGCTCTACATATCTTTCCTTGTCAGCTGCAGTCTCTCATCACACACGCAAAAAGATTCGCCAGGTTTGGTAAACAGTTTATTCTGAGACGTGTTCCCCACTCTTTTCCCTCTCGTCACGTGTTGGCCTTATTTAATTAATCTCTTCATGAATGTTTCCGGGCATTCCTTCAATCCAAAAGTTTTACTTTTAACAGCACCTCTTAAACACGCAGTTCCACTTATGAAAAATTATCAAATGTTTCTACTTAGGCATGCATATTTATCATCCATCACCCAATTTAGCAACGGTTTCCTTTACAGCAGGCGTGTCCATACCCGGTCCTCCAGGGCCGCCATTCTGCGTGTTTTCCAGGTTTCTTTCCCTGACACACCCAATTCAAATGATCAGGATCATCGTCAGGCTTCTGCTGAGCTTGCTGATGATCATTTGAATCAGGTGTGTCAGGGAAAGGAACCTAGAAAACATGCAGGTTACTGGCCCTTGAGGACCGGATTGGAACACCCCTGCTTTACAGAAAAAGGAAGTACGACAACGGGAGGGAATCCAAATATTTTCTGCGAGAAATTAATCTACATTGCACACATTCTCAGCTTAATATCTGTGTCTGTAGTAATTACTGTGGTCTCTGTGTACAATCAACATGTTTGTTTGAATGCAACTTGGTTTTTAACATTTGCTGATTTGCTGAAGCCATCAAGTTGGATTTTTGTAATGAGATGTTTTGTATCCTTTGCAAGAACCTAAGTCTAAATAAGTCTGGTGTCAATTATATATATATATATATATATATATATATATATATATATATATATATATATATATATATATATATATATATATATATATAGAACAAATCCAGACCAAGGCATACTTTAAGTTGGGAAACTCTAGACCAAAAAAAAAAACTAAAAATTGGATCGACATCTTGAACAAACAAAAGCAGTCCAGTTGCTTCGATTCAACTTTGTGGGTTGCCATGACCTAGATGACTAACCACTTACTCAGAAGGACAAACCTATAGTAATATTTAAAGTAGAATTTGATTTGAACTACAAATAGCAAAATTAGACTCATTCTGACCCGATTTGTTTTTCTGCAAAAATACCATTTAACATGTTCCATGACTCCAATCTCCCTGTTCAAGTGACATTATAAATTACTCGTTTTTTGTCCGACTGCGATTGCAATCAAAGTATTGTGTGCTCTGATTTTGCAACTACACATAATGGTTGTTTTATGAATTTACAGAAAAGATGGTCCTGTAAAACCAAACAAGTGCAGGTGTTCTGGCTAATTACTGAAAATGATATGGTGATAGGTAGAAAAACAGATGTTCCCACAAATAACCCCCTACTTGCAGTCACGCACTCATATCATCCCCTTGTCATTGTCCACATTCATTCCAGACAAGCATTTAACAAACATGCAGGCAGCATCTACTATTTTTCTCTGCTTATTCTTCTTCTTCTTAAAAAAAAAAAAGAATAAGAAAAAATAAAAAACAAAAACAATTGTTCCATCACCCGCCTTCTTCTCACTCTCTTCCAATTAACGCTCAGCCTCCATTACATTGAATGGCTATCGTGTAGTATTGGTGAGGTGGGTCGTGAACATATTGATCACATTGACCCATCTTCTGAACCATGAGAAAATGTTGAGCTGTATATTTCTTACACCCGCCGGCGGATTAATATGCCAGTGGACTTGAATCTGCTGGACCACAACATTAGTTACAGATGCATGGTCAAAAGCACAACTGCTGTAGGAAAAGATTTTTAAAGACCTTGTAAAGTGAATCCAAAGATTTGTTTTGGAATACATTACACTGGTTGGAAAATAATTGCTGAAAATATGAAAAGATTGAGAATGATGTGACTATCTGAACTATGGCAATCACGATTGTTTTTCTCATTTCAGTTTTTTTCTTTTTTTTTAGGTTTAAAGGTTGGCATTTGTGGCTCAAATGGCACAAAACACCCATACTATGTAAGAATTTAAGCCGTTTTGTTTCCCCCCAGTTGTGCGAGTGTGAGTTAATTTTTAGTTGGCCTGAGACTGTTAGCAACTAATAACAGGCTGCTACTAAGCCAACTGCTAGCAAGCACCTTTCATTTTCATATGAAAGGCTACACTGCAAGTAAATATATTTTCACACCTCAAACATATGAGGATGTCTTGAGATAAGACAGATGTGAGCGCTGACGTCTCACTAGAAGATGGGATGTGTTTTAGCAAAAATTTTAGAGCATCAATTTTTCTATCTATTTTGTTTTTTACTTCTTCTAACAATACTCATCTCTATAGTATGTCATATTTATAAGGCTTACTTATTCATTGTCAATTAATAGGGAATTTAAATTAATACCTTTCTGACAGTGTCCCTCAAAACTGAGCATTATCGTTTCATTAAGTTATAAATGTTTTGTTGGATCCCATTACATTATGCAGCTGTTCCTAATTTTAGCAAATGAGTGTGTATGATGTTCTGTTGGAGTGAATGCATTTGTGAATGCATTTTTGTCTGTGTGTCTAGTTGCATTCAAAACGGCTATGTAAAGGCGGATGACGTTTTAACGATTGCAACTGACTTGCATGTGGTTCTAATGACTTCATCAACACACGCCACACCCGAGCTCTATTGTTTGGGGGCCTTCTGCATAGGAGCGTCGTTTTTCCGCCCACATTTAACCCTACCCACCCCTTTGCACACGTTTACCCTCCCCAACACACGCCTTGGTAGCCAGTCAAAGGGCAAACCACTGCCCCAGCACCTAAAGGTGCACCTGGCATCCAGAGGTCCACTCCAATTACACTCTCCCAATTACAGACTACGAAGCAATTAGTCATCGTCTCATTTTACACCATCAGGGCTCCCCCTTGTTACAACTCAAACAGGGGGGCATCTGTTAGAGATGTGTCAGCGTTGTTTCAGAGATATCGTGAAGAACGTGGTGGGAAAGCTGCTGTCAAGGAAGCTCAAAGGCGCTTTTATGGTGTTTTTGCTCTGTCTTTTTTTTTTTTTTTCCCAGAATGAAATGATGGTTGACTTGGAAATACCTCATACAGAACAGTTGTCTGGAGGCAATTGCTTCAGCAAACTCCAACATGCACATACATTGTACCAAACATACTGTTGGATAATTTAACCTGTCAAGTTATAATTTGTAGTGGCACTCAATTTGAACTTTCAGGGCGAGCCAGTCGGCCTGCTTGAATTTTTATCTTCTTGTTAATTATTTTTTTGTTTATTTTCCTGGTCACCCAATTGTGCAAGGAGGTCTCCATAAACATTAATGAGCACGTTTTGTCTTGTCAACTCCAATGAGAATTGTTCCCAGCATCAACATGTATGTGAAGATCGGCCAAACAATTAAGTGCACCTCTGCAAGCACTGTGCCCTCATTTTAGCCTCATTGAGCCTAACATATGACTACATGAGGGACATTATGAACATCTAAATACCCTTTTCTTTTTATGTCATGCTGGTGCACATAATAATGGGGCCAGTAAGTGCTCTTTACCTTGTATCCATTTACTTGATTGAAAACTTACTCATAATATTTTATCACATACTTTTATCACATAATTAACTATTTGGTATTGTTGTAATAATTGATGAGTCAACCAAATCTGAAGACATCACGCCAGGTGTTAGAGTGGGGCTCATTATCAGCCAATCCTTAAAATCAAGAGCCTCAGCGTTAGGTTTCTGCCCCCCATCAAAAAATGTTATCAGGACATACTAATATCTTGTGCTACAGGCAACTCACACTGTGATCTGGCGTTTTCCCAACTTGTTCCCAGACATTTTGCTCGTTGTCCTTCCATTTAATTGTCAAAACAATGGCATGGTTCATTAACTGACCATTAAAAGTGCATTTTCCGTGCATCACCGGTGAATGCTGAAAGGTTTATACCTTCTGACAATTCCATTTCGGTTTGTTTTTCAATCGGGACGTTGCGCTGTAAGTAGTGATTATATAGATGTCATTCATCAGTATTTATGTGTGGTCACATGTGTTCTAAGTCTTTTCAACGCTTAATGTGGCCACCCTTGTCATCTGAAGCTAAATTATCGTGTTATATAGTGCAGTGCTTTTGTGAGTGAATGAGTGAGAGAATCAACAAAGTAAACTATAAGGTCATCCTCCCTTTAAAATGTGTATGTTTTATTGACCTCTGGAAAAGATAACTTCAATATATCTGTTTTTTATTCAGCACATTGTTCCCTTTTTACGACCTTGACACACGCCTTTCCTCCCCGACGGGCCTAAATCAATTGATTTTATGTGTCATAAAAGTAATCCTGCGGTCCTCTTCACGTAGTTTCTTTTTCCGCTGCAAGATGCATTAGTCATTGCCTTGATCCTGCAGCTCATTATCGGCACTTTAATTTACAGTTGGGTTGAGCTGAGGCAAGGCTGCTTGAATTGTCCCAACATGAGATGTCCCCATCCTCATCGGCAGCAGCAGCAGGATCGCCATCATCTGGGAGAGCCCACAACCAAAACCCCCTCCAAATTTTTTGTTCATGTTCATGATGGGGTTGATGTCAGGGTTATGTGCTACTTCTTCTACACCAAAGTCATACAAGCGTGGTTTTATAAAACAAAGTTTAAAGTATAGGTTGAACCAATCGACATTTATAGCTTGAAGTCAACTAACCTGGGAATCATGTGGTTTTGGAATTGCCTACCAGTAATTTTTGACCTGCCCATTTTTTGTCATTACTGGAGCAAACTGTGGAGCAGTACATTTCTAAGCAGGTTATGTATAAAAAACACAAAGGTGTTAATGAGAGTAGCATTTTGTCTTCTTATCCTTGGCCATAGCAATTGACTGGCAACGAGAATCGAGAGCGGTGGCACAAACAACAGCATCTTCTTGACCGCCAAATTATGTCCTTTATTTTGCAGACAACTGTATGAATAATCTCAACTTGTTATTCACCACAAAACACACCAACCAATATGCAAAAAAATATTGCTTTACAAGGGGGTAAGCCATGTTACACGATGACCTTGTCTTTATACACGGAAGCGTAGCGCTGGCAATGTGGAGTTAGCATAGTTTTCTGGCAAACCCGTTTGCAAGTACAGTATGTTCAAACGTATTTACAGTACAAGTTTCTCCAAACGTACTTGCAAATGCATCCAAACAGATTCATATGCTGAATGTGGACAACATAGCTTTTGCTCCCAAGATGCCATGGCATGTTGACACTTGTAAAGTGTAGCGGTTTATTAAGGAAAAGCATTTAGCTTACATGTACAATCAAACATACTGCAAGTGTGTTTGAAGATACTTGCAACAAGTATGTTTGAAGATACTTGTGAATATGTTCAAACAAGTTTCAAACAGTCAAAAAATTAATTCATGTTGTCAGCTCCAAGCTTTCATAGGTATATGCTACAAGCCAGTTAAAATATTTCACAAAAATGAGACTGGTTGTATGGTAAAATACGCAAATCCATCCTCAAATACAACAAAAGCACAACTGAAACAGAAACAGTGTCACACTTAATTTGAAATATGCTTAATTTTATGGAGCCTAGCTATGATATTGCATCTTCCAACATGCAATGCTGTGGAACACACGATGAGACCTGCGCGATCGTTGAAGTCGTTGAACAACAGCTAGAAAGTTGTGTCTTATGCATTAATTTATGTTTTTAATTCATTTCTATGCAGGTCCATCCAAATGTCTCTTTACAAGAAACCAATTCTTCGTGCTGTCAATGATGTCATCAATTAATTGACTGTGATTTGACTTAAACCACATCGTATTTGTCCACATAATATCTCATTTATTCATTTCCGGCATCAAATGATCCAAAATGGATGGCTGGAACAAAGGACAAGGAATTAAGATTCAAGGGATCAAGATCAACCCTAAAGTGAATGTGTTGTGTCTAAGTAATCGTGTTTGTGTCCATAGTGTGAAACACACACTTAATCTATATGTATAGTGCAGTATAGCTATTATAGTTACATTGAAGTCTTTGCAAACACATGCCTGCTCACTTAAGATACGTTCCTGTCCTCTGAGGAATGCGCTGGCTCCCTTGGCAAATTTTGACCTTCAGACCCTGAACTCACATGAGTGAAATTCCACACACATACATATATTACGCTGAAACAATACACACACTCAATGAGTTTTATCTCCCCGCCCCTACTTGGAATTAGAACCTACACCACTTAGAAGTTCAGCTCGCAGATAAGGAAGCCAAAAATATATGGCAGCAAGCACAGGGTCATGTCTTCCTGGAGGATGTGAAAGTCTACCCCGGAAGGTGCGCGCGGTTGGGGGCCTTGCTAAAGCGATCCCCTGGCCAAGTTGAGTTGTGCCGAGGCGTGCGCTCAGCAGCCTGCCCAGCTGGGGCCCAGATGCGGCAGCTGTGTCACGCCGAGTCCGAGATGCAGCAGATAAGAGGCCTGCTCGGGTTTGGGCCCGGGTTTCCCGATCCGTTCCGCGGCGGTTCTAGCTATATGTCGCGGTTGTTGCTATCTGAACTTTGACAGCCTCTGTCATGCTTAATGCCTCACTTCCCAAATACAGCGCGGTCATCCTGATTTATATCTACCAGGTGCTTCAGTGCGCATGCGGCACTGGGATGACATGAGGCATGTGGCCATTTCATTAAGGCAAATGAACAAGGGCGGCAGTGTGTGCAAGTGTCTGTGCGGACGAGGGACGGGGGGGGTCTGCTCTTTCTCAAATATAGCTTCACACAACTGAAGCTGTCACAACATCCTGAGCAGGAGGGGGGAGGAATATTAAGAATTTATTAACACCTTCTTAAAATATCACATTGGTTTATGCTTTTTCCTTGCTTTCATTCATCTCACACTTATCATTCCTTTCCTTTGATCAGTTTTCTTTATCGCATGCTCCTCGTAAGTATTTGCGTTTTCACATTTGTGCGTTGTGCTCGACTGTCCAGCTGCTTTCACTCTGACCTTTGTGCCATTTGTCACAGTTGAAGGATGTGTGCCATCAGGGCCTTTCTCTCTCTCTCACACAGAAACACACTCAGACACACACACACACCGTATGAATTTCATCTACATAATTCTGAATAGCTATAAATGGACAACTGCCCTCACAAAACATTTTAAAATAATTTAGTACGGATTTATAATATACAATAAATATAATATATAATAAATAATAATATCATATGTATGTATTTATATAAAAATAATATAATACTTTAAATAATTAAAAGATGCATTATATTTGTGAAGCATTACATGATAAACTCTTTAGTCGTACTGTACACGTTTGACACATTTAGCATTATTATGCTAGGTTGAGACAGGACACGGACTATCCGGTAGTGCTGAAACTCGCTTTTTTCTTTTTTCATCGTGCAACACAGGTGTTGCCTCAAGTGGAAAAGAGGAGTGGATCCACCAAAAACAAAAACAAACAAACAAAAAAAACAATTCAACATTCCTAGTCAATAGATGAGTGGTTGTGTTATTTATTACTTTGACCAATGCTAAATTATATCTTGGTTGAGCGTTCATCAGCTATAAACACCTCAATGCTTTCACCATTATTCAACATTTTGCACAACTGGACAACTATTAGAAGCTTGCTGTGTCTCAGAAGAGGAATTAGTTTTAGTTCTGGTGTGACAAAAACAGTGGCTCATACCAGCATATAGATGTGGATGAGAATATTTAGTGCTTCCACAAGAACTATTTATATCAAGAAAATTATCTTTTAAGTAAAATCGGAGGCAGAATATGTGTTAAGCAAATTAAAAAGAAAACATATGTGCCAAGTTTGCTTAGAACCATATTAGCCTATAAAAGTTTGAATTAAACCACGTCTGTCAACAACACAGTCCACACATTCCACCAAAAGCAACCCCTACCACAAAAAGCATTGATACTTCATTTTAACTGCATTATGAGCTACTAAAATTTTTCAGTTTACAAACACATCCGGTTAAAATTGCATAGTCTCATGTAGCGCCCCAGTACACAAGACAAACAATTGTTGCTATCCATGAGCTAGGATGAACTATTTCATTTTTGTCGTTTCAATTTTAGGATTGGGTTAGTCGGTTTCAGTTGTAGTCATGTGGCAGCAACTCTCCGTCATGTTAGAAGAGTTCTCCCGGGGAACTTACATTTAATGCACATCAACACTCTCTTTCCAGTAAGTTGCATTTATCTCATTTTCACAAACTGGTAGTTTTGTTCACTCCCGGGCTTTAAGAACGTTGCGGATGTATGCCGTTATTAGGTGCATGGAATTTTTCATGCAGTCATGTAGATGTATCTTTCTGCAGTGTCCCTCTGCCCCCCTGAAGTTAGATTCTGTCACCGCATGACGAACATGACGTTGCATGCTTTACTGGAGAATCCTTTTTGCAAGAGTTGCTTCATTTTGCCACTGTAAAGATTTTCCATCCAACCAGCATTTAAAATTCATGCAAATGTAACACCTTCAAGCAGTTTGTAATGGAGTATTACATACTGTAAATGCTAAGTGAATTTTCCTAGCTGGAATGACTGCAATCTGCATTGATGAATGTAATACTATGATTTTACAGCTAATTACAGGGTTCACGGTGTTCAACTGTGAGTGCTAACTGGAGATATATGCCGCTATGGTATGAAAATAACCATGCGTTCTGCATCATGTCCATTAAAGTCGCTATTATGATAACAGCCCATGCTGAAAAGAAAAGAATTTAGGACTGGCCTACCGAATAACCTTTTTTTTTTCCCTCCTGCGGCAAACATATTTTAGCTTTTTCTTTGTCATTAATGACTTTAGCAAATGTCACAGAGAGAGCAAAGGGTTTGGCTGTGCATGGTTTTCAAAAAAGCCCTCTAATTATTTATCCAGGATATCCTACTCTAGAATTAGAGGCCAGCTCATCAATGTCTTTCATGCATTTTTCACCCTAAAAAGAAATAATTTCCACTAAGTGTTTTCATAGGACACTCTCTAATCCATAGCGTATGCTGTGTGTGTTTGACATTTGTCCTTAAGTCTTCACCACTTCTCAGTATCAGCGCGCAACGAAAAAGATAGTAATTGAGCCTTTTCCACACTTAAACACTGTGCAACTTTCCGCATCTCTGCTCTCACCCTAGACAGCTTCCAACCACATTAGACTGCTTTTTCGCTCATTTGGTCTTCACATGCCTCTTAAATGGGATCATCACACCACTGTGGCCGAGACCTTAAAGTGAAGGCCAGGCCAAAAGCTCACGCTGATGACACGTCTGCCCATGTGCTCATTTGTAATTTTCCTTTACACCAGCGTACAGTAGATGCTTTTAATCAATGCATGGGCACCTTACGAAACGAAGGATTTTTCTCATGACTGGTGTCCCCTTGAGAATCCCTTGTTTGTCTTATTCAAGGTACCAGTGAACACAGTGTTTTACCAGGTGCAGGACTGGGTCATTACTAAGGTATTTGTTTTCCAGATTTTACAAAGAGGCGTATGACATGCTGGATTTGTATAACAGCATTAGTTTACACGCAAAACTGTGTACTGTATATGAATGATCACGCAGTATAGGTGTGGACCCTACCAAGCAATTGCATCAACTCTTGCTTTTGATGTTCATGCCTCAGTGCGGAAATGGCCAAAATGCGTCTGACTACAGTTCACACTCTGATGACACCCATCCCACCGGGTTTCCTGGCTGATCATAAACAATTGGGGGAATGCTAGTTTCTAGCATAACTTGCGCCACACAAGTTTTGAGCTGGGGAGCTCGCCTGGAGCCGCTCCTTTAAGTCAATATTACTTGCTCACATGGTAGCGCATAAGCTAGACCTCTTTACAAGTACAGTATTCTATTTTGAAAATTGACAAATGATGTACACACCGAGCAGGAAAAGAGAACAGGAGTGGACAAAGACGACATGCTAACCGCTAAGATTAGGTTTAAAAACATCAGAATAAGTGCTTAGGGTGAAAGGACACTTGTACCAAAAGCCTGGTTGAAACCTTTTCACAGTGCTGAGGAATTTACTTTAAACAGCAAAAGTAAGCTATTAAGGGTGCATTTGGAAATGCTCTAAAACTCGGACTGTTGTTCAAATGTGTCACCCAGTTATTCAGAGTGCCCCAAAATGTGCTCTCGATACCATCAACGGATTCGGGTTATACTGTAATGCAAAATTCAGGCCATATAGCCTACCCTGATATTGATAATTGATTTAGTCCTAATCGCAATATATGTGCGTATATGTGTGTTTGTGTGTGTGGTTGCCATTAAGTGATGAAGCTGCAGCTGAAGATATCTGGAATATTTATGTAAACAGCTACAATGGTGATAAGTAAACCATTTTATTATTGGTTTTCCAATCAATATTGTGGCTTCATATGGTTTAATATTTCAAGGGTATTGATTATTTTAACAACTGTGTTTGTGGTTTCCCTAACTACTATCCTGCTGGAAGGTGCATACGTGTTTGTGCGTGTGGTTCGCTTTTATCTTCAAGCCGTAGCACTGTACACATTTATGATTTTGTAATTTCATATTTCATATTTTTACCTCCGCCTTGGTGATGTTTTTCAGTGCATGCTGATGTGTGCTTCGTTGACCTTGGGTTCACCCGCGCTGCCACCCTCATGCTGTTTCTGTGGTGAAAATGAAACTGAGTGAGTGCAAACAGAAGCTTTTAAAGCTTTTAGCATATTTCCTCTCACGAGAGAATGTTTGCTTCCACCAGATATAAATAGGGGCAGCTTTTATAATTAGTAGAAATGAAAGACCTGGGGCTCATACACTGTTATCAGCTACTTTCCCCCTTCATCTATGACCTTCTAGCTTCGAGCTTTTCTTCTCATTTTCAAGCCTTCTTGCATGTGTCCATTTTCTCTCGCTCGCTTTTCTCATCGTTTCGATGCCTGCTGTATTTGTCGTTATTTTTCCAAGATATGTCATGTTTGGTGCTCAGCTGGGATAGTGCCGGTGTGGCAGAGCAGTGTACATTCGTGAGTGTCCTTTCTGAGTTTGTGCATTCCAAACGATGGGAAAGTCAGTAGTGCATGCTAATTGATGAGAGGCTTCACATTAGACTGGAGCAAATCCCTAAATCCATATCTGTTGGGCTCTGTCTATCTTGCTAATGTGATTTTTTTTTTTTTTTTTTTTTGGTCACATTATTTGTTTCCCCATCCCTGTCATCTGTCTTCTTAGACCAGGAAACAAATAACAAAATATGTAAAATATACAATGACTTCTTTGTTTCCAATTTATAAAATAAATGATGCGTACATTTGCTGATTGACTTTCAGAACAATTGTTAAAACATGTCCACAATGTGAAATATGTATTTTTTACTGTGAAGGCATGCAAAATGAATATAATATACTTCATCTGTTGTAAATATCTCCCCGTTGAGTAAAACTATGTGTGAACCAACCCCCATTTGTGCCAATTGCTAATTGTAGGTCTTCTTGCTGCTGTGTACATTGCGTCCCTTTGCTTTGCCACCCGCCAAGCCTCTCACTTGCCGACTGCAGAACACAGTAATTAACCCACAGTTAATTAACTACTTCTAATTACACCGCACACTGACTCGGTCACAGCAAAAGAAACACGCTGTGAGTAGAAATTACTCCAAGAGGTTGCCGAAAGTTGTTTTGAGTTCTGACTATGTCCCAATCATGCCGTCATTTAAAAGTACTGTACCATGTTTATTTCTTTCCCAAAATAAATAGATGAATACAATAAAATATGACGAGAAAGGAATAACGATGTGTCTTTTGTTAGGTACCCTGAGTGTGATGACAAATGGAGCAAATGATTAATACACAATAAAGGCAAGCAATAGGACCCAACCCTCTGCCAAATACAAATATTAATCGTTTGGACCAACAACAAATAGTGCAAGTTCATTGATACTTGCTGACGCTTGAATTTCATCACTGAGATATTTTTTTTCAAATATATATCAATGATCTGGGAGCCAAACTGATGTTTAAGCCTCTAAACAATTACTTGAACGCCTAGGTGATACTTTCGCCTCTGGCTAGTACGCTTCATACTGAGGAATTGTCTACATCGTCGCCTACTTTGTACCATCGGCCTTTTATTGTCATTTGCCAAACATGTCCTTCATTTTCATATAAAAACAAAGCAGGACTCAGTTTTTGTTGAAATTGATTTGCCATGCCACGTGGCCGTAATTCTGTCTGTCTGTTTCAATTTTATCGAAAATGATCCTGTGCGTTCATCCAAAGCATTTTTTAAATTGTGTAAAATAGTTTTAACAAATGAAGATGCAAGCTTTCACTGAGGAAATAGTGAAAGCGTGGCGACACTGTTATTATACTCGTGTTTTTATTTTGAATGACAAGCTTTTGACAGCATGTGTTGAGTTGATGTTGCCCCGATTTTTCCTAATGTTGCAGAGCAGACATGAAATAGTTCGGTAGAACACTTAATATAGTATAATACGACAGATGGCTTGTTGTGCCAGCTGTTAGATGAAGGCCGCAAACTATAATATAGTTCACAAAAGGCCACATAACAATGAATGAACATGAACAAATTCATTCCATAACCCTCCTCAGTTTGATATAAAATAAACTGATGTTAAATGTTCTCTTATCTGCTTTATAGGTCATTTGTATTTTTTACACTGTTTTATATATGTAAAACTCTGGGTACTCTTTATAGAATGTGGGCCTCACATTATTTTCTGTGGGAAAAAATACTCTGGATTTAATACAGTTCCTTTTAGTCAGACTTTCTGTAACAGATGAATCACGAATACCAATGTTCCACTGTACATCCAAGTGATTAAATATGGGATGAGAAGTCGCCATAGCAACCTGAGCTGTCTTCTGTGCGTTCAGAGCTTGACAGAAGCTCACTGGATCTTACTTTAGCTATCCCTTCTAAATGCTCTGACGTGCCAGTGAGCCCCCCTCCCACGACCGCTCCTCCCCCTCCTCACTACACTCTCATGTAAACACCCAGCTCTGTTCTTCCCTCAGACTCAACACAACCACGGCTATTTCTGTTCCCCCCCTCACTGATATCTCCTACTGAAGATCATTGATTTTACGGGAAGCCCTGTTTACAGGCTGAGTGCCATCGACCTGAGGTGACTTTTTGCCTCCTGCAGCCTGAACAATTCTGGAGTACCTTCATGCCTGCATGAGCAAAATGGTTGAGCTAATAATTACAGCTCCGTTAAGCAACAATGCTGTACTGTATCTGCCTGTGTTTAATTGACAGTTTCACAGGGGTAAATCTGCACAATTAAATCAACCAGAACACCGAGCAACCTTACCTTATATAGGTTTATAAAAACTGCCTGTTGTTACTTCAATTACAGTTCAATCACTGACCGCAACATTAAAGTGCAGACAGTCTGAGATGTGACATGGCATCATTTGTAGCAGGTTTGGCTGATATTCATCCCTCATTTAATACATGTCCTTTTCGTGCTCATGGTCTGACAAATCTGGGTCAGTTAAACATTTTTCCAGTGTCATTACAGATGGATTGAAGGACCTTTCGTCAGTATTGACTTTGGAAAATTGCAAGAATGACTCGGTTTTATAAGATTATGAGCACAAAACGAATGCAAATTGAATGCCAAAAACATTGCAGACTGAGCCGCTATCAACGATGCATATCATGCCTCCGCCCTCTGGTTGTTTTAATACAACCTGCAAAACTTAAAACTTGTTTGAGTGCAGTTTTTCTTGATAAACCATATACACTTCCTTCTCAGCACCAAAGGTACCCTTTACGTACACTTGCACAATCTGATAGGATCATCGTTGAATGCACTCATTTGAACTTTGTTGTATTATAGGTACAAAAAAAAAAATCAAAAGTACCACAAAGAATTTACTACGGAGATAATAATGACAAAAAAATGTAAATTTTCATATAGCTGCATGAGACATCCACTAAAACACTTCCCACTCTCATATTAAGTTGTTGTATTGGATCCTGTTAAAACTGTTGGTGAACCTTAAAGAGCCTGCTGAGTGTAAAGAGGTCCATTGCTTTATTATGCGCAATAGGTACACTAAAACAAGTGTAGCCATTTTTCTGTAGCATAATAACACAGTTGAGAACCTTAATTAATATTCTTTTTGTTATTGATATTCAGAATAATAAAAATGAAAGGGAAAAATGCCCGCTCAAAAAGGTGTAATTCTATAATGCACTAAGCTACATAAAATCTGACCTTTTGACTTATGTTAACTAATACAACACACTGATGTTTTCATAAGCCATTCATTGGAACTAACTTAACAGATAAAGCCCTGGTCCGATTTGCCTGAGGAGTACAATGGTTTCCCCCATCAATGAGCATGTCCCTGGTGCAACATCAAAGGCCTCCCCCTGCTTTATCAATAAAAACCCTTCCTTCCCACATCTTCCTGTAACTTGCTTAGCGTTCACGCCATTGATTTTCCAATAAGCGCCCTTTACCCTGAGGTGGCTGGCCTAGCTCACTGAAGGCTCAGAAACCAGACACAGAGACACAACATTAAAGAGGGACAAAAATGCACATTTGGCATTGTTGGGAGTTAGGGATTAATGATACCATTTCCTGTCAGGCCGGGTACAAATACTTTCATTTGACCACTGATGTATGAGGTACATATATTTAATAATTTAGTTACATATTGTAATTATTTTTATTTCAATCTAATATTATATAGAAATACTCAACAAAGATTTCTTAAAATGGCACAATTTTCACCCAGTTATAATACTTGGGAAGGTAAAACGTGATTAATGTCATTTTAACATCCAACGGCATGTTTCAAAATTGTCTCGCAACACATTTCACCAAACGCAGGCATTTCTGTCATAAACACGGGTGCACATATTGAAAATATTCCTTTGAGAAGGATTTGTGTCTTTTCATGATACTGGTCCATGGTTCAAAAAGATGAGGACCGCTGCCTGGAACTGTGCCGGTTCAGCAATGCTATATTGTAAGTCCTTGAGTTCATCCAGTTAGGTCCGTGTATTGAGAAAAGGAAAGGCCTGGTGAAGTGGTATGAAAGTTTTAATCATTAAGCTTTGAGTCTGCGTGTGCGTGTGTGAGTACACGTGCAGACATACAATATCAGCACAGATTCTCGCTGCATTCCTAGTTGGGACTATTTTAGCTGACTTTCACTTGTTTACAAAGATAGTTGACGTTAAGCCATAGCTTCGCAAAATAACAGAGCTCACATTTAGGGACGGGTCAAAACTAATAAATGCACCCTTGGAGAAACACACTGTTCTGAATACAAGGCCACTTCTTTTGAAGCGTTATTTGGCAGCATTATCACCCACGTTTTTGGGAATTCCACCCTCATTTGGACAGAAAAACCACTGGTGAAAAGGCGCATGAGTAAATCTTGTTTTCTATTCTCGTCAAATGACCTGTTCTCTTGCTTGAATCTCGTTTGTTAGCACATTGGACAGAAGTGACAAACGGCTTTTAAGAGGAAGAGGGGGGATTTACATAAAGCTTTGAAGGCAGGTGGCAACAGGATTGTGTGCTAAAAGAGACCCTGAGATCAGCCAAGGAATTCAGTTTTGTTTTGTTTTTTTTCCGCTAATCTCGCATTGTAAATTCAAGTTTGTTTGGGTTCTTTGCAGTTCAACATGAGAACATAAGCAATAGTGATATCATCTCCAGTTTATATTCAAAAGAAAACGGCATCTTCTTGTCCAAATCATTTCCTCTTGTCACGAGAAACAGTCACTTTTTAGCTGTGGTTAATTAGCTCACGCATACATTGGCCTCCTCCAGTTGACGGACCGCTTGATCTGTCACTTCAAGTTCTTTGTTTTTTCCTAGAGATTGAAGCTCTTCCTTTACTTAAACAGGTGTCACTGAGCCAGGCACAGTCTCAGAGACAAGCGTTCTATCAACCGGCCCATCTGCGACTCGCCGTCTCCAGACAATCCCATAGCTCATCAGTAACCACTGCCCTTTATTGAATTACACCATCTTGATTTTAAAGGCCAATTCTGTTTTCTGTAAGCAGTAGATACAACCACCGTGCGCAAATCTGCAGCACTGAACAAGTGTCACCCGGTTCACTTCTATTTACTTCGGATGGCTTATACTGCAGCTATAACGGGAATACGCTGTATACTGTAACTACTTAACTACTTAGCAACTACTTAATTTTGACTCTTTTTGGAGGTCAGTAGCGTTGTTCATCGTGACAAGTGCCGCTCAAGATTTGGTGTTCAGACGTGAGCCGTCATTTGTTGAAAGCATTGTTTAAAACAACAAGAAGGAGTGATATTCAAGTTGAGTACTGGATAGACCTCAGCCTTAGCTGATCAATAGTTCTATTCTCATGGAAGATGATGTAATCCGACAATGGAGAATTGGATCGTGAGTCGGGGATAATGTTCCGTTCGGTCCTGTAGGTGGCAATAGCGTGCGTTACAAACTGGTTGACAAATTATTCTGGTCATTTAACATATGAATGTATAATTTCATGAAGAGTTACTGTCTAGACATTCAGATTTTTTTCAGTATTGCTCTCAATTCCCTTTTCCCATTAGTTGGACTGCATGCGAACACCGGAGCCGCTTATTAATCCAGTGGATAATAAATGCTGACCGTTAGTTCCCACATTCAATAAGGCAGATATCCAGAAATCATATTTTGCCATTTTAAGCAAGTTGGAATGAAAAGGCTGACGGTGTGTTTTATTCAATTCAAGGGCCATGGTTGTGAACTTTTGTAGTTGTAAACAAAACAATAGTGGTGTGTGACTGTAAAAAAATATCAGTTTTTGCCTTTACTCTCCTTATCGTTATTCAGTGTTCTATGTACTTACGATATTACTTTCATCATTTTTGTGTCATGTGTTTGCGCCCATAATATTCTGTGTATTTTCTGAAACTCAACACATTTGTTTCGTTTGTTTGTATGTCTGAGAGATTTCAGGTATGTTGTGTGGCTGAGTGCCTCATCAGACATTCATGAAAAGTGAGACAGACATTATCAATCTCTCTCTCAGCGCGTTATATGTTTGGGTGTGGGGGGTAGACTCCACAGCTAAAATTTGCATCCATAAGTAAATAAGTAAATAAATCAAGTGCAGGCAATGAATGTGCTAATCAGTCAGGGGATAACGGCGAGCTTGGAGCTGGGAAACTTTGCTCATGTAATATGCAGCACCGGGGGTTAAAGGGCAGCACAGAGTTATTGGTTTTAGCCCGATTGCCCCCTTTAATCAATGCTGGCTGCATCCTTTAATAAATAGTATTAGCTCAGCAGTATCTGGAGTTATCATTTTATCTATTCTGTGCTCTTCATTGAAGCCCCTGTTGGGCCTCCCTGATGCTCAGGGAATAGCCGAAAGCTCAACTACCATTTATTTTTCCAAGAGTGAAGGATGGTTGTATTGTTTCATCAGGAGCCTGAACTGCAACAAAGATCAAAACAATGCCACACTGAAGTCTAAAGTTTTGGCTTATGTAAAGTGGTCTGATAATTTTTACAAGTCTCTATATTTCCATTTTCAAGTGTGAATGGTACTACAGTAAGGAATTTAGATTTTTAGCTGCAGTTTTCACTTTTACTGGAGGTTATGTAAATGTTCAAAGTGCTGAAGGGATGGCGTCTGTATGTCTAATTATCTCACATCTATTTGATCCATTACACTGTGCTATTTCTCCTTTTCTGACTTCGAGTTAATTAAAAATAGATGTCGGATTTGCAGCATATAATATTAAGAATGTTGTTTAGAAGGTGAAGATAAAAGATTGCACCTTCCTGATATGGCAGGAGGATGAATCATTCTATTGTTTCAGTGCTTAATTTTGCGTAATGACCGCATTGACTTTTTTTTTCATTAGTGTTTTTCAAGAATACATTTTCATTTCTTTTTTACACATACAGTACTGTGCCTTTTAAACTCCCGCTCAATAAACTTGTTTTGAAAAATGTTCTCACTCGCTCCTTTGCATCTTCACAGAAGCCAATCACCTCTAATCTGACTTTTTTGTGTGTCCTCAGGCCTGGATGCGATGAACGCCTCATGTAGGCATCAGCATGGACAGCTGTGAGTCTCCCGTGTTTTCTGGGACAGACGATGGGCTCAGCTCCTCCCAGCAGCAGCAGCAACCTCCACAGCCCTGGAACGATCACCCTAGCTTGCAGCTTCCGTGCGCCAACCAGGCCCCGCCCCTTGACCCGCTGTCTTTTTCTGCTCCGTATCCTTCTCAACCCCAAAACACTTGTGTTCTCCATGACGAGGTGAGAGAACTCCAGTCCCAGCCAAAACAAACATCAAGCCAGGCTCACCGGGATAGCCCTGCCACCGGTCAGCTGCGTTCCAAGAGAGAGGGTTGTGAGGGAGAGGAGCGGGACAGATTCAGCTGTGGAGAAGAGGAAGAATCGGAGGACTTGGATGAAATGGAAATCGACAGCTGTTTCCCAAGTCTTCAACCATTTCCTGGTGTAGTGATGGCTCAAGGCGGAGGGGGCATGCCCACTCTTCTGCGTCATCAGCCCACGCAGCGACAAGGTGGGCCTGAGAGCGGAAGTGAAGAAGGAGAGGAGGAAGAGGAAGAGGAGAGCAGTGATGTGGAGAACTTGGCCGGAGAGATCGTCTACCAACCGGATGGCTCGGCTTACATCGTTGAGAGTCTCAGCCAGCTCGTCCAAAGCGGTGAGAGTATCGTTCCCGGCCTGCTGCCCACAAACTCTCTCACTAGTGGCGGGAAACCAGGGGAACCTGCTGGGACGTCATCCTCGGTCTACCCTCAGATCATCAACACGTTCCACATAGCCTCGTCCTTTGGAAAGTGGTTTGGCAATTCAGACCAAGGATTTTCCAATACCTCATCCATGGCAGGCCTCAGTCCTGTCCTGCACAGTTTCCGTGTCTTTGATGTGCGGCACAAAAGTAACAAGGATTACCTGAACAGTGACGGGTCTGCCAAGAAGTCCTGTGTATCCAAAGATGTTCCTAACAATGTGGATTTCTCCAAATTTGATGGTTTGGCCCTCTATGGCAAGGGTAAGCCAATTCTCATGTGTTTTCTCTGCAAGCTGTCCTTTGGTTACGCGCGTTCCTTTGCCACCCATGCTGTGCATGACCACCGTATGACGCTGTGTGAGGATGAACGTCGTCTGTTGGGGGACAACCATGCGTCTGCTATCATCCAAGGGATTGGGAAAGACAAGGAGCCCCTCATCAGCTTCCTGGAACCAAAAAATAAGAGCACTCCCGTGCCAACTCCCCTGCTTCCAATGAACTCTGGCCAGAGCTTTTACGGAACGTTTAGTGGTGTCCATTTGGAGCCTGGGAGCAGCAGTGGAGGCAGCGAGACCCTCTTGAATAAAGACTCTGACCCTAGCCTCCAGCAGCAGCAGCAGCAAACCCCACTAAGCTCGGTCTTGTCCCTCGGAAGGCTGGGCACTCCCAAAGCATCCACTCTTCCCTCTACCCCAGGCTCTGCCAAAGACTCCAATGCCCTGTCTTTACCAGGGGGGAGAACAGAGGAGCCTACGGGGAAAGAGTTGGCTTACAAGGATGGGGCCGGTGAGGGCCATGGCAGTACGATGCACCCGTCAGGCCAGGTGGGGGATTCGGAAGAAGAGGAGGGTGAACCGCTATTAGGGGAAGAGGACGAGGTGGAGGCAAAAGGTGCACTAGTGACCAGTGGTGTTAATAGTAGCAGTGGTGGAGGTGATGCAGGGGAACCAGCTATCTCAAACCAAAGCATTTCCAAATCTCCTTTATTAATGCCTAGTAGCACTCTCCAGCATTCTACCTGCACCCCTGCGGTCAGTTACACACTAAACAGCAAATCCCCTGCTTCCACTTCTCCACCTGTCAAGGAGGAGGTTTCAGCTACAGAAGGTGGGGGGAGAACCTCAGAGCTCCCTCTGAGCTTTAACTGCCAGGGAACTCCCGTTCCCATGGCAATGGCAGCAGCCAATGTCAGAAAGAGTGAGGAGGACACCGCTGGCACTTCCTCCTCCCCTCTGTCCTCCAATGCTGCTGCTGATGAAAGTGCCAATCGAGATAGTGCCACAGCTCCAGAACCAAATGATTGCCCGGCTGAGGAAGAGGAGGAAAATGGATCCCTTCTGCAGCAACACCACATGCACCACCACCATCATCATCATCACCTGCATTCATCATCTCATGGCCACATTCACCCGCAACCCGGCGGTTCCTGTGACATGACAGGGGTGAATGACTGTTCACAGAACCACGGGCCTGGTGGCAATGTAGGAAGTGGGGTGGAATGCCCCAAATGCGACACCGTGCTAGGTTCCTCGCGCTCTTTGGGTGGTCACATGACCATGATGCATTCACGTAACTCGTGCAAGACGCTCAAATGTCCCAAATGCAACTGGCATTACAAATATCAACAGACTTTGGAGGCTCACATGAAAGAAAAGCATCCCGATTCTGGAGGCTCCTGTGTGTACTGCAGCAGTGGTCAAAGTCATCCTCGTCTGGCGCGTGGAGAAAGCTATACGTGTGGATACAAACCTTTCAGATGCGAGGTATGTAACACATTGATGTTTTCAAGGTCCTTAACAGTAAGGTGTTGGGTGGGGTCTTTTTGCCACGTTTTGTCCTCCGATGTACCGATAGCTCTATTCTCATAGCGCAGGTGACACAAGAAAAAGTTCCGCTGATTTTCTTGTGTTGACTTGTAAGCGCAAATTTGAGACACAGAGGTTGTATGATAAACTCAAGTCACTTTACAAAATAACAAAAAAAAAGAGCAGG
This sequence comes from Hippichthys cyanospilos, assembly GCF_059441005.1. Taxonomy (NCBI): domain Eukaryota; kingdom Metazoa; phylum Chordata; class Actinopteri; order Syngnathiformes; family Syngnathidae; genus Hippichthys; species Hippichthys cyanospilos. Next base: position 17,409,088 of record NC_142372.1, on the reverse strand, counting down.
TTGGCAAATTGAGAACGACTCTTCAAAAAGAGTTGTTGTTTGAGAGTTGAAATTTACTCTTTTTTTCTTTTGTTATGCAGGTTTAGGTATACTCATATAATTTTTATTGATAATAATCGTATTTATATTCAGCGCTTCAAGTTTTCTTGAAGGGGGGGAGGGCTGGGCAAAATATAATTGAGAAGCACTGCTTTAATGCAATGGGGAAAAACATATTACTTGATTTTGTTCTATTTAATCATTTAATTACTGTATCTTTATAGAGTGTGTTATTATGGCTTGCTATTTTTCTCATTAACTCATTCTCTGCCAACCCAATTAAAATGAGTCTTTGCAATCATTTGCAGTAAATGAGTGAAAGTTTTGAGGAGGCTGGAATGAATTAGTGGCCTCTTTATAGGGAAAAATGATTTGAGAAGCGTTTAGATTCATGGTCATTGTAACGTAACAGATTAAATGTTTATCTCAAGGCACCACTGTTCTTGAGTGCATTGATTCTTATCTGAGTGATTTGCCAATGTTCTCCAGGTATGTAACTACTCAACGACCACTAAGGGAAACCTAAGCATCCACATGCAGTCGGATAAACACCTAAACAACATGCAAACGCTGCAGAACGGAGGCTCGATCGGATCTGCGCAGGATCAGGTGTTCGGACACGGCCCGGGTGGTGTGGTGGCCGTGCCCTCCGTAACCCAGGCCAGTAGCCACCATCCTGCCCACCACCACCCTACGCAGTCCTCCGCACATGTAAGTGGACCCTGCGGAGCCCCCTCACCGACCAAGCCAAAAAGCAAACCCACTTGGCGCTGTGAGGTATGCGACTACGAAACCAACGTGGCGCGGAACCTTCGCATCCACATGACCAGCGAGAAGCACATGCACAACATGATGCTCCTCCAGCAGAACGTGACTCAAATGCAACATGGCCGACTCGCGCTGGGAGCTATGCCCTCGCCCTCTGAGGCTGAGCTCTACCAGTATTACCTGACACAGAACATGAGCCTACCACCAGGCCTCAAGATCGACCCAACAGGACCCGAGGCACAATTCCTGATGGGGGGTTTTCCTTTAGATCCCAGCATGGCTGCATTGACCCCTGCCCTGGGTGAGTTTGCTCTCTAATTAAATATCTCTTACCTTGCAAAATCACTGCAATTGCCATGTAATTACTATCTAGTTTTACATTTATACGGAGCAAATGGCATTTTATTTTCTATTTTAAAGTTCCCAAGGCACATTAGCTTACTGCTCAAACCCAAAAATGTCCTATGCAGCCCCAAAGTTCTAAAAATGATATAAGGTGATTAATATTGTGTGCAGAATATTAGTTATGCAGCAAAATTTCACCCAAATCATACATCTCGGGGGATGGCCATCTTGCTATTTATTATTGATTGAAAATGTTCAAATCGCTCAGGTAATAACTAATCAAACTCAGAAAACAGATGAGTCGGCATCAGTAATACATGGGCTCTGAGCAGCTATGTTGTAATTTTCTGTCAAAGGTTAGTGGCAAAATGAGGGTTTTATTTGTTTATTTATTTTATAAATCTCTTTGGACACACATTCAACAGTCACAAAGTTTGCAAAGTATTGGAAAGATGCTTTGAAATAATATTTGTCTTTCTGTCTATCATCTTTAGCTCACAATATATTGATGTAATTGAGACTGAAATTTACTTAGTGGTACCCAATTCTGCCGAGCAAAAAGCTAATTGGGGGGCAAAATTTGCTCTCTGTGAATTTTACTCCATAAGTGACTATGTCAGCCTTTTTACACCGAAATTGCCACTGAAATTTGCCATTGTATTTTCTCATTTTATTTATTTTATTTTACAACTTTATAAGCGTCGTTATGTACCTATTTTGGTCATGGCCAAAGAAAAAAGGTTAAAGGGCTCAGCAAGGGTGATTAAGCACCACAGTCGCATGTTTGCCATGCCCGTTACAACCCCACAGTTTGCGCAGACTTGTCTCTAACTGTTGCCAGTTCAAGGACACAAACAGGAATTGATTGCTGTGACTAATGTTTTTCCCTCTTCACCATCTGGTTCATTTTCCTGTGAGGTGAGTTCTAATAAGCATGTTACCAGGGAGGCAATAATGACACACACTTGGTTCATAAATGTCAGCTGTGTCATCCTTGGTCTCACAGTAGAGGATGTCTTGAACCCACCCCCCCAAAGAAAATAAAGCATATGTACAAAAAAAAATAAAAAATCATATGACTCTATAATATAACACAGACAATAAGTGTTTGGTAAGTGGTGTAACTTCATGCACTCCCTTGTCTAATAGTCATTATTCCCAGCACTTAAATGTCGTAGTACAAGGAGGAAATATGATGGTGCGTGAGAGAGCTGGAAGGAGGAAGGGCTGACATTAGTTTTTGGAAAACAATTACACATCTGCTTACCAGAGCATTGATTTGGGAAGCACAGCTTTAAACAAACAACAAAAAGGGGAATGGGGGTGTGGGCATTTGGGGCCCGGAGCTCTATCGGATACCTTCTAGAGTTTGGTCTATCCGCATGGGTGCTTTCAGTTGCTTAATTATTTATGTTCTTTTCTAAAACTGCTTGAATTTTGGACTGTGTGTGTAAATGTGTGTGTGTGTGTGTGTGTGTTTTGTAACATCAAACAAGTATCTTACCGCAAAGTTTGATAGATGTGTGAAAAACATAAGGCCAGTTTTGACAGTGAAAAATATAGCTCAGCAAGAAAAGGGGGGAAATGCTCTCCGTCATTGTTTTATTTATTCAATGAATGAATTGTCATTCAATTTTATGTTTTTACTTTTTGCAGTCTTTTACAATTCTGAGCCAGACTAATTAAAATAAGATTAATCGGGAAACAAAATTAGTTTGTGCACATAATTTGGAAACTATTTGTTTATTATATACATTTATTATACAACTATTTATTTGAAATATACACACAGACAAGTCTTAAGCAGGTATTGTATATATCAGGCCAAACAAGTCAATGTGGACACTAATTGATTGAAATCTTTGCGCAATCTGGCGCTGAGACTCAAATTTTTCCATCTACGACATTCAAAGAAAAGAGTAAATTCTCAATATTTATCAAAGTAGAATTATTTTCCTTTACTTGTGATGTAGGGTAGGATTGACCTCTGCCTGAATTAACCATAAGTGATGACTTAATGGACAGAGTGTTATTAAGACAAAATTGTGCCTTTTTTTTTCATTTCCCGATTATAATATTTTATCATTGTCTGTTTGTGTTTCTGCACATCCAAGTAGGTGGGGAGATCCCAATGGATATGCGCCTGAGCAGTGGCCAGTTGGTGTCAGAAGAGCTGATGACCTTGGGAGAAAGTCTTTCCCAAACTAGCGACCCCTCGCTCAAGCTATTCCAGTGCGCCGTGTGCAACCGCTTCACCACGGACAACCTTGATGTGCTCGGCATACACATGGGCGCCGAGCGCAACCTGCCTGAGGAGGAATGGCGCGCTGTGGTGGGCGACTCACACCAGTGCAAGTTGTGCCACTACACCACCCAACTCAAGGCCAATTTCCAGCTCCATTGCAAGACGGACAAGCACGTTCAAAAGTACCAGCTCGTGGCCCATATTAAGGAGGGAGGCAAAGGCAACGAATGGCGGCTGAAATGTGTGGCCATTGGCAATCCGGTGCACCTGAAGTGCAACGCATGTGACTATTACACAAACAGCTTGGAGAAGTTGAGGATGCACACGGTCAATTCCCGACATGAGGCGAGCCTCAAACTTTACAAGGTCAGTGATCCTCTAACTCTTTCGCTCATTTTACACTATGCGGTTTGTCACCAGATTTTACACTCAGAACATACTCAATTTATTATGCTCTATAGAGGGGACAGTTCGGTCTGCTGTGCACAGTTTGACGTGCGTTTGCAACTAGAGATTTAGTTCTAATTTAACATCAGAGTCACCGGTAGATCGTGTGTGGTAAGCATTAGGATAATAGTTGCATGGATGGAATATTTTAGAATTCCCTGAATTTGAAATCTCAGAGACGTCATGTTCAATGAGTTGGAGAATTCCGCTCTCAAAATGATGTTCTTATATGGGTTCCAACATTCTTTCTCATTTTGAAATGTTATCCTGCTGCACAATGAGCAACAAAAGCAACTGAACATCTTTAAAATGGAACCAAACTCAGTGGAATGCTGTATAACTTTTTTTTTTTTTTGCTTGGATATCGAAACTAATCGGCCTATAGGAAAAAAGGAAAATATAAATTTGACTCACACTCAAAGATACGTTTTTATTTATCAAATTTGACATCCACTGTTAAAAATAAAACATACTAACTATAAATGCTCTCCTCACACGGGCCAACGGTTGATTTTGCAACTGATGTCGCCAGTCAGCTATTTTTAGAGTTTGGTGTTTATGTTGTGTTATATGATATTCAACATTTATTCTCACAAAGAGGTGCATCCAGCACAAATCTGTGTTGCACAGCTCGCTATTATTATTGGGTAAAATGCACACTTTATTTTGTACATATAAAACGGTCATTATCGAAACCAACAATATCAGCTTCACCCTCAAGTGGAAGTCTTAGCTTGATTTAACAAGCAGTTTGTCTACATGTATTTGACATGTAAACAATATATATATATATATATATATATATATATATATATATATATATATATATATATATATATATATATATATATATATATATATATATATATATGAGCTGAGTTTTACTTAATCGGTGAACTTTTTTAACAATTAAGCTGTGTTTCAATAACATGCAATTTAGTACTGACAATAGTTTGTATCATTCGACAATCTTTTAACTAAATAATGAACTTTTTCATTCGTCTTAGCATCGTTTGAAGATAGGTTAATAACATTTCATATATCTGTTCCAAAGCATGACATGTCCATTAAGAATAGAAGCAGCTTAGTATGTGTTGGTTCTGGTAGATTTAGCATTTTTCTAAGACATATGTTTTGAGTAGTTTGAAAATACATACTACGTACTCCTGTTTTCTAGGGTCCAACACAGTTTATCATGAAAATGGTACATATGTTTTCTATTTTCCTATGGGCGCTATCATATGATTAGCTCAATGGGTTAGATCACTTTTTTCATGGTTATTTCAATAGACTGTTACATCTCACTATCCATCCCATCATCTTTAAAGAATGTTTGGTTTAAAAAAAAGAAGTGCATTTTGCTTTAGAGATGCATAAAGTTGTATTGACAAAGTAGTGCCCTTACTGCAAGTTGGTAGGCACAGTAGTATAGAGTTACTCTTTATAAGAACAGTAATTGCAATACAGTCCAATAGCTGTGCCGTTGAGACATTTTTGGTCAAGAACCAGGCCAGTTGCTCCATAGCATAAAGGCCACATTACTTCCACGAGAGGAACACAGCAGATAAATCTGGTCTTAAGACGTAGGGTGGATCACTTGGAGACGAATGAAGAAGCGCGAGGAGACAGAGGTTTGGTGCTAATACTCTCCGGAGCAGAAGAGGCTGAATCGTTCTCGACAGCCGTATTGATTTTTGCTGGACTTGGAGCTTCACCTTCTCCTCTAATCATTCCATAATAGCCAATGGATGAACACTCTCCGAACAAATGGCCATAAATCTAACAGCCCTGATTCCACTTAGGTACCTATCCTGTGAGTCTGCGGTTTGACCACTCCACACTTAACCCAAACTGGCACATACACACACGTAGAATAAGCGTACACAACAAATCACAGACACGCGCAGATAACACATCCTCTCTGTGAGTCATTACATACACTGCAATATAAATCTTAGACATGTACAGTATAAACACACACGCATCTCTTTGAACATGTTGACTTTGTTTAGTGCCCACTCTCTTTTGCCTTAAGAAGTTCTTTTACAGAATATATCTTTTTATTATATATTACAAGCATTTATTAATTAGTATATTTTAACAAGCATGGATTAAAAAAAAACAAGCGATCGAATGTGCTGCCCAATCACATTAGAAGCTCAATTTTTAAAGTTGTCTGCAAAGCCCCTGAAAAAAAAAAACGGTCCATATAATAATTTTGCTTTATGAATACTTTATCGCAACCACCGGGGTAATATGCAGCTCTCCTGTCTCTGAGGCCTTTACACTGAAACAACATGAGAGAGAAATCAATGTTCATGGTTTGGTTAAAGGAAAAGGTGAGAGACATGCTCCAACTAATGTCATCAAAGATGTCCAGGGGATGAAGAGGAGGTTAGTTTGGCTTGTCAAAACAGGAAAATCCCCAGCCTCACATGGACCTTGATAATGCATAAAGCAATCAGCAAGAAGTGTGTTCAGAGTCCATAGACAACCTAACATCCATGTGGAGCTTTTTCTAAGACTTAGCCTGGCTCACATTCTAATGACGGCCTTGCATTAAACCAGATTCTCACACCTTTTGGGCGGGTTGATTCGTTTTTGTCTCAGAGGATACACTGCGCACTTTATATTACATTATATGTGTGATTTCCTCTTTGCGACGAGCCCAAGAGAAAAAGAGAAGCAGATTTTCTTCTGTCTCGTTTTCCGCTCAAGTTTTTAAGAGAAGACATATGTCATACCGCTGCTCGTGCTGTGGAGGGATTAAATATGTACAACACATCTAGGAATGATCATTTTTATGACTTAAGCCTCTTACGTTAGCTCCATGTTTCTTAAAGCCAGTGAATCTTCAGAGCAAAACTGTCCAGAACTTACCTGCATTCTCACCGGAGAGGATGTCATGAGCTCGCCTCAACCAAACTCAAGTACGCAAAAACAGCGATGCATACTCGTTGACAAGTATTGTTTTATGACTTGGCGTTTTATGATTCACAAATGTGATTAGCGGACAACAAGTACATGGTTGTAAGGCCGCTTGGCAGCACTGACTCTGCACTTGGTGTCACAGTCTTAGCACCGTTGGATTTACTGTTCTGGTAGAGTTGCTGGCAGGCGCAAACCCATATTAGCCCACGCCTCCAACCCCCAACTTGGCGTTTTATGCGGAGACAAAGAAGGAAAATCCCTAAGCTTTTATTGCTCCTCGAATAAACCTGATACAAATATCAAAATGTGCACCCTTTTTAAGGAAAATAAATCATCATAAACAGAGTATAAGAAGTCGGTGACACTTGAAATACTTGGCCAAAATCAAACTGGTTTGCATTAAACAGGCCCTTTGTGTGCACAGCTCTATATAAATTGGAGCCTGTAATTACTGGAATTAAAAAGGGAGGTTGAAACCTAGAGCTAAGCTGCATGGGATAATTTGAGAGTCTGTGGTATGTGGCCCATATTAGGGCTTTCTAAAAATATCAACCCCACCACCTCATGTATTGGAATGTTCCGAAAGACCACAGAAACATCCAGCAAGTCACTCTAACCGCACAGAGCACCACACATTGGGGGGGGATGATGACTTCTTCTGCAGTGCACTATGCTCTCTGATGACAGATTCCATTCGAAGTAACGCAGGCTGCCAACATGCTCTTGCACTGTGAGCGTGTATTTCTTTGCCATTTGGACCAGAGAGTTTTATGTCGCCCTCATGAAGACCTTTCTCAAAATAAAGTTGTTGTTGCTAGTTTGTGTACAGTGTTTTCAGAATATGCATGTCCTTTAGCCCTTTCTTCTCATTTTCCTGCCGTACATGCGAATATGATAGCACCGATACGCACAGCCAGCCTCGGGGCAAGCTCTGTGTTAGTTTGGAGGTGAGGTGAGTGGAACTAATCCAGTTCTTAGGCTCTGGCTACTCCAGCCAGACAGAATGGGTGGGGCCAACCCAGGCCCCTGCTTCCAGTCAAGGGTTCGGGAAAAGGGGAGGAACTTGGGTGGTGTAGTGGTGGGGAGGAGTTTGCTGGCAACCTTCCTTGTCTCGCGGGCCGGTGCAATCGGCGGTAATTGAGATTGATTGAATGTTATTTTTCTTCTTGCAAATGTAGTCCATTAGCTTGGCACTTGCATAATCAGTTTAGAGCGCAGTTAGCTGAATGTAATCATGTTCCTCAGTGTCTGCTCGCACAAAATCCACTCCAGATGCCGCTTGGCCATGGACTGAGCAGCAGAGAGTGCTGTCACTATCAAATGGGGGATCTTTCTTGAAAGCCCTGACACCCTTGTCTCCAAGCCTAGTCCTGCATTGTTGAGCTCATGCAAACTTTTCAAGTGCCCCACTACGCTTTATATCCGTTGTCAGTCTCATTCATGCTGAACTTCTGAAGCTATGATCCGCTCTTCATGTGTACCAAAATACGGTGTAAACTGAGCACAAACAAAACATATGTCTTAATTGGAACAGAACTGGAACACATAATTATTTACACTTCAGTGCATTACAGTTCTATTAGAGTACTCTGCAGCCTGAGGAATAAATATCTACAGAATCCACAGAGCAAAGAAGAAAATAGCCTGTAAAGTAAATGAAGGGATTAGCAGCTGCATGGCATCAGCATGTTTCACTGATGATCCTGCTCACTGGCTCGCAGGTTGGATGATCTCTTTACATCCCTGATTAGAACTGCCACGATTGATTTCTGCAGTGAGCTATAGCCTCTGCTTGTGGGACTATTGCAAGTAAGTTGTAGTTCCACACTTCACACATTACACTAGGCCGAGTATGATTGGTAAAACAGACACCTGACTTGGATGGGTTTCCAGATTTTACCCGTTTCCAAGGTTATCGAATGCTATTACCCCCGCTTTTCTGCGCTGACCAGTGTCAATCCTTTCCCAACTTTTAAAGTTGTAATCTCATCGTTTTACATGCGGAATGAGACAAAAAGGACGTCAGGTAATGTTAGAAGCTACTTGGCGAAGTGATGTCCAGCCGGAGCTTGGTCTAACCCTCCAGACATCCATGAATAGGAGGTGTGGGAGGAAGATGGAGAGAGGGGATGGGGGGGCAGGAGGGTGGGAAGGATAGATACTCTAATTATCATGGCTTGCCTATGATTGTTCAGTAATAGTGCTCAGTGGGAAAGGTTGCAGCAGTTCCAGGAAGAGCAGAGCGCTGATTTACTGGTACTACCGCTCTAATAAAGCGCTTGCTGCACATCCTGGGAGACAGCCCATTCTCCCATTTTACATGCATAAGCTTTTGATTGCACACAGAAGAAGGCCTACCCACACACCTCTTATAAATTACAGTTAATCATCACTTATTGTGGACTTCTTCCTGATTCATTTTGTTTTGCACAAGTGTTTGTCATCACCCCCACTTGTTGTTATCTACAGTTAAATAGGTTAAAAGTCAATCAAGTGCAAATACAGATCAAGTCTTTTAGTCCACTAAACCAATTGTGATTGTTAGCCTGTTTGCTAATTGGATGCTTAACCTTCTTGAGACCATTCTTCAACCAAAAACCTTCTGGAATGCCTAACAAACCAAGAAACTTTACGGTTCAATTAGGACAAAACAGGATTAATATTTTAGCAGGCAGTTGCATTGCTGGTCTGAGTCAATGCATTTAGTTTACATGTAATCTCATTTGAAGTTGCATCATGACTCAGTTGGGTCAATAAGCAATAGTAGTTGGTCCACCCGCCGACCTTTGTCTACAATATCTGATGGACAGTGTCAATGGGCAGCTGAATGTTCTGCCAGATGGACAATCTTGTGACTGCATGTCGTCCCTAAACTGAAGGGATGGAGAGAGTGAAGCAAGCAGGCTTACCGGCTCTGTGCCATCAATACATCAGTGGCTTAGCCACCAGATTAATGGCCTCCGCGTGGTTGGAGCTGCAAAACTACTCAGCTCTGAGGTCTGTGTTCAGTAGGGCTTTACATGAAAGCGAGTTAGGGTGAGGAGACTGATGAGGAGACAGGATAACTCCTCTCCTATGGACCTGGAGCACCACATTGGGACCAATGTTCTGTTTGGACTTAACCTATTAAGTAGGGCTATGGGACGCGTATGGTATATTATGCTAAATTATGGATATGTGAACCTTGTTGATGATTTATTTCAAAGCCCGTGCCTTTTTCCACGTGTCAAAAAACACACAGTAAATGTACATGATCACCATAGAGGAGTTTGCTCTTAATTTATTTGGTATGTACGTATAGCTTACCTGCGAAAACAGCCTGTTTAGGCGTCCACTGCGTGGAAGCAAGCAGATTAAATTTTCCTCACAAGAGTGAATGTACCTTATAGGAGTTACACACTCAAAGGTTCCAGCTTGGGACCATATTGATACAACGCTTTTTTCTTGGTAGGTACTCATTTGGAGTCAAATAATTAGCCCAATGGGGAACACTAGCGTACAAGCTACTTTGAACGACAGAAATTGACTTCTGCAATGTCCCTATGTCTGATTTCTTAGTCCAAATGAAAGAACATTTGGCGAGTTATTTTCCCAATTTCTTCCAACAACTCTGCCTCCTACGACCTTCCCGTTTAAAGGTGCATCCATTACATTTGGATTTGTAAGGAAGTACATATACCTTCAATCAATTTTTTGGGGAGAGCACAAAATACTTGTGGCCTATCAAGTCTTTAAGTTGGTTTGGTGTTGGTTGTTCATCTGTGTTTTGCCTAATTTGCCATGTGCTGGAGTCAAGGGGTCGATTGGGAGCTATAAATCTATCAGTGTTATATGGATGATGTTTCCTCCAGATGTAGAAGAAAAGATTTCATTCTTCAGTAATTAAACGACGCAGCCCCGAGTGTCATGCGGTTTTTATTGGGGCCTCTGGAAAATATCATTTGCATCTTGTTTTCTCATCATGCCTCTGATTCTTCAATACAAAATATGGAAAAAGGATAGAGAATAGAATCTCTTGTTTAAATTATTAGCTAGTGATGTCAGACGTAGCACTGGGGAACGCTGGGTGGAGGCTCAAAGGGGTCAAAGGCATAGTCTTGGAATAGAAGCAATTTTTATAGTTCCTCAGATGAAGTATTTCGGGGGGAAAAGTTCTTTTTCAGCGCCAGGAATGTTCCCAAATGTTATCTTTCCCACGGGTGTCGTCTTCTACACCTGTGTTTTACTTTAAACCTTCTCCCAGAATAAGAGAGAAAAGGGTTTAAGTGGAAGCTAGTGATAGTGAATGAAAGAGAGAGGCAGCAAGAACAGTTGGGGATGAAAAGGTGCTTTAACTTCTCCAAAAATGCTGATACCGGTACTTTATGCTCTTCATATTCCTCAATGACAAACTAATACCCAAAATAAACAGGGTAGTCTAGGGAAAAAAAGTGACAGTCAAATGCCAACTCAAACTAATCAAAACCCTTATTTGTAGCACAGGCCCAGGGGCTTAAACAAGGATTTTATGAAACAATAAAAACGTAACGAATCGGTGTCCCTCATTTCCTGCCATTGTGGCTATGATGTGTTAAGACCTACTAGCTATGTACGTAGAAAAAGATCATGACTAGCTAGCTGGTGTGATGTTAAGTGGCATCGTTCTTCTCCACTATACAATTAGTTTAAAATTACTGTTAAAATTTTAAAATATGTGATTGGGATGATACGTATGCGCTACTATATGGTGATGTGAATCCCCGACGGCATTTCATAGCCGTTTTTTTCTTCACCTTCACTTCACCCTGTTGCATTTATTTTAGAAATAAGGCAGGCAGAGATGGCAAGAGCAAAACTTCAGATTTTTTGAAGTACAGTAAACAAATTGACAATAGAAACATGCCTTTTCGGCAACATTATTGTGCCAGTCAATATCAAACATGTCAGCTATAGTCCTGTAATGAAGAACAGCTGGATAATGCAAACATAAATCTTCACTTCAGATAACATAGCGCTGTCACTAATTAGGAATTTCCTAAATATGTTCTCATTAGGCTGAAGTGGCCATATTGAAATAATTTGCAGCATAGAGGTTGTCTGTGCAGCTACCGTTAAAATGATGGCTCTCGGAGCTATTCAGAATTGGAAATGGTTAGCTCTAGAATCCACTTTATGGCTTAAGTGATTGATGCAGAACTAAACACAAATTCATGCACACAATCTTGTCCAGGGATGATATAATTGCATTAGTTTGTTTGCTTGTTATCAGGTTCAATGGGAAATTAAGTTCATCATTAGTGCTGTCTAGCTATCATATTTTTTTATTCGCTAACTAACTAGTTACTAAGTCATTAATCCCCTTTTTTTATGATTAATCACATTTCAACAAGTATTTTATTCGAAGCTCGTAGCAGATATTTGCTTCAGTAACATCTTGGAAGTAATGTAAGGCTCTCACATTAAAACTATTTTGTTTCGAAGATTTTTCTTTGATCTTTTAATACAATGCTTTTCCTGTAAAATACAACATTAAACAAAAATTTACCAATCTGAATCAGACATTTTTAATGTAGTCATCATAGAAAACAATGTTCAAAAGTTTCCCACATGTCGGATTTGTTCTGTCCATCGGCACTGCAATGGAGGTCGGAGGTCACTTGAGCATTGTCCTTTGCTCTGAGATAATAGGCCAAACATTCTGTTTCATTCCAAAGAGCCTGCAACTTCACAAATCATACACACACACACACACATATATATACATATATATATATATATATATATATATATATATATATATATATATATATATATATATATATATATATGACACCCTTTAAAATTTGACTACACAAGTCTTTATGATGCCCAAGATTGAAAGTATGGATGGTTTTTGACGATAACGAGCGAATATTGGGGTTGTATTTTTTTTGTAAGCTTGTTTTGTGAGAGAAATAAATCAGTCTAACGCGTCAATGCAGAAAAATCTTGCCAGCCCCAAAAGTATTTCCATATGGCTAAACCAATTGAAATGCTTAGCTACCTCATTGTTTTATTTTGGGTTGGTGTTTATTAATGTTGATGAAGAATGGTACACGATGGCAATATTGGTATTGATTTGAATGAGTAGAAAAGCGGCAACATTTTGACAACATTGTTTGTGAAAGACCATGTACATTATGTGTGTATGAAAGAGCTGACATCTGCTGTGTGTCATGCTTTCAAATGAGCTTTCCTGCAATGAACTCCGCCCAGTTTTCAACTTAACTTTTAAATCATTAAACATGATGAAGCCATCTCCACAAAGTCAGAGGTTTATATACGAAAATCAAACACCATCTGCCATTCCTGATCAGACGCAACAGCCATCAGGCCAGGGTTACCAAGGCAGAACAGGAAAAGCCATTAACTGCCAATCACCGCATCGATCGACAAGTAAGCTCACCACTATCACCCTGTCGGCCCCCACCCACCCTTGCCCACAGAAAACACACACATTTTACGCACCCTTACTGTACTGTGCATACAAAAGCACACAGCATTGCATTAACATCATCCTTGTTGTTCTTCATCCACATTGCATGGTGTCAGGAGCTAGCCCAATTGCTTTTATCCCTGCTGGAACCAACTTATCTTTTTTAATTATCTGGAGTGTAGATTGCAAGATCAACGTTCTGCACAGTTTAGATTAAGGTTGTCTTTTTTTTTTTTTAATGGCAGCTCAGCAAACACAATGTGTACATCGAAAGGCAGTCAAGATGCTGTTTAAAAGATATTTCCTTCTGAGCATTGCTTGGTTATCTCCTCGTTAATGTAATGCATGTCAGTGAGGTCCACTGCCCTGTCAGATTGAAAATAGACACTCCGCACTGCTCAGCTCACCACCTCAGTTTTGGGATCCAACCCTTAGATAAAAAAGGAAACTAATAGAGTCAGTGAAGGGCAACAAAAAAGAAAGATTGATTCCACCCTCCTCTCTGTTTTCATCTAGGTTTGTAGTCGTAAGGGTCATTAGAAGAATATTTGCCCACTTCCCAATTTAACAGAGATGCTGTGTATCACTGTGATCTGGATCAGAGGTCAGGGCTAAGGGGAGCAATTACACAGCATGGATCCAGAATATCTGGGCCTGTCCCATTGTGTTTTCTGTTGGCAGAAACAGATAGGTGAGCATAAGGGGAAACAGAGGCCATGGACTGCATTGAACATGGTTGTGTTATTTTTTGAAGCTTTTTTTTATTGATGGTATTGGATTAGTTAGGGGCATTTTTGCATGTGTGTTAATGGTTGTTTGCCTTTGTGTGACCTGGGAGTGGCTGGCAACCAGTTCAGCCGCCTACTGCCTGAAGACGGGATAGACACCAGCACGCCAGAGACCCGAGTGAGGAAAAGTGGCTAAAGAAAACGGATTCGTGGATGTGCTCATAGTCTGTGCAAACCTATGAGCACAGCATTTAGTGATCGACAACAGGCAGTAGGGCAGTAGGCGTCAGCGACACCCTGAACTGATCCGAGGCACACAAAGACATACAACCATTAACTCGTTCAGTGCTAAACATTATTGGAAAGGAAACCTCTAGAGGGCCAGTATTTTTAGCATTTTCAGTTACATTTCAAGGCCAACAGAATGTTGTGTGCTATGTCTATGTAACTATGGTTAGTATCACATGAAAGATTGATTTCCTTTCCTTAATTTGAATTGCATGTAGGTGTTATTAGCCACAGTGCACAATTGGCTTATATTAGCAAGCATTAGTCAAGGGCGTCAGCACCTCTTCATAAAAAATAACGTATTTGACCAGAATTGTATTATTTATTATTATTATTACTATTTTCAAAAACAAGAATTCTTGTCCATAGCACTGAAAGAGTCAATACACATGCATATGAGCACAGTTGTAGATGTCACCATTCATCACTAGTTGGCAGATGAGTGAGAATGCGCTCATATGTTTGCACATCCCAACGTTCAGTAAACCTATGAGCACATCTCTACAGTAGTAATCTCTGAATAGTGGACAAACCTTGTTAGGTTTCTTGTTAGTGCTACCATCAGTTCTAATATTCATTTTTATGATTCAGGCAACTTCACTTCAGACAGTTTGTGCACAAACGTTCTCAATTAAAGGAACTGGAATATCCAGTGATCCCCTACTGCATCTTTAAGTTCCTTCAAATCTCCTGCTGTTACAAAGATTCTTATGAAGTATGAGGGCAAGACTTGTATGTGCATATTTTTTATTTTGATTTTTTTTTTTCCTTAACAGCTCCTTAAACCTGGTTCAGTCAGCCTTTTCAGGAGTCACACAATACTCTGCGACAGGGCACATATGATGGATGAAGCCTGGATCTCTGACATGTTGCATCTGTCGTGGGCTCGTACACACGCACATATGAAAAGAAGGGAGGGAGGGAAGGCAGACAGAGATAGAACCCAGGCCAGCCATTTTCCTCGTTCAGAACATAAATATTTGTGCAGCTGATTTATAAACAGTTTAACAAGAGAAGAGATGAAAGTGAGCCTTGATATTTAGATAAAACCCAGTTTTTGGGGGTCCTATCAATGACAACACTATACATCATGAGGCCTATTAGCCAGTTCAACTTTGAGTGCACACCCTGTCCCCATCCTTGGTGTTTTATCCCCAATACTGACTTTTGTCAGTGGACAGGGAAATTATAGTAGTTTTTTTTTTTCTTCTTTTTTTTCGGGTATGGTCACAGTAGCCGTGCAGTGAGGAGGAGTCACCGGGTACTGGTGGTGGAGTGCTAGCATTTGTCTCAGTGGACAGCTGCACATGCTGATTCTGGCAGCCAGCTGGTCAGACGCAACACAAAGGCCAAGTTTCCTCCACAGCAGTTACAAGGGATTAGGAAGGGGGTGAGTCCCTGTGTGTTTATCCGACGCTTGTGTCAGGGCTTGCATAACATCATACATCCAAATATTGGAGTGTGCAAAACGAAGCTGAGTATAAATATACATGGTTTTACCATGTCCTGGCCCAGCCCCCATCAAATTTATCCTGGTGCCAAAAGGTACTCTCTTCTACCTCTGGTCCTCTCCTTCATTAATCACAGTTCCAAGAGAGGAACATGATGAAGATGGTTTCTCACTGACCTCTGTGGGAGGAAATCTGGTGTTGATGAGAGAGAGAGAGAGAGAGAGAGAGAGAGAGAGAGAGAGAGAAAGAGAGAGAGTTTAAATTACATTTAAGCTAGTTAACTCACTTTAAAAGTATTTCTAAGCAGTTTTAAACTAATAAGTCCTCATAATAATACAGTTTTTGTCACTTCCTGTTAACCCCCATGCACATTACTCTAAGAAGGATCCAATAAGAATTAAATAAAGTGTGCTTGCTTCAAGCTGTTTGTTTTCTTACACTCGTAATTACTAGAAGCAACATGTAAACAAATGATAATTTGGAGGTCACGGGAGCATGGTCAACCAGAACTATTCTAACCAAGGTCAGCTACTTCTATGCTAACGTACAATGTGAGACACCTCTGGTAGGCTAATGGAAATTAGCAACGCTGTCTTAATAATAACGGTAAACTTTGAAACAATTCTTGCTTTACTTCACTGTGAGCAGCAACACATTGTGTAACTAAACATTGTACATTGAAAATATACAACCGACCAGTATCATTACATAATCACTTTTAGGTATATTAATATTAAGTATATATATATATATATATATATATATATATATATATATATATATATATATATATATATATATATATATATATCATCTGTGATTTTTTTTCTCAAGTAAAATAGATACATTGGCTCAGCAAAGGTTCATTTCCAAATAATCTTATTCATAAACTCCTAATTGGAATATCGGGTTAACAAAGTCTTATTGTGCATGTAGACTGATGTTTATGTATAAACATTCCGTACATCAATATCAAACAAGCTGGAATCTCTCACGCACGAGAGAGCTTACATTGGAGCTATACAGATTCTGTATGCTAGTCCTGCTGTCAAATTTACCATTTACCTGATTTAAAAAAAAAACAAAAAACAGGGTCATGAAGAGTAGGTAAATGGTAAATGGACTTTCACTTATATAGCGCTTTTCTACCGTGGGTACTCAAAGCTCTTTACACTAATTAGTCATTTACCTACTGATGAAGCGGCATCAGGAGCAGTTCATTGTCGTACTCAAGGACGCTTCGACATGGTCTTGATGGTCGAAGGATCGAACCCATAGCCTCTCAGGTGGGAGACGACCACTCTACCACGAGCCTCGCTGCCCCGCACCTTTTTTAATACTTGGAAAACCTTACTCGACCAACAGTATAACCTGCTCGAAGTAAGCCAAGCACTCATATCGCCTGCTTGTATTGCTTATGATGCCTAAGCCTGATCAGACAAGCGGCCATCATAGAAGGATTGGAATAAGCATAGGTTGCAGATTGTTTTCACACTGCCGCGTCTCAGTTTGTGTGTGCAGAGTTCAAAGTCTTGCTCTACATCAGAGGGCTGATGCTGAGTGAGGCTGACTAGCTACAGCCTGTGGTCTGCGAAGGGTTACTGAATTATTACTGACGGTTTCGGGGGTAACTGTCCGACCACAGGACTGAGGAATATTAATCATTCATTTGATTGTCCGCGTGTGCTGATTAATCAATTTGAATAGGATCTGCAGGATTAACTACCCTATTATTCGCACTGTAAGAAAAGATAGGAGAGCGAAGTCTTTAAAATATCATATTCCATTCATCATGTATTTTTAGGTCCGTGCTGATGAAGGTGAAGTAAAAACTGAGGCGAGATCAGGCAACACGGGGGCAGAAGGATAACAGTGGAGGGGTAAGGGAGGAGGAGTGAGAAAAAAAAGTCTCTTAACTGCAGCTTGTGAGCTATTTCAGAAGATGGGTGAACGGCAGAGCTTTGTATTTCCTCAAACCTGGCACAGAAAATCAAGTTGTGCAGCTGCGAGTGAGAGAGCAGCGAGGACAGGGGGGTGGGGAGATGAGAGAAACAGGAAGTTGATGGGAAAATGATAGCTGTCTCCACCTGGAGTACAGCGTGAGCCGTATGGTCTGCGGGAAGGCAAAGCGGAGGGCTGCTCCATGACTACTTACTATCTTTAGGTAAGTTGAACTCCTCCAACAATCTTATTACTCCTGTTTACCCACTTCACTATCTTTTAAGTCTATAAATTCTCAATCTGACAACTGTTTAATGTGTTGTGTCATGTGGTAATGCCTTTGATTCCGACATGCCTCCCTTTGTAAATACAAGAAGCCCTTAAAAAGACTGTGGTTTCTTTACAAGCATGGCGCCCCCGGCGCTTTGGTTGGGAATGCACTGACAGAGACTGGAAGAGTGAGTGAGAGAGTGCGAGGTGGCTAGAAACTGTATACTCTTCCCATTGCTTCTCTTGCCAAGCACTCTCCTTTTCTGCCTTTGGTTGTGCAGGCAGGCAGGGAGTGAGAAATGTGAGAGGGAGGAGCATAGGCTCTCTCCTGGCTCAACACTGCGCCATCATTATGCACTTTTCAGCAGGTTTTACCTTTAACACTTTCCTCCCGGGGTTGAGGTTAGTGCTCACCATGCTTGATTTACTGCACAATTACCCAACAGGAGCGCTTTGTAATCAATAAACAGGAAGGGGCAAAGTGGTCGTCTTTGAACCACAGTTTGAAGGCTTTTTCAAGCGGTTTATGGGCTCTTGGCCTGTGTGTGATGCCAGCCTGTAAAATATCTATCAGCTGTTGTATCAGGCACGCCTCTTTGCTTTGCTGTTCCTCTTAAAAAATTGCACGACTCCAGTGGAAAAGGACTCTATTACTGACTTGTCATCAAGTCAAAATCACAAGTTGTGCTTCATGTGATTTAAAATCGCGCACGTACGTAAAGACAACCAGGTCGTTTATGTCTTGTTTTTCCCTGACCAAGGGCATCAAACTTCCGACTGTATTATATCTTATAAGATTGTCCCGTAAGATTATCCTTATGTGAGGTGTGTTAAGTGTGGATTGGTTATATATATATATATATATATATATATATATATATATATATATATATATATATGATAACATTATTTATAAAAGCACACATTTTGCCACTTGCTGTCGTCTGAAAATGACACAGCACGTACTCAGTGCTCAGGTAACAACCAATCATAGCACAGCTTGCCAATGTCAAGTACCGAACACCAAAACCTGATGAGGGGTGATGCTTCCCCTGAGCACATGTGATCTTTTTTTCAGTCGACAGTTTTAAGATACTGATCTTGCTTGAAAAAAAAAATCAAATCAAATTTATTTTACATAAAATAGGAAGGGGCGTCTCGGTTCAAATCCACCTGGCTCCGGCTTTCCTTTGTGGAGTTTGCATGTTTTGCTCAAGCCTGTGTGGGTTCTCTCTGGGCACTCCGGCTTCCTCCAACTCCCCAAAAACATGCATGGCAGGTGAATTGGACATACTAAACTGTCCGTAGGTGTGATTGGTTGCATGATTGGTTGTTCGTCTCTGTGTGCCCTGCAATTGGCTGGCAGTGAGTTCAGGGTGTCCCCCACCTACTGCCCGAAGCCAGCTGAGATAGGCGCCAGCAAGCCTGCGACCCCTGTGGGGATAAGCGGCTATAGAAAATGAGTGGATGGATAAAATATGAACTTTTTGCTGCTGAAAATGGTTAAATGTGTTGAGTAGTCCTTTAATTATGCATCGGGTTCAGTATTTACTGGATTGCCAAACATGTTCAGGTTTGAAGACTTAAACTCCATGGACTATGAAGTGAATGGATTTTAGCCGATAAAAGGAGCTCCCTGACTAATGAACAAGCAGGTGGTGGTATATAAAACAATGCCTGGACTACATGATGTTTTTTGTATACAAAAGTTGGTTCCCCAGATGCTTACCAACATCACCATGTTACGATACTTCCACCTCCGGCCCTCTTCTGAACCTCTCAGGAAATGCCGACGCTAATCTGCAAGAATCTGTTTGTATTCCTCTTCATGAGATCAGGTGTGTTCATACGAGTTCTGCCTCGGATGGCTTCATTTCAAGATCGATGGCTGGACAAAATCTCAGTGTGTCGCCTTTATTGTTGAATGCCTGATTTTCTATCTTTGTGTGTCACAGAGAAATTATCTTCTAAATTCTGAAAAATCCTTGTGTCTACCAGGCCTTTAATTTGTAATGAAAGCAGCCATTATAATGGCGCCTGCCCCGCTCACACTCAGCACACAAAGTAGCAGTTACAATTCTTTTCTGGAACTCGGATGCTCTTTTTGCAAGCATGAGCGAAAGCAAACGGCCTTCTCCAATTAGTTGAGCCTGCGTTTGATTTTTAGTGATGACAACTACATCTCAGCAGCAATTACACTGCTCTGGGAATGATGAGGGTTTAGTTTATCGATTCTCCATTGATCCTCCTGATCAATGAGCACTTTTGTTTCTTTCATATGGAAAGTGAAATTATAGTGTTTTCCCCCCTTTGTCTAATGAGGACACCCAATAGAATTTCTTTGTGAATGTGCATTGCCACACAAAGCCCATATGTATTAGTGACAGAGTTGCCTTTACTCATGGGATAAAGGGGGTGGGAATCATTTGTCAACACAAGTGCACTTTTTCCCTGTGGGTGGAGGTCAAAAGGTGACTATATACAGTAAAATGAAAAAAAAAAAGCTTGAAGAGCTAGATCCTGCATTGGACAGAACTAGTAGTTGCACTATTGCTCTACAACAAAAGTTTTATGTTTCAGTTTTGGCTGTAACTTTTCTGTTTGGATGTGCTTTTGTGGGTTAGTTGCATGTACTCCATCTCCCTCCCACATTGTAAATGCATACAGTACATGCATGTTGGGTTAATTTAGTCCTCGAATTTGAAAAAAAAGTGAACATTTGTAGAATGTTTTTTTACAGTGCTTTTCTTATCTATTGTAATGTTAAAAAGGATAGAGTTTGAAGTACAGTATTTTCCGCACTATAAAGCGCACCTAAAAGCCTTATTTTTTTTAAAAAAGCTGATGGTGCGCCTTATAATCAGGAGTACCTTATATGTGGATCAATATTGAGATTGGGGTTCGTAGATGGGGAATGAACTGATAAAGTAAGCTTTACCCGTTTCTTTTGTGTGTTTACAGTTGAACAAGGTTGGTCATATTAACATTGAGTTATGCTATTAATTTTAAGTTATTATTTGAGTTATTATTGTTATTACTTTGAGTATTATTATATTGTGATTAAAACAGTTTTAAGATATGTCATTAGTTGAGGGTGCGCCTTATAATCTGGTGTGTCTTATTTATGGAAAAAGTTTTAAAATATGTCATTAATTGAGGGTGCGCCTTATAATCAGGTGCGCCTTATAATCTGGTGTGTCTCATTTATGGAAAAAGTTTTAAAATATGTCATTAATTGAGGGTGCGCCTTATAATCAGGTGCGCCTTATAGTGCGGAAAATACGGTATATGTATCTTTTTTTTTTTTAATAGATACTGATCTTACAGTTAGATACTATATTTACAGTCCCTGTGGCAAGTGTGTTTGTGTGTGTGTGTGTGTGTGGAGTGAGGTCTCTCTTTGCAAAAAAAGTAATTGAGAAGCACTGTGTTAGTAGAAGTTGATTGAATGTGAGTAGGAGCCGTTGTCTGTCAGGAGAATCAGTCCTGTGAGTGACAACTGTACACCCATCCTCTCAACCCAGTCAGCAAGGATGAGGTCCAATTTACTTGTGACCCTAAGCAAGAGTAGTATAGAATATGGATGCAGTAATACCTAACTTGAGATAGCAGTGTAATATTTTCCATGGTCAGAACTGAGAACACTTGTACCTAAATGCCAATAATCTATTCTACCTTTCACCAGAAAGACGTCTTTTGAATTTTTGTAAAAAAACAAAAGGTTTCCATGTATAGTAATGATATAATTGAATAGAATATAAAGAATTAAAGAGCTTTGTCTTATATTTTTGCTTCAATTCATTGTGCAGCTGTCATGGGCAGTATTATACAGGCATAGACAAATTAGACACGCAAAAACATATTCAACTTAAAAGGACAGCTGCAGTGATCGTGATTTTCTACAAAGGATAAATAATATACACCTGTTAATATTGTTACCTATATAGGCTGTCTACACATGCTACTCCACCATGTGTCATAACACCACAACAACAATACTACCTGTTAGCCTGTTTCTGGAGTTTGGCATTGTGTGAGTACTAGCAGACATTCACCAAAGGCAAATTGTTTTAAGGCAGTTTTAAATGCACAACATTGAAATCTTTTCTTCTTTTTTTTTTTAATTATTTGATAATCAAATTCAGGTGGGAGTGGCCAACAACAGCTTAAAGCCCTTGCATTGTAGATTCAGTCTCTGCTAAACTTCTTCTTGTTGTCAAGAGTTGAGTTTGCTGCCACTATATATCGCTCATATTTAAGGTTTCTGACAAGTTGAAGCAAAAAAAAAAAAATCAGCCAAACATCAGCTTGCCTCTCTAAAAACAATGACGTCCAGTCATGTGTATCTCAGGGCACCACTATTTTCACAAGCACTTCAAGGCATATCTAATGAAAAGCACAATTGCACCTGCAAAGATCACTCTTTCAAACACCTTTAAATGACTTCTACCTATATGATGCATTCTGCCACACAGTTAGAAAACTTAGCATAATAAGATTTTGTCTCCAATTGTTGTACACAAATCAGGTTAATAGCCACATCAGGCCCTGGTCACTGTTATTTGGATCCTGTTGAAATGATTTGTGGTCATAACGGTGTAGTACCAACAAAAGAATGTTTGTTTTGTTTTTATTTCAGTATTCGAGTTTAAATTTGGATTTATTAATGGAATGTGTTTGTTTTGCTAAAGGCCTTTTAATGTTCGTTATCTTAATTTTAAAAACTGTCATGTGCGACCACTCATTCCTAATTTACTGATGACTAGACCTTGGACAAATTCCCAAAGTTTGTCTCTGTTTGTTTATACCAAGTGGATAAAATGACAAAATAAACTTTAATAAACTCCAAGCATCTTAATCCAAACTGACGATGACCACATACTAAAGAGAGGACTCTTTAAAGTAGCGTTTTATTTTCCTCGAAGGTTCTGAACAGTAACCGTAACTTTAAATGGCCCTTTTTCCAATGTAAAGACTGCAGCAACTAAGTGCACAGTAAGCTCTGCACTCATGTAAGTTGCAGCTTTGTGTTTTCCCAGCGGAGAAGTGCTGACCGCTGAAGCTGGTGGGTGTTTGGTGTACGAATTGTGTGAAGAACCCTCAGCTGCCGTTTTCACTCCAACTGAGCACTTCACGCTCCATGCAAATAAGCCCACATATAGACCCACTCTGTGTTTTCACCTCCACTCAACCCCACTCATTAATTTTCATTTTAAGAAGAGGCACCTCTCAAAGACCATGTTGCTTTTGTCATGGCCGAGCTTCTAATAAAGATAGTCGCATAAGACAAGAGTTAAATATTGACACTATCTGAACACATTATCACCGTCCTTAATAAGATTGTGTGTAGCTAGCTTGCGCCCGGTCTCCTCTCGGCACTTTGCTATAAATTTTATATAAAATGGGATATGGGATAGTTCGGAAACATACTGTACAGCGTTCCTGCTACCACAGCCTTATTACGTAACCTGAAGCAACAACCAATTAAGCGGTAATAAAATATTTACACTACCAAACCAAGGACACCAGGGGTGAAAGCTAGATAATATGAGCCTGAGGACGCAGTATTCTGTGCCTCCTTTTTACCATTGTGTTTGCAAAAACATGGAACACGAGCTCAACTAATACGAGCTGCTACAAAGCCAGGAGCGTGAGCCAATTTATAATTATGGCTTCTGGCCCCCCAGTGGGCATTTTGGGTCATGCTAACCAGTGAACTATAGGAAGTGGACACACAACATGGAGACGAGCGCACTTGCACATTCAGATTCGGACAAGCCTTTGCATTTAGTTTTGCTCATTGGTCCAGGAACGTGAAGCGATGAATCTGCATTCATGCCCATGTGATGTTTGTTCGCCCAGACTAATTGTGTTTGGGTCATGTTCCTGCTCTGCATTTAATTCGCATTGACTTCATTAATCATTGCAAGTGGTGTTTGCTTGTGCCTTAATCCAACACCCCTTCGTTACCAAACTCATGGCTCCCTAAATCGCTGGATTTCTGTGCCTCATTTAAATTGAACATTTCTTTGCTGCCAACTACTGTTAGGGACGCAAAATTCAAAGCAAGTTCTGTTTCAGGACAGATGCACTCAGCAGGTTTACGCTGAACAAAGTCTAACGTTCAATTTTGGTGGAGAAAAATTCATCATATTTGGCCACTGCATGCGTAAAGCGGGTGTAGTTTTAAGTCTCATGCATGGAATTTCAGACACAAGAGTATAGTGGGCAAAGAGATTAAGAGCGGAACAATGACTTGATTTTTTCACAATTTTTAAACCTCGTATTATACACTAATTGCATTTATTATAAGTCCATTTTGGCGTTGTTGTATAATAGCAGTTTTTTTTTGCATTTTTCTCTGGTGTGTCAGATTTAGAAGGTGTATTTATTTGACTTCACAAAGACTTTAAGGAGCCTAAAGTGAACTGCTGAGGTGACAATGTACAATGTTTTTGACATGTACTCATGTTTTCATCACGCATGAGCTAAAGGATTCTTTTAGGTTTGTGGCTTCGTATGCCTACAGGCTAGCGCAATCGGACCATTAGCATTACAAACATTCTCTTAAACAGAATTGACAGCACATCTGTGCTAAGTGTCACTCACATTCAAATTGTCTTTGCTGGCCCAACTTCATAGCCAGAAGAAAGGGAGTGTTTTATTTATGGTTTATGGGTGTAGTCATTTTCTTGGAAATTTTCGGCAGTTGGCCATCTTGCTCATATTTCCATGTAATTCTCATTGCAGCTTATAAAGTTTTATTGAAAAAATATTTTTTAGGCAGCCCTTCCCAGTTCCAGCATTTGTTGTGACAGGCAAGAAATAATATCCAGAATCATATTGAGAACAAACTGTATAGGACACACCAGTAATTAGCGCAGCAATCCTCCTGAATGGAAGGATGTTGCTTCAGAACTGTTGGTAATAGAGCAAAAGACCCGGGCAAGTCCGGAGTTGTCCCCTTCATCTTCCAGATGGTACCTTGCCAGTAGTCAGCCGTCTGCAGCCGTTGTTTGGGTGCCCCCATGGCTCCACCCTGCTCTAATCCCCTGCAGGCAGACACATTGTACTACACATTTGGCAAGCTCGTGCCAGCTCAGATTTAATAAAAACATTGGGAGGTTAAGCTGTTAATT
This sequence comes from Hippichthys cyanospilos, assembly GCF_059441005.1. Lineage (NCBI taxonomy): Eukaryota > Metazoa > Chordata > Actinopteri > Syngnathiformes > Syngnathidae > Hippichthys > Hippichthys cyanospilos. The sequence goes on along the minus strand of NC_142372.1, from coordinate 17,384,042 downwards.
AGCTACCTTCAGAGAAAGGCAACAGCTTGCTGAAATGTTTTTTCTTTTTCTATTTGGGGCTTGACATCATTTCCTGTCTGTTGTTTTTGTCCGTGTGGCAGGTTACAAAAGCAAGGACCGTCTTATTAAGTGTATCCGATTACAAGTGCACATTATGTATGTATGGCCATGCTTATCCAAATGTTCCTAATGAGCGAGACCCTGGATGGCGTCGTGAGGTTCCTGTGGGCATAGGCTCAGGCTCGTTATCACCACACAGGGGCATTGATCTCATCACCGCATGCATGCTGATCCCCCTCCTGGCCTCTCAAAGACACAGACTTGCACATGAATTATGTGGACACATTGATCATGTGATTGAGAGCCATCTTTAAAAACCCAGGGTCATTATTGAAGGAGAGATTAGCCAACCCCTGTTTTGTGCTCACTTATGGGTGAGTGTATTAGTCAATCCTTTGGCACAGCTCATATATATATATATATATATATATATATATATATATATATATATATATATATATATATATATATATGAGAGTGAAATTTACCATAGTTGGACATAACATGCCCAACAGTGTAAATATGTAAAAATTGGGTGAAAAAAGTAAAAGGCACAATGTAGAAGGAACTGACCAGCCATAATGGATTTATAATAATGGAATTAATTTATGCCCGTTAAAATAGGTCCGTGCATTTTGTTATTGCGTCACAAATGCCTCAAAGACATTTGAAAAATGTTTGTGAAGATGACATAACCGCTCTCCGACCATGACCTACCCATTTATCATTTTAATCAATGTCAGTGCTTCAAAAAAATGCTGAATAAATTAGCCCTTTATCATGATTTTAGAGTTCATGTTTGCAGGTGATAGCATAAGAATACGCTGAACAGTCAAGCAAGCAAGGTGCTACAGTTACCCAAAACTGAAAACACACTTACACACGAAAGCATAAAAACAAAAATCAGCATAGCCCAAATTACCGCCTTCATTGATAGCCTTCCCTCGGCAATCATGCTGCCATTGTTTACTTTCCCGGATCGTACGTATTCCAGCAGAGTTCAATAATTATTGTTTTAGTTGATGTTAACGTAAGTAAGAGTGTGGAGCACAGGTAGCTGCGTTTCCTTTTAAGTGTCTTTCACCTCCCCTACATCCCTTCCTACTTTGTTTCATGGCTTTGCGTTAAGGCATCCTCTCTAAGGACACCTGAAGACATCCATCTTTACCTCTCAGCCCACAGGTCTATTTTGTTTCTCTCCCTCCTCCCCAAGATAAATATACAGCTTGTTGTTATTCGCTGGTGATGGATCATGTCTAAGCAAGTAGAGGAAGCACTTTTTTGAGAGAGGACCACTATTGGGTGAAGGGATGACAGGCATTAGGGGGAGTAAAGGAAGAGTGTGAATGAGATACAGGAGGCTTTCTGTTGCCACTTGAGTCCTGGAGTACTCCATAAGCTATGGTTGAGGCATGTTGCATCTTGCCGGGTCTAATTCAAAGCAGCCACCACACTTGGAACCCAGCGGGGCCTCTGCGGTTGCGAGCTGTTGTTGGTGCTGCTGGCAGAGCCGGAATCCCGAGCCAAGCTCTGCTCTGCTCTGCTCCGCTAAATAACCTGCTTTCATTCCAGGGGAATCCCAGAGTCACTTACAGTGTACAAATGCAGTCACTGCGCGCCACAGCCATATTTTCACCCTCAAGCTTTTTCTCTCCCAACATTCATTATCGTCATTAGAATAGATAAATAATCATGATTTAGAACCCTTGGCAACTTGGCACCAGTTGTGCAAACACTTTCTCTGATGTTTTTTCAACTTTTGGATGTAACAGGAAGCTACAAAATACACCCCACAGACGTGTTTGTCCGTCAGTGGGACTTAAACCGTAGCTTTTCCCTTTTTTTTTTCCCTCCATTCCAGCGGCCAGATTTTATCCTTTCAGCATGAAATGCATTTTCTACAAGTGTAAACTGGAACAAATACCGTCTGAATATCATAAAGAGATGTGAGGACGTCGCTGTATCCGTAATGTAACCTGTGCCGCCATTCAAAAGAGAAAACTTAGAGGTTGGGGTGACAGTAGCAAAGCAGAAGTAGAGCCTCGCTGGCTCTCTAACAGGGGGAGGTTTGGCAGCTCCCTTCGAATTGATAGCTATTTAGCTCACAGATAGCCATCTGTTTTAATGCATTAATTTTGTATTAACAGCACTGCCAAATGTAATGGTGGAAATTAGGGTATGAACTTAATGGCTTGTGGTTTCGTGCGCGTGCACAAGTCTGTCTGTGCATGTGTGTTTATATATTGTTGTGCTTTCTGTCTATACTTTTATTTGTGTCTGCGTGTGCACGATGTATTATAAGGCTCCATCGGGAGCCATTCTGTGGAATTACCGTCTCTCCGTCTACCATCCACCCTTCCAGTAATACCCACCTCCATCTTGCGTGAGTCCGACTCTCTCAGCAACCACACAGTTTTGTGTTAAAGGTGCACTTTTACTTGCGCGTTTAAGTGGATGGAAATGCAGATGTATGCCGTGCTCTAGGTGGGTGGTGAAACAGATACAGGCATGTGGTGCCCACTCAAAGGGCAAGGTGCACTTTGGAGTTGTGAGCGAGAGGATGGGGTGGTGCCCACACCACCCCGTACCTCTCTCACTTTACCTGAAAAAGCTTAGAGCAGCCTCCACACAGTGAGGGAAGGTGCGCTATGGAAAGAGCTTTGATAAGCCATCATAGACTATTTAAACTTGGAAAAAACACACTAGTATACATAGACTCAAGTTGAAAAGGGCCTCACAGGAACGACAGAGAGAACGTGAGCATATTAAAGGTAATTTAAAGTCATTTAAGTGACGCCGATTACATTGAGTAACGAATGTACACTATTAATCAATGTTTTCCTTTTTTTTTTTTCCTTAAGCCTGACGGATATGAGGTTCCATCGGATACGGGCGCAGGTGGTCTTGTTTTAATTTTTTTACTTTGACGACACACGCAAATAGTTATTTTATTTATTTATTTTTTACTCTAAGGTCCAACTCCAAATAAAGAATTATAATGATATTAGCATACAGTATATTAAAGACAAAAACCTGTAGTCAATGCATATGGGGCAGTCACACACAATGAATCTATGCCACTGGCTTGGCAAGCCTTTTCTGATGCACTACGCTCTATAGTACCCCTTCTGTTGGGGCCACGGTAGGGTTGATTAGAGAGCTCAGAGCCATGCAGAACAAGTCCTTCCAGCCTAACATGACTTTTTCATTAAGCTGGTAAATTCCTGCACTCCAGTTGGAGGTGATTTATCAACTAGGGGTTTCATTGCAGATTCATAGGAAACAGACACAGTTCTGTCTGTCTTGTGCATTATGTTAGTGTGCACATGTGAAATTGAGGTTGAGGTTGGACAAACTTGGTTTACTATGTTCGTGCACTTTTTTTCCAGAGAAATACAATTTCCGAGCATTTGTTAATGTAAAGTTCATCCTATAATGTCACCATAGTGGTTCTTGAATAGACAACTCACTGATCATCCTCCCGGTTGAGGTCCTGCTGTTGAGTGACTCTGGGCTGCCCCCAGCTGCCAGGGGTCATGGCCGGAGCAAAGGTGGCTGGTGCAAGTGCTGCTTTACAGGTACGAGCGTTTGATGTTGTAGATGGAGCTACAGGCGTTGGAGTGAGCCACTTTTAGTTCTGTTGGGGCCACGGTCCTGGCCAGTCAGGCTCCGAGTGAATTATGGCTGATGCTGGAGCAGACGGTCTCAGGTTTACTCCTATATAAACCCCGGGCTTTTTATGGGAAACTATAAAACTCCCAGCATTTTTTCCCTTGCCTCCTGAGACTAGCTTTGAAGTTTTAGTCAGGTGCTGTCATTTTTTTTTTCTTCTCCAAGTTGACTTCACATAGATTTCTGGAGCTGTGAGTCATTTGCAGTGAAAATGTGTTTTAATTCAGGACATCTGCAAGTACTAAGAACAGTTTGCATTGATGGATTTGGTGTTGTCTATGTCCAAATCTCTCAGGTTTCTGCGCCTCACTTCCGATGCAATATTTGCGCAGAGAGGAAAAGTGAGGGGGCGGGGGGTTTCCTCATAATATCCACTAACACCTATTCATGACATCATGGATAGCTTAAAATGAGGAGAGAAAAGAGCTCATGCAGAGACAGAGCCTTTTGCAATCACCTAATAACTCTATTACACTGTGCTGTGGAATTAACAAATAAGGTTGGAAAAGTTCTCATTTTACTGGAAGCAATTTCTTAATACACATTCTAGGTGTTGAACAGATGACTTTGAATTTAAAGCTTTAAAAAAAAGGATGAAATACAATCTCTTACCAGAAAGGAAAAAACCGTGAGAGAAAGTGACACAAGCCTGCCAAGGACGTTTAACAACATTGGAACACCCCACCCCTCCTTTCTTTTTACCATTTCAGTTTGTAAGCAATCCGATTTGAATGGAATGTGATTAAATTGCTGATGTGTGCAGGATATATAGCTCCGTTTCTTCTTGTCTTCTGAGACTTTATATGAGGATGAGGGTGGAGATTAATGATCTTTTAAGAGAGGTTCAAGCTTTATGCGGGATGTGGGGCAAATGTTGGCAATGTAAGGTAGACCCGGCTTTATTGCATCTTGGATCTTAACCGCTACTAATTAGATGAATCGCAAAAAAAAATAGTGGACTGCACTGTTTTTAACCCTTGTGAAAAAGGCACAAGTGTGCTAAAATGTCAACATGGTCAAGTTCAAAATGGCACGTCCACTTAGTTATCATCCAATTGCTTAAATTTGGTTAGAGTGGTTAAATACAGTCTAGAATGTGGTCACTGGCCACACTGTTTATTACCTCTTCACAATACAAAAGTGCCCGTACTGCCTGATCAGCAGACAACTTTCTAATACTCTGTCTACATAGTCTTCCTAAACTTATAAACCAGTGAACCATCATTATACATATAGGTGGTGCCGAGCCAAAAGTCACATTTTGCTGAATTTTATAATTTAAATAAAAAATGAGGGTTCACATGTTAAAAAGTTTTAAAAAGTTGACCAGTTTAAGGTGTTGAAAATGGCTCAATTACTTTCATGGCACTATGCCAATGATAGAGCAAACTTGCCCTTTTTGGGGTCTGCTGAAAAATTATTATTTTGTTCATACAGAAAGTGTTGCCAGGAATATAATGATAAATGAATGCCTTAACTTTTAATTAGGCTTTGCACAATCAGGATATTGAGCTTGCTCACTAATCCGTGAGTTTAAAAAAAAATCTGCTCGGATGAACAAATCATCGATTTATAAAACTTGTGTGTTTCGAGAATAGTCAACGCCCGTTATTCGCGGGAGATTGGGACCGTCACGGCCCACAAATAGCCAATATCTGCATATAATTCTAATAACAATACACATAATTGATAATAACAATAGTTCGTGGGTCACATCAGTGACATTATTGATGGATTGGCAAATTATGACAAAATATCGTCCGATCCGGTCCAGCTCATCAGCACTCATATCCCGACTTTATAACTGTAAATCAATATTGAATGTTGGAAAGATGTGTGTACGGTGTGCTCAGGGGGCCACATGGCACGTCATCTCAAGCGGTTGTAGGCAGACCGCGAGTCTGGCGTAGCATGCTCAGCAAGGAAACGAGAGTACCAAGCTGTCTTTTGATTGCATCAGCAAACAACAGTGGTCAGTTCACAACGAATGTACACTATGGACACTACTGTTTCTGCACATTCCATCTCAAATCGTAGTCCGTCGGTTGCGGGGCTTTTAAGTGAAGGTTCCGCTAGAACAAAAGGAAACCGTCTTCTGATTGATATTGATTGCAGTCACATCAAGTGCCCTGCTGGAGGCCCAGGGAGTGTGATGTTGACGTGTCACATGACAGACATGGCACAAGTGTGCATCCATAGCGAGCCAGTGTGATACTTTAGGATAATGGTCACTAACTGGCTTGCTCACGCCAGGTCCGGTCTTGCATCATTGATTGAGCAATGCAGGTGCTAATTAGGTTTGAGGCTCTGGTGTGACACAACTTTGTGTCAGGCTGGCGTCACTTGGGGTGTATTTTGCTACTGCTGAGTGAAAGCTGAAAGGTAGCATGAGGGTCTCCATTTAGCCACGGTCGAAGTGATGGGGTTGGCAGGTCAACACCGCTGCTGATTTACTGTCCTCTGACGGTCGTCCTCCTGTTGCGGAATGTTCCGGTCGCCCTTCTGTTTTTCAAGGCCTGCGTGCTGTGCTCCATGATAAAGCTGGGATTTAACTCGCCGTGATCAATATTTAGTATCCCAAGCGTGAAACAGGCAGATGTTTGGAGTTTCCCTTTCAGAGGCAGGAGGCTTGCATTGAGTAAAGGGAATCAATGTTCTTTCCGTCTGCCGGGCTGCCGAGCTCGCGGCTTCTGAAGACTAGCTGATGCCATGGCTGTCCGCCTTTGCACTCAAAAGATTTGTGCCCCCCCACACCCACGTGGGCCTCTCCTGTCCTGTTAGTACGCTGATACAGACACTCAATGCAGACAAAGTGCGCAGTCCAAACAGTTGTTCTGAAGTGGAAGAGGTCTGGATGTTAAACAACAGGACTGTGATTGGGAATTGATTTGTTCATTTGCCAACTGTGTGAGTGTAAGTGCCGTCCGCAAGAACCGCTTTCTCACTTTTTCTCTTCTTGCTCTCTCTCTCTCTCTCTCTCTGCCCCCTCCCACAGCACCTGCAGCAGCACGAAAACGCGGTGGAGGGTGATGCCTGCTACTACCACTGCGTGCTGTGCAACTACTCCACCAAGGCCAAGCTCAACCTGATCCAGCATGTGCGCTCCATGAAGCACCAGCGCAGCGAGAGCCTCAGGAAGCTGCAGCGCTTGCAGAAGGGCCTGCCCGAGGATGATGAAGACCTCAGCTCCATCTTCACAATTCGCAAATGCCCCTCTTCAGATACAGGTCAGACACCTTCTGTTGTCACTCTCATCTCTGTTTTACCTTCCATGTGTGGACAAAACAACTGAGCATTAAACCTAAAGGAAGAGGCATTATTGAAAAATACCTAGTTGGTTACATGTTACACTCATGTGGGATAGCTTGCTACAAGATGTTGGAGTGTATGTGTATTTATGTGGTTCAACAATACTGATGCTGGACTCTAGGACCTTGGGAGTCAGCCTTACCCTGTATAATCTAGTTCACCTCAGAGGTGTTTGATAGGGTATGTGTAAGGTCTCAGCTTCTTCCACACTAATCAAATACAAGCATGCCTTTGTGGGCCTTCCGTTTTGCACTGTGAACAGCAAAATGGTTCCTGCAAATTTGGAAGGTTAAAGTTTTCCGACATGTGTCTGCGAAATGAAGAAACTGAAAATACGCAGTCAAACAAAAGCCCTGATTGATTGTATTTTTGCTGCAACGGCTTTGTCCATATAACAGAGCTGGTTAAACCACCCGTCGTTGATGGAACGCCCACCTTCAGTAAGCGCTTCCGCTTTTGGCAAGTGCTTTATGATATGAAGCCTTGTAAACATGGACTGAGAAGAACCGTCTGTACGGACGTCTGATCGACAGAAGTAAACCTGCTTTAGTTGGTGCAATTTTGTTGTATTTGGGGGGAGAATTTCCTCCACCAAATGCGGACTCACCAAATGTGGGCGTTCCGTCAAGAATGGGGCGATGTGACAATGGTTTGTCCATCTCTGCTATGTAGTATACATGAGCTTAAGTCACCGCATTTTGTCTGAAAATACTGACGATCAGATTCCTTCTGACCTGGATTTTGACAGAAACAATTATGCAGAAGCCTTCATTTTATATACGACAATAAAATTAAGGTTAAAAAAACTTCGTCAGAACAATAGATTTGTTTTGCTTCTACTTCAAATGAAAACATTACACCCACCTCTTTGCTTTTGCACCTTTTTCCACGTGATGTGTGTGCACTCGCAGATGACTACGATGAAGGAAAGATGCATTTTCAGGGTTTAGTCATTGGGCAGCTAGCTAACTGCATAATGCAAATATGATATATAGTGGGAAGGGGGCAATTCATGCTGGATTTCAAAGTGTGTCAGACAGTGCTTGCTGTATTCCCCCCACACCTCAGTCTTGGCACAAGTTTTCATCAAATATCCTCAAATATATATTTCGAAACAAATCCCTGAGTTCACTAAGGGTTTAAGGATGGGAAGATTGCAAAGGCAAGAGACAGCTGCAGCAAGGAGAAGACCATCAGCAGACAAAACACACTCGCCAGGCTAAAACAAAGTACCCAGACTGCTCATTTATTATGGACTGATTAGGATGAGCGAACTGTGGTCAATTAACACGCTTTCTTAGCAGAGATTTGGTTTTCTAATCACTTTAACTTGGGTGCCCTCACAAAGGGCCTCTATTGTGTGTCCCGGCAAGAGGGAGCCATTACATCCCTCGCACACATACTCACTGTCTGTGTTACAGAAGTAAAAAGGCCAGACTGTGAAGACGCTTTGTTCCACGGAGGCAGGGATAATGAAGCCGGCGGCCGGGAAATTGCGCAAAAGGCAGTCACAGATCTGAAGCAAATCATTAGAGAACATATTTAGCTGAGCAATTAGGGACAATTAAGCTTTCTGCTCACTGCACTCCAAATATGTTAATGACTACAGTACAGTGGACAAGCGAGCATGCAACAGCAAGAGGAAAGGCTATTTAGGTTAAAAGGGTTGGGAATTTACTTTTCCTCGTGTGTAGATGAGAGTGGAGACATGGTTTATACTTACATGTTTTTTTTTCCTTGGTGGATGTGCGTATCAATGTTTTCTTTTATTTTTTAATATTCGTGTTTTCTTATTCATTGTTTAATGTGTGTTGGCCTTTTTAACCTCTTTGAGGGATAAAAGCCGAAGGTTAGAGATAATGGAGCCCTTCGGTGTGGCTGCGTGTGGATTGTATCGCACTCACATACACGCACCCAACTGCCTGTAGGTCTCTTCTGTGGAGTCACTTCAAGTGTAGGGTAGTGTGAGGACATGCTATGAAAAATGCAATAATTGCCTCCCCTGCCTCATTGCTCCCCCCAAAAACAAAATAATACATTAAATGAATGAAAACGGAACCATAAGTATTAAATATTATTTTACTCTAGACCTCGTTGATGTCAATATATAGTATATAGTACAGAACTAAGCAAATGACTCAAACTTCAATTGAAAGAACACTTTTTAGGCACCTTTTTTGAACTGGTCATAGGTTTGTGTTGTGTGCATGCGCTAACTGCAAGGGAGCGTTCGCTGTAGGTTGGAGTAAAGACAGAAGAGACAGGAGGAAACCAATGACTTTATTTCGGTGGGGAGTGACATGGTTATAAGGTGTTTCATTGACGTGAGAAGCAGAAATGAAGTCCAATTGTGTCATTGCATTCTCCTCGTGTTGCAGTTTTAATTAAATTTTAGTTTACCGTAATTAATATGACCCCCTTTGATAAAGCATGTAAACGGAGATCTTTCCAATGTTTCAGAAACCCTAATTTTGACCTAATCCAACCGTAACCAGACTATTGACCGCATGTAAACGTAGCCAATGAATGAATGCGTTTAAATGGCTGCAATGCAGTCACTGAAGGTACAGCTAAAATTGCCAAGTAGCGAAAGCCAATGTTATCATATAATTACGCCATCCCAGTGTTCTTTTGTACATGACCTTTTCACCGTCCAATTGGCCCGCCACCAAAAGGGAGTTTCTCAACCGTCGGGACTTGCGTGTCATTTTAGTGTGCCTTGAAGGTTTGGAGCATGTTTAACTATGTTCTGATGATCTAACCCACCCACCCACAGTAAGGGCCCCGCTTAATAACCTCTACAGTGGGCTGTGCTTTTGATGAAAAACTCATGTCTCCGGCTCCATGCCTATTAATAGGCCACACTCATAAATTGTTTTTTTGTAACGGATCCGACCGCAATGTCAACTAAAAGCAGCACAACTACAGTCGTGTTGTGTTTTCCCCGCATTGGCAAGATCAGGATTTATGTTGCAATAGTCGCCGCAAAGCGATTGCAGCAAATTGTAAGGGTCTACTGTAGTGAAAACAGAGTTGCTTTGAATGTCCGTGCCGCTAAACTTTCATTGCACTTGGCAAGTTCCCGCAGTGTAATATCTCCTATAAACTGCCCCAGACCTCCTCTTAGCTCCGCCCCCTCACACGGCTGAACCTTTTATTCCCTCTTAGTGTAATATTTAATTTCCTCTCCATTAGTACTTCTGCGACACATGGCTTTCTTTTGTGGTCGAAGCCTACTTGCTAAGTGGTGGAACATTGCCTGACTTGTTAAAACAAAGTTGCCCCTGGAATTATGGGTCACCTACGCGGTAATTCCATGGCCTGCTGCTTCTGTTTTTGTGATTCTGCGAGCGGTTTGGGTGTTAGTTGCCGCTCGCATTCCCCTCCCAAAAACGCCCAGCATTACACAATGGAGTAAGAGAACCGTCAATTATACGCCGTCGTCAACTGATACCTTTCTATGACATTTCCATGAGTAATAGACTGAAATGAGATGGGCCCATGTGCAGCCTGGTGTGTGTTTGACTCCCACCCACTTTGCATATTAATGCTCTCAATGAGGGTGCAGAAAATGCAGGCTCCAGGGATTTAGTGCCACGTATTCCCTCCGAGTTGGATGTCTGAGGAGAGCAAATACAGCAGAAATGAGCTTCTTTCCAATTAGACTTACATAGGAATAAAGGCTTGCATTGTTTTAACTCTTGCTCATACAGACAATGTGCTGCTGAGGCAAGTTACTCAGTGGCCCCGCCTCCATTTGTCTTCTTTAACCCTTTATCTTGGGGTGAAACAAAGGAGGCCTCAGTGGGAGCCCAGCCACACAGCTGCCCTTTGTGCACAGACGCCTGACGAAAAGCCACTTTTTATTACAACTCTGCACACACTCGGACAGAATAGGCCATTAGCTGTAATGCACTTAGTCTGCATTTAATTAGGTACACCCAAATACCAACTCTTTGCAAAAGTTCACTTTTTCTTGCATTTTTGTACAATGGCCTTTTGCGGGGCTTTAAGTGTACTAGATTGTTCCTGATAGTTTGCACATTGTCATTCATTTAGAGATCATTCAAATTTAGTTGGCCATGCCATGTTGTGGCTAGGGAAATGGCATTCGTTCTTCTTTTGGGTCAATGTACGTTTATGCACTTAACTAGATACAACGATTGGTACGCCTGAGCTATCAGGTGTAGAACATTGAAGAGCTTCTCCTAGTTGTGGTAATCATACACAGCAGCTACGCAAGTGGGTCAAATCATTTTAATATATCGCCCCACAGGAAGATGCAGTACAGTTCGATTATAGTCTTTCTGCTAATGAAATCCAATATTATCTATTTCAATGTTGCTCTTGTGTTGAATCTCATTAACTCGCATGTATTCAACTTGCGTCTTGCTTCTTGCTCTTTTTTATGCTTTTCATTTACAACACAAGTATTTTCTAAATATGATTTAGAAAATACTTAAATAAAAGTCCATTTTTTTATAATAACATTATTTCAAGTTGACTCCGCCCCCAGATATAAATTAATTAAGATTCAGTCACTGGTTAGGTCAGTAACAAGTCAAAAAGTAGTAGTCATTGTTTTCAAAAGTAAAAGCAATTGTCTTATTTTGGTTGAACACAAAGATAATCAGTTCACTTTCATAGAGGACTCCAGAAATCTTGTAAGAGTTTGAAAAATCCAAACAATCCATTGATTAGAAAATAATTTTAAATATTTTGACAATTGCACCAATCTACTATGACCAAGTGTTTATACATTTGTATGCTTTTTTTCGGGGGGGTGGAGTGTGTCAGATCATGGAAGGCTAGCATGGCAGTATATGCTGACACTGTTTTAAATAGATTTTTATCACAAGGTTTCTTGTTTGAGCAGTTCATCAACTTTTTTTCTGAAAGCTGTGAACAGAATGAGCTCATTCTAATTAAAAGAGTTCAACTAAGTCATGGCAGCGGCGGATGCTCTGCAAGATTTGTTTCTTTAAACGACATTTCATGAACCTAAAATATGTTTCACTGGTGACATCCAGCATGCGTATGTGTGTTTGCATACATGAGTGTACGAAGGAAGCAAAGATGGAGAACAAACGTCGCTGACAGTGGATTAGCTCCTGCTGTAAATCTGCCACAGTCACAGATGGCAGGCTCTTGATCTCTGGGCTGTGACGGCTTGGCTCTCAGCACGGGAGGAAATCCCTGCCTCTGTGAGCTGAGGAGGCCGGGGAGGAGAAGCTTGGAGTTGGGCTACACGGACAGCCAGAAGTCATTGTTAGCCGAGTGTGTAGACACAGGAGCCTGGGGTCTTCAAGGGCAAGGACCGGTTCGCAAAGGGCTTATTATACTGCGACCCTGCACTTGTTTCATCCGCCACACCACCAGAGCTTGTAAGTGGAGTCTAAACCTCCAGTTTAGATCAGTGTTACTTTTAATGACCAGTTTGAGAAACTGGCCAGTGGAGCCATGTGCATTATTAAATGGAAATGAGACGAAAGGATGCATACAAATGACTGCATAATAGTGGTATCCAAAATGAGATCCATTACTTGTTTCACTAAAAGGGGTGCACTTCCAGGGTCACACACCTAATAGCGAGGCCTGTCCTGACAACAGATGCATTTCTCTTCCCTCCCCCTTTGGTCTCATGCATAATTCTTGAGACATTCGAAAAGCTTCAAAACAGGCTGTGACAAAGAATATGTTCCCTCATCAAGCAAATGCCGGTTAGTCACTTACAACTCATACGCTTTCTGGTAACAAATATGTCATGTTATTGTTTTTGTGTCGTTCCATCACACAGCATGCCTGGCTCGCTTCTGCTACTATAGCTGAACTAGCTGCATGTCCAGCGGCCAGGCTAAAGCTGTAAGAGCCAGGTAATATCGCAGTTGAGCCAAGCCACGTTCTAATGGCGTGCAAGGGGTCATACTTAAGCTTTTTCTCCCCACAGACTAGAGCAAAGCAGACAGTAGCCCATTCTGGAATGTCTTTTCAAATTCAGGCCCGTCAAAATGCAAACTAAACCTTTCCAGAAACAGGATATTGTAGCTCCTAACCACCAGAATCCTGTCCATGCCACATTATGACCAATCTGAAAATGTATTGCATAGTCAGACAGTGGTGCAATGCGCTTTTAATAAAGGCGGGTTATTGCCCTGGCGATGCAGAGTGGATACGAGGATAAAGACTGCGCGGGCTGGGATGAGTCCGGGCCCCAGAGGGGCCTGCAGCTCAGTCAGACCTCCGTCAGCCGCCTGCCTCCTAATCCCTGTCCGAAGGGCATCGAGACGGCGTAGGAAATTGTTTGCTGTCCACGGAACGTGCCAGGAAATTCATAAATACCCTTTTACTGCTCTTTTTTTGAAAATGTTTTAATAAACATTGTGTATTTTGTACCAAACACAATCATGGATTTAAAGATGTATCTATCAGCATTTGTATGACTCTCCTGCTCCACCAATACAAGCAAGTCTTCTGTCCCCCGTACCATCTGCTTTGATTTGAATACCATCCTATATTGGAAAAGAAAAGCCACTGTGCAGTTCGTAACTATTGTGAAAAGTGGATGAAGTTACAGATGTCAGCCAACAAAAGAAACATCATCTTATGTCAGACTCAATGAAAGGCAAAGCCATATCTCGCTTGCCGAACACACCAAATATGTTTTTTTTGTTTTTAATCGTTTCTGGAAAGCTCAAATGGAAACTGTTTAGAAATAAAGGCTGCACATGTGCACAAATATTTGCACAAATTGAAAAATGTTGAATTCAAATGGGAGTGCACTGTGATGAAAACACACACATTTGATTTCTCGCTGTTACCATCAGGGGAAGGGTGAAAATATTTGTCATTCATCATGCTAATAACGATGCTAATGAGCTGCTTAGTACAGGTCTATGAATGCAGTAGTACTCCCCGTTGCCTTCTCTGCTTCCATGTACGCCACATTGTAAATACAAGCAATGTTAAACCCTTCAACTAGCATACTAACAGACTGTTTAAAACACATGATGTCAGATTGGGGTATTTTAGGATCCGAGGTGCTCTGCCTTTCATCGGGGGGGCTGGCAGCACATTATAATATTGGTTTCCCTAGTCCATCGTGGCCAGACCAGGCTCTTCTTGAAAACTGATCCGAAAGATAGACAGTCCATCAGGAGACAGTCATCTCATTTGTTCTTATGTGTTAATGAGTTCTATTTTCAGGCGCAGACACTTTACTGCTCAGTATCGCCGCAGAGGCGGTGGCGGCGGTTGGTGTGAGTTGCTGGGTTGTAGGATCTTGAGCAGAAGGAAGTAACGCAAAGAGCCCTGCTGCCCCACATGCCACTCACACGGAGTGACCACAACCCCCAGAGGGGCTGTCACTCACGAATGCAGGATGGAAGTCAGTGGTTCGCCAAAGACAGAGACAGCAGAAGAGCGAACGGATTAGGTGACAAAGACATAACGGTTGTTATCGCTTGTGTTATAGAAGAAGCCTTCTCAGTTGCATAAAGTGCAGCGGGTGAAAAAGTGAGAAAATCACGACCATAGAACCAGTGGCATTTACGTTCTCAGAAATTAGAGTTTGGTACAAGTGTGTCTATTTCAAGGTCACTCCACACAAATTGCCTAATTTTTTGAGATATGTTAATGCTTTGTGGTATTTCCTGATCTAAATAGATTAAGGAGCTATTTTGGGCTGCAAATAACAATTATATTAATGATCAATTGTTTTTGGTTTTTTTCAATCAATGAAAGACATTATACGTTTGCATTCCCATCCCTTTATTAGGTAATCAATTGGTTTTTGAATAATCATGGAACTTCTACAACAAATGATGCTGTTCTGAAAACTTTGTAAAACTCAAAATGTTTGGGCTACCAAAGCATTACATTAGCTTCCGCCACTCCTGCGACAAGACATTTTCCCCCAAAAGTACAATCATCTACTTTATTTTCTGAGAGTGTACTAACACTTTTGCATTATTGAGTAAAAAAAAAAAAAATGATGCACGCAGTCTCAATTTGGCCATAGGCACCACGAGAGAAGAAGTACGGCTCGAGTTTGGGAACTATTGAGTTTAAGCTTGGAAAGTTTTATTTAGGCATTTTTAATAAGGCCGTTTGTGCTCCCCAAGAGATGTGTTGGATCAAAGGCCGTGATCTGTACTATGGATGCGCTCACCCTTGGGCCCAGAGGAGACGACTGGCCTCGCTGACAGCCAAACAAAACCAGAGAGTGAAGGATGCCCTACGCTGCAGCATGTTGCCCTCACACTTCCAAGGCCCCTCTAGAATGAAGCCAGATGAAACAAAGACTTATGTGAAAGCACAGACGTTGTGATTCATTATCTACCCTGACACATGAGCCTGCACAGCACATACACTTTAAGTGTAAAACATCCCTACAGCCAAACAGCATGGACTTTATCATGGAGGTTTCACACACACACACGCAAAAGCACACACATGCAAAAGCACACACGTCCTTGTCTCACATTAGCAAAATGAGTCCTCTCCAACATCTCAACCATATCAAATAAAAGCAGCCGGGCAGATGGCAGCGATGGGAGAGGTGCAGAAATAATTCAGTGGAGAACCTCTCTAACCTTTACCTGTGGGCGTGAACACCAGTCATTGATTCATGCCGTGGCCGACAGCGGAGCACCTGATGAGGGAAGGGGAGGAGGAGGGAGCGGGAAGAGAACAGGTTGAGTTTTGCTTCTTTTTTTTTTTTTAAATAAAAAAAAAAAGATTTGAGGGGAAAAAAAAACCTGCACGTCAGGTCAGGGATGGTGGAAAATGGCATTTTGGGTAACCCTCTTCAGATCATTAAATATAGTTGGACTTCTTGACCCTCACACCCCTGCTAATTCTGTCTCCTTTCCATTAGCATGCCTGTGTCACTCGGCACTATTTGATGTAAACGGACGCTGGTGTGTTGCCTCAAGAGGCGGTTGATGGTTACAAAGAGAGAGAGAGTAAAAGACATTTTCATTAGTCGGGTCTTGATACGCTGGATGAGTTCCACTATCCTTCTATCATGTCTTGTCAGATTGTTGCAAGCTAGCAAGACATTGTGCCATCTTCCTTGAGTTATCAAACACCAAATTATTCAAGTTGTCATTATATCAGTAAGCATCAACACAACACCATCCCAAATCAAGTTTAGTTGCTAGTATAATTGTTTAGTTGCTAGTATGTTATTGTTGGTGTAAATTGAGTGGCTCAAACCACCAGGCATGTGTTTTTCCACACCTGATTCTGACATTATGCAAGCTGTCATTAGAATGTGTATGCGTAACTAATTCTAATACACATCAAATTGCAGAATAAATTCAGAACAACTTTACTGGTATTACAACTATAATAATGGCCAAAAATGCAAGCTAACTCAAGGTAGTTTTAGCATACTGTATGATGCGTTCAAACTGAGATTGCAAATATAAATTACTATTTTTCAAAGATGTCGTGTCCTTTAAAAGCAATTCATCGTTTTTTTTAATAAATAAAAATGGAGAAATATTTGGGACTAGGAGAAGAAAGTCGTCTCTAAGCATTACGATGAATAATCTACTGTTTAGAAAGCAAGTAAAGGTCAATTTTCATGCTACTTGCTCAGTAAGCAAACAGCAGAGCGCATCGATTAAGTTCGGCTGCAGTGCACTGTCGAGAGGGAAGGGCTTGCAATTTCTGTTCCCCATTGGAGTTAGTTGGCTATAAGAGTGAGAGATGCAATATAGAAAAAAACCTCTCCCTCTATTTTCCACTGAGGATTGTCACTCTCACTTTGTGGACGTTGCAGTGTTGTAATGATATGTGCAACTCTGGAAATGAGCATGCTGATGTTTCTCCAGGAACATAAGGCGATGAATTATTCAGCTTATAAATAGGAAATAAAAATGTTTTACTCATTGATGTACTGAGTGGAGTGTTTACATGTGTAAAATGCTTAGCAACAACATATTAATACTATGCAGCGTTTAGTCCCCTCTAATTACATCACATTGATTTAAAACATCCCTAACTTGTATTTATTACCATTGACCCCCAAAATTTTGATTGCTTATTCAATTAATATTTTGGTGCATGTAAAATAGGGTATTGAAACAATTCTTTTCATTATGTACATTTTCACTGGAAACTTTTATGTTTCACATTCCTCTACCGTGAATATGCGCACACAAAAAAAGTGTGATGCTTGAAGTGTCATATGTGCCTGATGTGTGCCGTTATACTGGAAATGAGAGCCTGGCATGTATATGTTAAATATTTCAAGCACTTGGGAAAGTGAGATGGGGCACATGTTGGTGTGTGAGGCATATAATGGAGAACAGAGTGCGTGTGTTGGCGTCCATGTCACATGTCACCGTCAGTCCAACAGGCTAATGTTCTGAGGCTGGATTTAAGTTTGCGTGGGGGCTAGAATGGCAGCCTGAATTTGGAAAAATAGGCAGTTTTTGTCATGTAAAATTGTGCAAAAGAATCTAATTGGCTGAGGAAGCACGGATTGGCAATGGTGTCTTTGTTTAAGGGTCCTCTGCAGTCACTTTGCTAGATCCATTGTGCAATGGGCACAATAGCATTAGTTTTTGCCCTTCTTTTCTTCAGCTCTCTGCAGTCAGCTCATATCCGTTCCACTCTGTCTCTTTGCTTCACTTCCACGCTCCACCAGTGATGAGGAAGGGGCTAAGAAACATGCCCCCCACCAAGCCCCACCCAACCACCCATCGCCATCACCTTCTTCCCACCTTCACCGCAGAATTTGCCAAAGTGGTACACCCACCCACATTCGGATAAATACATGCCATGTATCAATCATCACGTTTGGCAAAATTAACACTAATTCTTTAACTAACACTTGAAAAATATCTGCTCTGGTTTGACAACAAATGACTCAGGTGACACTTTATTCAGCTTGACAGTCAATTACTAAATAGAGCTAACTGACTGTACATTTTGGCAAAGGCACGCATAGAGACCCAGCCTATTCATTTTTGTCCACTGTTTTGTCAGGTTTTTTTTTTCTCAACAAGACAGCAAAGTGTATCCCACCCAAACATGTGACCTCATTGAAAAGTCCAGAATGTCCTCCACGGAGCACACTAGGACTTGGTAGGGTAGCTATAACGAGTCAAGAAGATATGGGCTAAAAACAAATGTCAATTACGATGCAGACAAATGAATAAGTTGGATCTAGGCAGTTAAAACACTTTTGGCAAAGATACAGATGGCTGATATTTGATTATAGAGGATAATCACGTTCAACCAACAGTTCTACTGTATAAGCACCATTTTTTGCCCATAGTTATGCAGCAACAAATTCTCAAATCTCCATTAATTTAATCAGTAATTTAGCTCCACCATCACAAATAGCAGCAAACAGTGGAATCATTGGTGGAGTTAGGGGTTAGCACAGCATGCTAACTATTTAAAACATCAGCATCAACAAAGCAAATTATTGTTTTACTGTCGCATCATGCTATTACTTCATTTAGTGGGCACTCATTGGGCTACTTACACATAATATCTCCTATCGCTAAAATATAGCTCAGTCGTTTCTGTTTCGAAGAAAAGTTCATTTTTATGGAAATTGTGTTTCCAGGATTTGCCCAGACTATCAAAAATGTGATCCGTCGTTGAGTCCTCTGCCAAAGCACTAAGCAACAAATTAAAGAAAGTATTTGATATATGCTTCTCCTTACATGCACAGCTAAGACGTTATAAATTAATAGTCTTCATAAGGTTATAGTTATGTTAGGTATGTTATCAGTGTGCTGATTAACATTACGGTCGTTTTCCTCCTCATTTTACTACGTTTAAAATCATGTCATAGTTGGATTTGGGGAATCTTTAAAATTCATGTCAAGAGTTCCTGGGCCTCTCTCTAAAACAATTCAATTTCTTACTATGGTGGCTGTCCAGCAAAGTCTCAGACAACGCAAGGCACGCATCATGAACTAATTGAAAATTGCTGGGAAGTTTGCGATTGCTTAAAATGTTATGATGTGCACAGGAATACGGAAGCTTTTGAAATACTAAGAGACAATTTTTGCATGGTTTCATCGGCTGCTGACAGACTATGAATTTACAGCTGTTATATTACATGAAATGCAAAATAGATTAACTGTGTTGTCCAAAGTCTTCTTAGCATGTTTAACACCTTTAAAGTGTTATTGATATGGCATTTCATAATAATAATAATTATAATATATTTTATTTGTATTAAACTTTACATTTGCCAGATTTTGCGCACACCTGGACAACTCTCTGAGTTGCTTTCCATGCCTTTTTTCTTTTGTGATGACCATTTATACTTTGATTCAAATGTTATCTTATGTTTATTTATTATACAGTAATCTGCATAAGCACTGATCATATTGGCCGAATTAACATCTTAAATGGTAGGGGTTCGAGGTCAAGAAAAAACAAAAAGACAAAGTCCTAATGCTTTGCACTACATATTTAATTTCATGGAATGTTTTTTTTTCCTCTCTCAAATTGTCGGAACTAACTGCTGTATAAATTATAACTGACTGCACTAAAGGTCAGAAAGTCTTGAAAAGGTAATTTGAAATCAATGCATAGTAGCTTTGCGTTTTTCAAATGTGACATTCAATAAAATAGCAGAAAATCTTTGAACATAACTTACAATGGGCATCAAATTGCCTGGAATGTGGCATCTCAAATGATGGCTCTGAATTGAAGCTTTTTACCCGTGTTCTTTTATCAGGTTTTATAAAAGTAGCCACACACTGGAAAGAAGTGTACTTACTGTACTCCACCTTTCATGATGTCTCCTGACCAACCAATTGTGAGCAAGCCTGTTGTTTGAAGCATTTCATGATACAGATGACGTGAACAAGACTTTTCAGCCTGATAATGGCACAGTAAATTATTCCGAGACAATAACATTGCAGTGGTATCAGGTGATTGAGTGAGGCCTCCACCTCGGTCGCAGGCTCGCCCCACCTCCACAGTCAGCAGCTGACGCAAATTGCATGAGCCTGACGAGTCCAGTTAGTGCTCCGTTAATGGCCCCGCGCCTTGTGAAGGTGTAATCACGCGTGACAAAACCCGGACCCAAGTCACTAACCCAGGAGTCATTTTCTCTGCATTAAAGTGTCCTTTTTTTGTTGGAAAGGTCATTCATAACTTGGTCGCACTGTTGATGTACAGTGAGAGATATTGATTGATTAATGCATTAAGTGCTCACAATCCATTAGGTTCTGTGAAAGGAGGGGGCGGGGTGGGGACTTGCTCGTTCTCACCGTGTATATTTCCACCTCTGCCTGTCATTCAATGGATGTAATTTGTCCCTGGCAAAGTTGAAGGGAGCAAAGCTGAATATCTGCCAAGTAACGCATTCAAAAGAACATTGGCTCTCATAAGTGTCACTCCAATTACGCTGAAAAGCTCCACAACGATTTCCTCCTATATATTTGCCTTACGTACAATATGAGCGACAATGAAATCTGCGTAGCTTGAATCAAATATTCTCTGTATATTAAATGAACCTTATTTATCAGTAAACTACAGGGGGTCTAGCTGGTAGACGGTAGTTTCCTGAGCCGAGAGTTGGCCGCTTTACTATTAGTGACAAGGAAGAGCAGATCTGCACTGCATGCTTCCTATTGTGTCAGTCATTAGTGTCCAAACATGGGGCTGCATTAGAGATTCATAACTGCGTGCCATCTCTGCACCTTTCATCTCCACCAGGGCCAGCTCCATTAGGATCTTTTATCTTTGTGCTGATGGCTGCTCCTGATAATGGGGCTTCCGAGAAATCCCAAAAAGTGAAGACTCAACTCTGACACTATTGGCACGCTTTAAGTAGAGTCATACATCACAGTGTAGTGAACCTATAGACATATTTGTTGCTTCAAAAAGCAGATACGCTTCCATTGATACTTTGTAGCACTACTTTAGGATCCACTTAGCATTTATGAGTTGCGTATAGACAATGTAAGCAAAACATACAATGTAATGAGTGGTGATTAGTGTAGATGTCAGCCCCTGCAACCACACCTCTAAGAACAAATATCATGTATGTTGTATAAACATCTACTGTAGTGCGATGCATTTAGGAGGCACCTTGAATACGCACTATACAGTAGTATGCATAAGTCTGCAAATGCCCTCTAATTTTGTGGGTTTTTTTCATTTGTTACAAATTTCCTGAGTTGTAGACTAATACCTAAGGCATTGACATTATGAAGAAATTTTGATGGAATTTGTTGTTAAAAATAAAAGACTGGTCACCAAAACAATGTTTTATCATTTTGATTCTTCAAAGTAGGAATTGTATGCAAATGCATATTTGCTAACAGAAATGACGCCAATTAACAGAAAAATGCGTTGAAATAAACAGATAAACAGTCAGACCATCCACTGAGTCACATATTTCGCTTTATGTTCACTTAAACAGCCTCAGGTTCAGTCCATTTGTGATTATACTTTGACACTGATTGTGTAATTTGTGCAGTGAGCTTTTTCCTGAGTAAAATTAGTGTCTTAGCTCAACAAACACTGGGAAGCACCGTAAAAGACTACTAAAATAGGAAGTTCAGCGTCACTTTTTTTATGACGTTAATGTACTCTCAAAATGATTTTGAAGATACTCGTAATGGTCGTTTTAAGTCTGTTTCAGTCTGCTGTTAGTAGCAATAGGACAAAATGCAGCAAGAAGGTTTCATTTTATGTATGCCATTAAACAGGTTTGTTGGAATATTGCTATTATTGTAACATATATTACCATGGAAATGCATTCATAATATCCCAGACATAATCTTCTAGCAAATGTTTCTTGGTGCAGACAAATGCATAATAGTATATAAGTTTATGCATGCCAATGTTTTCCAAATGTTCCAGTAATTATGGAAAATATTCTTCGTTCTCGGTTATGGGTGCCACAGCACAGCAAATCACATTTACAAGGCAAAGCAGAAAAGGAACACACTGCATAATCATTGTGTTTAACGCTCTGGTCATAATCCCAGGTTTTATGACGGTTTTCTAATGATTTTCTAATGATGTTAAATGTTAGTAGAGAGTACAGCTATAATTTGAACACAGCGGTCTTTTTTTTTTTCTATCAGCGTACCCAATTGCAGCTACAATGAATATTGCGCTAGAAATGAGATTTAAGAGCCATCCCTTTTGGTGTTTTATTTTCCTGTCTCCTCATCTGCCATAAATCCTCATTGCTGTGCTCTTGAAGCCTCTGCCCTTGCCTACCATCCCCAGGTGGGAATACAATTAGGTGCAGGGGCCATTTCATTCAATGCCTCTGTCTGTCCGCAGTAGTCATTTGTTTAAAAAAAAAAAAAAAAGAAAAGGAGAGGCCTCCCAGTGGAGAAACCTTACAGTAGACTCTGGGGAAATATAAAAAACCAAGGGGAGAAAATAGTAGAAAAAATAGAAGAAAGACTTGCACAAAAGAAAAGAAAAAGGCTCCAGAATTTGTCACGTATAAGCTTGACCTCTGATGAGTGACAATATTGAGCAAAATATGTATTGAGACAATGGCTTTGTCTCCTTCCTGTGCCTTTTTCAATGAATTACACCTCTCCACCCCCTACCCCCAGCTTTTTAATTAAATG
Source organism: Hippichthys cyanospilos (assembly GCF_059441005.1). NCBI lineage: Eukaryota > Metazoa > Chordata > Actinopteri > Syngnathiformes > Syngnathidae > Hippichthys > Hippichthys cyanospilos. Next base: position 17,361,417 of record NC_142372.1, on the reverse strand, counting down.
GCTGCAGCTCCATCTCTCTATCCGTAGCTCCCCATTACAGAGGCTAGATAAGGGATTGCTATCTGTAGCATGTTAAGAAAGGCTGCCGGGCAGCCCAGCCTCATAAAATTTGTCACAAGATCTCATTTTCCTCATTGCCAGACGTGATGCTTATAATTGATGTGGAGGCAACAGTAATTTATTGGCTGTCCGCAATTATCATCCCCTTCTTGCACGGAGAATGTGACTGCAATTTCCAAGTGTGTGTATGCGGTGTTGTGTCCTATAAATGAACACGCAAACATACAGTATATGCCTCTGTTGCATAGCCAGGCTTTGCTCCCGAATGGGTGCAAAATGTTGTCATATGATAGACAATGATCTGGCAGCCGTGCGCGCACTACGCCAGCTGGACATTCACACGCAGCCCCAGAAGCTTGGGAGGTGAGCAGGGGGGTCAAGGGGGGTGGCCCGGAGGGGGCTGGTGCCGCTACCCTTTGTCCGCAGCTCCTCCTTATGTCTTTGGGCCTTGTTTTCACATCACAGTAACAATGATGCTGCCGGTACGTGATTAATAACTCTGACGCCCGGACACTCGGATGGTCCTCTGTTCCATTCACAGTTTTATTCACATTTGTTGTGCTCATTTGGTTTCTTTGAAAATACTATAGAATGCAGAGTACGCTTGCACCTGACGACTTAGCTGGAAATTGTATAGTCGTGTATTTTAATTGACGAGATAACTCCTAATTTCCCACTTCTGTGGGGGATATCGCATTCCGTCAGTTTTACTGAGAACACTATTGCAATCTTACATTCTCGGGAGAATCAGATTTTATGCCAACCGCAAATGCACTGCGTCCCACTGAAGATCACCCAATTGTCAATGGTGCTGAATGTCTTCCCCTTCGTGCTTAACAACTGCATTATACCAACAACCAATGGCAGCTTTTTGTCACTGCTGCTCTAAATTAAATGAATAGACGCATTCCTGTTAAGGATGAAACATCAGTATCTCAGTGGAAATGCACAAGTGGCGCTGGATGATTCCTGAGACAAAATAGGCCAGCTTGTCAAACGAACATGTTGATTTAAAGAACATTAAATCCATGACATGAAAATACATAACTTTGCCAATCTTGAAGACAGAAAATGTTATGGACGCATGTTGATATTTTCATCGGCGTGATAAACACACGGTGTATTTGCCATCAAATTGGTCATCTTAAGCATACACGTCATTTGTTGTGTCAACTTCAGCTCAAGCAAGACTGCACAATTACCTTATTTACGTTGGCCTCCTCACTATTTTCTAATGATTTCTCACTCAGACATGTGAAACGAATCTCTTTCAGTTTGGCCTTTGGAGGGGTTTTTTTTCAGCTGCCATCACTTCGGGGAAAAAGTCACATGCAGCCTTTTGAGTGCTCCAAGTTACAGACAAATAGGCAACACACACTCTCTTGTTGCACAGCGACCAGGTCCACGGTCAGAGTGGATTTCTGTCACAACGTGGCGGGGAGGAGAATGAAGACTACGAGGGCGGTCACCGGCAGCCCCCCGAGCATGCTCCATTTGTCTTAGGAAATGGAACCTGTTTGTTTTTGTCTACCTGCCTGTCGTGTGCGGCTGCCAAATTAGACTTTCAAATCAAGAAGCCAGTGGGGGACCGCGACACTAGTTTTCTCCTTCCCTTTAATAATCATCCCTGTTTACTCTTCAGGGAGTCATCTTTCTGTAATTTTTTTTTCTTAAATGCGCCATCTAAGCAGGGAGAGTGTCTTTAATAAAGCAAGCAGGACGAGCGTCATTCCAACATGTGAATTGCACAGCAGAGAATTGAGAGATGGAAGCAATAGAGGAACAGCGGAGGTGGTGGGAGGCGGCCGGGGGTGGAGGTAGGGAGAGGGGTTACGCTGCACAGAACCCATCACGCTATTATCTTTATGGCATAGCGAAACATGCTCCAGGCAATCGGCATGAAATTGTTAATTGCTCAGCCCACTTGTGCATTGCTTCAGGAGGTCCCACGGTGCACAAGTGTAGGCTCCGGGTGCTAATGCTGTGCAAGACGGACAGAATAAATAAATAAATAAAAATGTGAAGATCATTTTAATTTCCAATCATGATACTCTACTCCAGGTGAAGCACCACTCCTTACAATGACATGAAATTGATGGCGATTTCCTCATTCTCTCAATCTTATTCAGATCAAATTTGTTGTTTATGTTAAGCAAATATTAAATGGAAATATCAAGTGCAAAAATGTCAATGCAAAATATGTGATTGTACAATCATTTGTGAAGCTAATTTTTTTGTTTGTTGTTTTTAAGAGAGTTTAAGAAGGCATAACTTTAGAAAGCTGTAAAACATGCATTTTTTTTCATTGTTTAATGTACCAGTAGTTTAAATGAAGATTGAAAAAATAATATACTGTATTATATTACAGTCAGTTCAAACTTTCTTTTTTTTAAATCACATGTATCTTTTATTTAATCTCTAATTTGATCCTTTCGCTGCGTGCTGATTAGATTCATTTTGATGGACCAGGCTTCTTGTGTTGAAGTTGTTGTGTGTTGGACAACAAATGTCAATCAACATTCTGAAGTGGACACTGATTGGCTGTGATTGTGTTTGGCATAACCGGATAGGCTCCCTATTGTGGATGGGATGACAAGTTCGGGAGCAGAAGAAATTCTTGAAAATGCGAGCATTTAGGAGTGCTAAATGTAAATTTTGCAAACATTGAAACCATTTTTACTAGGCTTTATTCTTATGAGTCATGTTCCATTGACAGCAATGACCAAGCAAAATGGATGTGTTTCTCCATTTAGTATAAGCTTAGTGTGAGGTTCTTTTTGTGGGCCTCAGGTTCTTGAAAGTTTTTCATTACTTCCTGTAAAATTAAGATTTTTGGTTTTGGACGAGTCCAAAATTTTGCAGCAGGCCAGCTCAATTGTCAACTCTCCCTCAACTCATATAACGTTTTAGTCCGAGACATTTCTTTAAACGAATGCGATCCCACACCGGTACATACTCATTCACAACAAAAAGCAGCGCCTTTCATGGCTATCAGTTGTTGCTGTTGGATGAGGCAGAAAGAGCAAAGTTACATGGGGCGTCATATTAATGGGGCCTGTCATGCGCGTTGATCGTCTTAGGCGCGGAGGAGGATGAGTGCTCGGAAGGTGTTGTCTTCAAATAGGATTTCTGCGAGTGAGACATCCTCGTTTGGTGATATCCCGCCTCGGAGCAGCTACTTTCGTATAGAATCATCTGTTATTAAGCAAATGAAGTGCTCCGGGCCCAACGGTAAATCCCTCCACTTTGTCATGGTGCGCTCTCAGTTATCGCTCGTGTGCCCTCATTCATTGCCGGTGTTCTACTCATTTCACCACGCCATAGCACACAGCACACAGGGTTGTGTTCTTTAAACTGCCTCGTGTAGAACGCGAGTGACGTGCAGAGGATTTCGACTTGTAATCAATGACTTCTTTAAAGGCGCATTGAACTGGGACAGGGGTTTGTGAAATTAGAAAGATTGACTTGACTGTGCTGAAACTGAGTATGCCTCACTCACCTGTCACACAAATTCCAGTATTATGACCCGAAAAATGTGTGCTTCTTTGTTAGTAACGTTTTTTGTTAGGCCAACATATTTCTTCATTTCTCAGCAATCACAGTCCAGATACAATTCTCTGCCAGGAGACACAGACATAAAGCCTACAGCAGAATGGAATTTATTTCACCCCATTTACAATTTAGTGAAATGTATTAGTCTCACGCAAACCATCTTCAGCCACTTCTAAATATCAGTGGTGAACACTTTATTTTGTCATTTTATCAGATAGTTACATCTATACAGAATATGTCAGTATGCTTATATATCAATTGCATGAGACTCAGTTCATCACTATACCCTCGTCAAAATGTAGTTTCAGCAATTATCTTCAAAAGTTTCAGCATACAGTATATCTTCAAACATAGAAACAAATGTGTGAAATGACCGCAGGGTGTAGTAAGTAAATTGGTGTAAACCTCAATCAACAACTGTTAATAGTATTATACATAACCAATAAAATGTGCAATATTAATTATCATGAGGAAGTGACAATGTGAAAGTGAGTTACTGCCGTTTTTCAACATGAATGTTGCGACGTGGAAAAGCAAAATGCCTGACAACAAGAGACAAAGCATAGCATGAAATGACTTAGCATAACTTCAGGCAGAACCATTACATGGCAGACAGTGTGATTAACCTGTCTGTCCACCTGTTGCCATTCTTGTAACGGAATAACTATTTTAGCTCTGTGTTCCACTTAGCAGGCCCACATTTCACACTGAGGGACTGCATTTGTAAGTAAATTCAGATAAGATCATTATTTCAGAATGTTCATATGTTGGCGTATCATGACATTTTTCTCATGTCAATTAGATGCCTCGGCCCAATAATGGTTGGTTGAGGTTTGTTTTAAATAAGGCAAAGACTGAAGTGGTAAGGTGTTCCAATTCTGTTTTACATGTTTCTTTTCTTTTTTTGGTTACATTTACCATGAATATTGGAGAAAGAAGGGGCAGTTGCAATGGGGGTGGGTGGACAGGGGTAATAACAACATCTAGGCAGGAATTGATTTCATTAATTGGTATGCCAATATGTAAGCTTGTTACATCCACCATTGCTTAGGATGATGGCTAACAGGTGCTGTTGATCAATGCAACCAATAAAGGCGTCGGCCATTAATGAGCAATGTGGTAATTAATGTTATCCCTAAACCAATTACCTTGGGCAGTGTATCTGCAGCAAGTAAGCTCAGGTTATCTCCGTTCTCTTTATAGTTTTATCTCTCCCCGCCTCCTTTAATGCTCTTCAAGTCAGGACTGTATTGCTTTTATTTGCAACATCATTCTTGCTCTGTTTTATGATGACAGCGCACAATACATCTACATTCCTAACAAATCCCTCCCATTTATACTTTTTAAGTGAGGGTAATTATATCTTTAATTATAAATATTACAAGTAGTTTAGGTTAAGTACTGATACATGCTGATGGCAACGCTCCAGAGCCTGAAGAACCTGATTGTCTTGACAGTTGCAACACATAACATGACAGTGAGTCAGAGCCGAGCGTCGAACAACAAGGTTTTTTGATAGACGTACAATAGGAGGCTTAAACGCATCTTTGTTTTATATTGAGTTATTTAGAGTAAAGGTTGTCCACGCCTGAAATACAAACATTCATTTTTGCTATTGTTGATGTGAATTCCCACCTTTGCTGCTCCATGGCAAAAATATGACAAGGTTTTCCCCCTTCTGCTACAGTAAAATGATGGCACATTTTTAAAAAAGTATGTGAGTATGTAAGTAGGTTTAATTCAAGTCGAACCCTTTTTCCTTTCCGATCATTTCAACCTCATATGACTGCTTAAATTAATTATCGTCGCTCGTTTAAAATATATTGTATAATAAATAAGTGCCTTGGTTTATATTTAATTGTGGAGACTGTCTGCATGTAGGCGTATATATTAGCAATATGCAGAAAAGTCACTCATGTACTTCTAAGTGTTCCTAAGTTGCAAACTAAGCAAGACAGCAAAACTGAACTTAGTGTGAGATGACGACTTATTAGTTGGCATTGTGCGGGAAGGCCTATCTGTCTCTCGGCCCGTTACTCGAAGCCTTAATCAGGTCGTACAGCGGCGCAGGCTAAATAAACAGTAAGTAAGTTGTCTTGGGCAGAGGAACGTCAATGGCTGCAACTTGCTTAAGCCTTTGCTCTGAATGCATCTGTATTGACCCCGCAAGACCCACTGAGGATTCCCTAATTGAAAATTAATATCGAATCAATGCTGCGGGCCATTTGCATATTGATTAGAGACATCCAGGAAGGCACCAAGTACGTCTAGGATCAATAGGGCCCTTCTGCAGCGGGCCGAGTGTACTACATCACATGGCAGCTGCCTGCTCCTGAGGTTAATGACTGCTGCTTGTTAAGGAGCTGCTGTCAGGTAAAATGCAGCCGTGGGGTCTTTTTTGCCAAAGCCGGCTGCAGGTCAGCTGTAAGGCTGCAGGAGGGGACACTTTTGCGTGTGGCTAAGGGAAAATTGTGCATCCTGAACTGGAAAACATAAGCGGGAGCACATACAATATCGTGACCTCGATTGCGCTAACGCACCGCTGGCACCCTGTGCGCTCTATAGTTCAAATACTGTGGCCACAAGTCAGCTGACCAGCTGCTTTTCTCATCACTTCATCCAAACGATGGAATAACATCCCGTGCGCATTCGACCTTTTGCTGTCTATTTTATAAAAGCCATCTTATAACCCTTCTCCTCTCCTTGGACGTTCCTCACAGCATGAGACTGGAGCTCTTATTTTAATATATTACCTTCCATTTTATCAATGTATATTTTTTTTAACTGAACTTTGTTTCAACTGTTGTTATTTTTAAAGCGCTTGTTGAGAAGATTTGAGTTGAGAAATTACTCATCTCGATGATGTAGGAGGTATCTTAGAATCCAGATATTTCTCTGCATCACACCTGTCTATAATTTGTGAATGTCAAGATGGTTTTATACAGCACCCTGTGACTTCCCTCCTGTCAAATCGCGATTGCTTCGCAAGCCCATACCATCAACATTTAAGCCATTCCCAGCCCCTGAAGGGAGAAATACCAATATGTTAGATCAAAAAGTTCCCCTTTTTAATTTGAAAAGAAAGTTCCATTGCAATATAAAACAAATGAGACAGTGAATCCTCTACTTTGAGGCGCAGCTTAAGCTTCAACACATACATTCCTCTCACCAAATCCTCTTAATAGTTTCCACATGTTGAAGCTCTGCAAGCGGTGGCACAAAGAAGAGTGGAGACGGTGGATAGAAGTTTCTCCGTCCGACCACTTCCACTGGTAATCTGACGGTAGAATCCCACAGCAACCTGAAATACAGAAGCCTGTTTGAACTAATGGAGGGCTCTAAAAGTGGATGGCTCTCCGTGCCCACAGGATGCAGCCAACCTGTTGTGAAGCGCACGTAAGAGCTGCTTATCCCACTCATTGAAAGGCAAGGTCTAGAATTAATGCCAGCATGCAGACTGTGTCCACGCCACCTCAACCCACGGCCTTCAACGGGAGCCCGGGCCTTCGAGCTGAGAATGGCGTGGTGGGCCCAGACAAGCGGGCTGCATCTGATTGCTTCATTACAAGGCCTTTCATTGACTTGGCTGCTCTGGTCTGATGAACTGAGGCACTGGACAAGTGCACATAATGGGGAGAAATGAATTCTTATCACAGCCTTCTCAGGAGGCCACTGGTCCTGGCTGGAGCCAACCAACGGGCCCTGGGATGAGGACTGTATCTTGTTCCATTCACGAGCCAATGGCTTGCTTTAGACTGAGGGCATGGTGGAGCATTAGAATGCTGGATCAGCTCACAGGGGAGGAAGCAGAAATGTGCACAGGGACACATTATTGTCGGCGCCTTATTTCAATGATGAGTTTGGTGATTAGCGTTTTCCTGGTGTACTGACACCTGCAGTATACGATTTGCCCAAAGTGTTTATTCCAGCAGTCCTCCGGAGGCCGGCCTCTGTTAGTTAGGCCCTGTGCAGCACCCAACGCCACCGGCAGCACAAATGAATAATTAATTTCGTGTCTTATTGGGCTTTCGCCCCAACTCTCCCAACTCTGACTAATGAGTGAATGACCTGCTTTAAAAAAAAAAAAAAAAAGAAAACAGGCACGCACGCAATAAAAAAACAGGAGAGCATAGCCACGGGGCAGCGGTTATTAATCCCTCACAATGCCTTATAGAGGTTAGAATTGGAAATAAGTTCTCATTTCCATGTCTATGTGCCTGGTCAGCACCAAAGCCAGGAAGGTAGAGGAGGAGAAAAAATAACAAACGCTGCCGATTCGACATTCATTCAAGTCAGTGTTACCTTAAATATAACGTTCCACAATGTGCATGAATTAAAAAGCCATTGAGGGTAGTGATTTGACGGCGCAAATCGGGCAAAGCACCATCTCCCGTCTCCACTGCTGCATCCATCAAATTACCCCCCACATCCCCACCCCCCTTCCCTGCTCATACCTGTTCACTCGGCACAAAATGGATGTTGCAAAGCTTTTTTAATTGGCTTCCACTTGTGAATCCAAGGGCATTTTGAAATTCACTTTAATAATATCGTCTCTTGCAGCAGCGTGTAGGACGAATGAGCATATGCCACACTTGGGGGTTTTGAAGGGTCTCTTGTAAGGTCTTTAAAATGTTCAGGCAACTTTGCTTCCGTTGGTTCTCTGCTTTATTAACGGAGGAAATGTTTTTGAACATGGTGCGTTACAGTATTTTTCTGTATGACAGTGCCAACATATTTAGCTATACAATCTATTGAGTGTAATTTTAGGGAAGCAAAAATGCAATTTTCTTCAGCACCTTTGTTTGCGCTATCCCGTAATGATGCAGTAGTACATGACACTGCAATAATGCAGCATTCCTTTTTGTTAGTTAGACTTGTTCTATTTATTTCTATTGGGCAAGGCCACACCTATCATTACTATCTAGCAGGAGGAATGTTAACATAGTGCCTATTCACATTCTCATGTATGAGCAAGTCTATTTGGGATTTGGCTTTAGTTTCTGTTTTAAGATGTGTTGTGTCTTTCTGTTATTTAAGGTGCATCCAGTAATGCAAGACATTTCCTGTGGCTCGAAAGCAAAGAAAGGAAAGCCTTTGTCAAGGAAATGCATGGGTGCAGTCTCTCAAATTATTCACACGCTTTCCTATTGTTGTCAATTTGTTTTGCTGCTTCTTCCTATACAACCACTGCTGGCTCTTGTGGTTCAAACCTGAAAATGACAACACTAATGATACAGTGCAGTTTATTGTAGGGCTGCACCATCAAATATTTTTTTTAAATAAACTATTCTGTTTATTATTCCAATCAAATAATCACCCCCAAAATAAAAATAAAAAAGCTATATTTCATTATATATGTTTCTAATCATTTACAAAGGCTGAAGGTGAGTTGGAGCGTTCTATAAATACTCAGTTATATTCTACACAAAATTTGCCAATGCTTAATGGTTAGCAATTTTGTGTTGAATTGGATCTGGCAGACGATGAGCTTCACATTTTGCTGTGAATATGTTTTCTCCCTTGTGTTGCGCCCATAATGTGAACATCTACAACGGAGGCACGATTGTATTGTTTGCAGGTTATATTCATGGTTAGTACAGCCCTAGAGGTTTTTGGGAAGTTCACAACTTTCTCTCCTTTCTATTCGGAACCCCCATGTGCTAATATTGTCTTTAATGAAAGACAAAGATCAATGTGTTGTTAAGTAGCCGAACATCATCGGCCATTCAGCGACGAGGTTTTACACCAAGACCACAAATGTAGCCGTTTGTCTAGCAAGTACTTGCATATGGGTGATTTCTTTTTAAGTGTAGCAGTCTGCTGTGTTATGCCAGGTGCACTATGTAATAATTGAATTTTACTTTATTTTTGTCACTTTTGGGTATCTATTTTGGTGACCCCCATTGCAACACTGCGTGTGTCTGCAAGAAATGTACGCGTAGTAAACGGTGGAGCAAACAGGGTTCTGGCAGAGCTTCGAGGTTAGCCCGACTTGGTCCACTTTTTCCCCTGAAAAATCTGATGGAGGGTTGCCATGTTTCCATGGCAGAAGGTTCACTGCTATGTGACGCTCAATCACTTGGTGTGCAAATCAGTTGACAAGTCCCCCCTTTTCACCAAAGGCAGTTTAGCTCAGTCCGTGCGGGCATAAGATGGCGATTATCATTAATAAGTGACAGAAGGAATGATTTGATCCAGCATACCGTTCTTGGGCGCGGCGAAGAGTGTTTGCAATAGTTAAGGCAATAGTTAAGTTGCAACAGTTAAGTAGGTTCCTGTTGTGCCCAAACGCGTGCTTATCTTTCATTGAAGACATATGCACAAAGTAGTCACTCAAGATACATTTTAGTATAGATCCAAATATTAGTGCAAGAACAGTACAGAGGTAGGGTTTTTGTATTTTCTGTGTTAAAGAAGCCACATCATCACTTGATTTTTTTTTTTTCCTTTTACTGTCTTTTACTTAAGCTCTCCTGTGGCTTTGCCAAAGATAACTGAGTTTGACTGTAATCACTCCAAGTCTGTTCCTCTGGAGAGCAGCACAGCGGGCAGCACCGTTCCAAACCTCCGAGAGTTTTCGGCCCACTTCCACAGTATCGTGGCATTTGTGAAGAATCAGGGGATGCTAACCATGCACACTTATCTCATTCATTGCACGAGAACATTTGCCTGTTTATCTTTATGTCTTTCGAACTCTTGGATCCTTGCAAAATTGGCTCAAATCAAATTGTGCTTAGAGAGTAAATAAATATGACCTGCTGTGAGAGGGTATGCTCTTCTGAAGTGCTACAACCAGTCATTTAATAAAACCAAAAAGCGGAGATAGGAAAAAAAAGACACTCTCATACACAATGAACTGTGTAGGCGCATTCTGTCAAGTGTCGTTCAGGGGCATTTTTGAAACTCAGGTGAAATTGAAAGCCTTAAGCAAATTGGCATACTGATTAAAGCTGAAAACATCACACCATGGAGAAAAGCAGAACTAGTTTTAGAATGAAGGTTCGTTGGTACAATGCGTGCCAGCCACCGGCCCGGAGTCTATTTTGTAGTTAAGCTGCATAATCAAGTCAATAAATAAATAAATAATAGGGACTAAATTATTTTGATAATGAATTAATACATTACCAGAAATGAATTAAGGAGTAGCTAATTGCATGATGCGAATCCTTTTCATTAGCCTTTTCGGAGGGAATTTCATTATATGCATCACGAGGCATACATGCAGATGAAATCAAGAAGCCGAGAATATGTGAGAAGAAGAAAAGTTAAGCGAAACAAACCACAGGATTAGGTACACCTGTAGGAAGCGGTGTTTTTTGGTTTTATATATAATAGAAGTGATTAAATATGATACTGTGTAGTTCTACTGCAATAGTGCAATATCACGAAGCAAGTACCTTATCCATGAGTATAAATCAAAACACTCCGTGGGAGCGGCAATATGTAATAAAGGTTTTGACTTATATGTGATTTCAAAACACATTAAATATATATTACAGTTACATATGTATTTGGTTGTTTCCATTCTCTCCATACTTTGGGCAAAAACATAATTACATCACCTAATTGCACTGCAAAGTTGATCATTTCGTACATAATTACAGTGGGAAACAACCAGCCTTTTAAGCCTTTAATGGCAGCAGCACACTAAGCAATTACCATTACTTTGCTGCGCACACTAAAACTAAAGATCTCTGCCAATGAAAAGCATCCTCTGACTACTACAAAGTCTAATTGTCTGTCCTGACATCTGGCTGTACATCATGTGAGGACTAAATGCCGATCGGCGAGGGAGGCAAGCTGCCTCTTCAGTATGTGTTTTTGGGGGGCTGCTCCACGCTACAGGGCGTCTGATACCTTTTGAATTATTTATCCGTTAGGCTGCCGGACGGTAGTCACAGCGACTGAGCTGTGCTCGTCTGCTGACGTCTCCCTCCGACAGTGGCCATTAGCGGACTGTGGCAAGGGTGCTAATGAGCAGGGCCCGAGTATTGTAATCCACTCCATATCCTCCCTAACCTCCAGACCCTCCACAATGAATAAAGAATGAAGGAAACATTTACAAAGATCTGAGTACAGAGCTTTTTAATTGGGTTAAAAAAAAAAAGAGGTTAGATTGAAAAGGCTAGATAGGAACAACCAGCCAGTTTCCTATTAAGGAGAAATGTCAAGCGCGGTGGTGAAGCAATAGTCTGTGTGCATCCCTTTGTTGTCCTCCTTGACATTGAAGGCTAATTTTTCATGCTTATTTGAACTGGAAAATGAAAGAGAGGTTTGCGATTATTTCTTATAAATGACAACACAATCGCATTACGCTTCAGTACAAACACAGAGAGGATATTGCCTTTTCATATTTCATGTGAAAGTAATGGATGGGCTATGCAAAGAGGAACCGAAAGAAAGACAAATGGTGAGCGAAAGCCCCCCGTGTTTGATTTGTATTAGAAATGGATAGAGGTAGGGAGAGCTTTTTTCAGTAAGTGCGAGCACTCTCGTGGATGGTTTAAGTGCCTGTGCAGTGTAATCATTGGATTTCTTTAGCAATTAGCTATGAGCAACCAGCAAGGGTGCTTGTTAGAAGAAAGGTTGCCTGGTTTGTTCACTCCATTTTCCTGCAGAAAATTGTACTGTATATCCATTATATGCCCCCTGTGCGATGTAATGAATACAGCACAGACCTCCACCAAGGCCAAACAATCCTAATTGGGAACACTAAACTCGACGCCTTCATAGACACCCTTTTCCTGTATATGGCTCAGTTTGTCGAAAAAAAGAAATCCTACATCTGCGCATGTATTCTACACAGTAGTAGGCTGGTGCATTGGGCACACAAGCAAACATCGGAATCTTTTATGTTTTTTTTTTTCTTTTTTTAACTTTGAAGTAAGCTAAAAGTCAGAAAAAGCAACAACAACAAAAAACAAAGGAGTCTTTTTGACATTACTCCGAGTACTGACGTTTACTATCAAATCAAACAATACAAAGAGAATTATACATTATATAACTTTTTTTTTGTCAGCTAGCTTAATGTTCACACATAATGGGAAGCACCATGGACTGGCTAACACCTAGCATTGGTGTGACATAGTTATAAATTTATGGATAGTCAACACATATAGAAGACAGATCTAGAAAAGATAACAATAATCATGGGCATGTATTCTTTATCCTCTGGGAAGAGCTGTCGATATAATTGCTGGACTAAGGAGCTGAGATTGAAATGAAAAATATTGAGTTCTTTAGTTTGTTTACATAATTATAGACTGTTTTATACCCTACATTTTTAGAGATTCGCATTGTATCAAAAACACATTTTTTATGGGAGATGCTACGAAAGATTATGAGCATTCCATTTATTTCAATGAGCAAAGATGAGTTTAGGTACCAATGTACAATAGGAGAAGTGCAGTATAAAATTATAGATTTAAAAAAAATAATAAAAAAATGACAATGAACACAAATTCCCCCCCAAATAAGTTTTGTAGAAGTTTTTTTTTTTTTTAATACAGTACTTATTCTAGTCTCATAGCAGACTTTTTCCTTATTTTTTTTCTTTTTGTTGCAGCTCTAATAATATGCTTCATATAACTGCATTTGGAATCATTCCTGTTAGTTTTTCTCTAATAAACAAACAGTGATAAAAACGATCCTTGCAAAGGTACAGAGTTGAATTCCCATCCTCCACCTTCTCCTCTATTTGGATCATTGAAAATCTGCACTTAGCAAGTTGTTAAAGTTTGGAGAGCAAACACACATCAATGATGCCCTATATTTGAAATTAAATTGATTAGCAAAATTGATATTCATAACTCAGCCAAGTCTCTTTTATCTCTGCGTACGCTCTCATAAACAAACAGCCCGTCAGGCCCACGGCTTCGGATCAGGCGGGCGGGATGACCACCGCAGCCCACTATGGATGGGCATACTAAGAAACTTGTGTGTTTACTTTTGACTTTACAAACACTGAATGAATGGCCCAGTATGCTAATAAGATCGGTGTGAGAGCTGCCAGACGGGCACCTAACACGCGTCGGGCTGGGTGCTTACATACGCTCCGCCATGGCAACATTGATTTTCTCCGCTAATACCTCCACACAACAGTCCACAGGCAGATGGATGTACTACAAAGATATGCAAATGGCGAATTCAATAAATCGACAGGCGGAGATCTTTTTCAGTCAGTGCAGTCCACTCTGTTGGTCTTCGGTGCCTAAAAGTGGAGGGAAACAGATAAGCACCTGTTAATGGACACACACGTACACCTTTGCGTGTACAAACGCACACGCGCGTGCTGGCTGCGAAATCAATGGCATCAGATCATTCAGTGAAAGTGTTGGAGACAACAGGTTCAAATGAAAAGGGCAATTCCTCCAAACTTGAAAATGATTATTGTGGTTGTTGTTGTCGTTATTGTACTTATCCTCATTCGGGTCGCAGATGTCTAGCGACCTATCCAAGCTGACTTCGGGCAAGAGGCGGCTTGCACCCATTCACTCCGAATGACAATTTCAGTGTCTTTAATATACCAAACATTTTTGGGGGGGGTTGTGGAATATAGGAGGATAAAAACCTGACATGACACATAGACATGAACATGGAAATTCCACTCAGGCTGGATTGGTTGGCAGTTAATTGACTGGCAGATTAATGGAGCTTTAAAATAATGGTTATTGCAGCGCAACTTGTTTGTCTTCTTGCAGAGCGAACATAGGACTGAACATTAAAAGTGTTACTTTTCACCTCGCAGCAGTCTGTACTTTTAATTGTCAAGTTTTCCTCCCGCATAAGCAGGTATACCTTGTGTATAATAGCAAAACAAACAGTGGGTATAGTCATATTCTGCGCGCTTATTAGTCAGATATGAGACAAAAGCTGCTGGGTGTATGTCATATATAATAGATGTGGGCTGTCTTGTTAAGCCCAGCAGGCTGTATGTGGCTGTGTCTCAGTGGAGGGAAGGCTCTGAAGCAGGCTGTACCTGGTAATTAAAGAGAGTTTGTGGCAAAAGCCAAACATCAGGAGAGATGAGATATGAACAAAAGAGTTGTGACAGTTTCAGGTTAGATGATTTTTGTGCATGAGTGTGTCCCTTTTTTTTTAGATGTTTCCAAATGAAAAATCAATACATTTTCTAGGCTTTACATATTCAGAGTGTCCAACGTGCTTCTGCCCTGAATGGGGAGGGCGGAGGGGGTGAGAGTGGCCTGTTCGCCTGTCATAACTGTACCATCGCATTTTCCAAGCCACTGGTGAATATTTCAGACTTGATGTGATTGCCCTTCATGACAGCGGCTTTTTTTCTTAACCCAGACACCCCCCTCACCCCGCCTCCCTCCCATCCTGTAAGGTCCTATTGAATAGCTCCAAATAGGTGAAGGCATTGTAGTGTGAACAGGATGGACTTTGAAGAGCGAGCGAGAGAGAGAGAAGAAAAAAGATGCATTAATAAAAAGGGGGGTGATTTAAGAGGATGCAGAAGAGAACGACCGCAAACATGCACGGGAGGGGTGGCACGCAGCCGGAGTGACCCTTTGTGCAGGACATTGTCCCTCGGGCAGAGTAGATGGAAGAGCAGCGGCCAGTGACGCTTTTGCCCCCATCAAGGCTTTTAGTCCCGCATCTTACAGCAGGCAAAAGTACAGCCCGCATCACCCTTTGTGGACATAATATTTGTTAGTCAGCGGACATTCAAGGAATTCACAGTCTTGTGTATGCGCATGTGTGTGCGGTGGGGCAGAAGGGTGAGCAATCCCTGAATGTGCACTCCCTGTGTAGCCACATTAACCTAGATCCTTCTCTCCTTCATCACTCAACACAAAAAGAAGTAGAACGCCACTCACTTTTTTTTTTTTTTGGGGGGGGGGATAATGTATCTAAACATGCCATTATGGTGAACTATTTCTAATTAGCGATATTTCCCATGAGGAACACAGCACTTTGGGGGAAAATATCAAATTTGTCTTGCCCGGTGCTCAATAACAGCAGTGCCTTGAGACACAAGTGACCCGACTTGTGGGTTTTTTTAAGATACAATCCAACATGTTGCCCATTTTTTAATTGGAAATGAAATGAAATTCTTGAAAGTAATTCATTAAATGTTTATCATGGTAGTACATGAAACTCAAGTTACCAAAATCAAAAAAAAAAAAAAAAAAAACTACAGTGAAAAAAAAATACATGTGTGTGTGAATATGTTTAAATTGCTAACAAATAATGAGAAACACTAATGAATAGCTGTTTGAAGGAACAGATGGATATTTGAATATAAATGCACAACAAAATATGGAGACAGACAATATACCAATCATCACAGCCATGTATGTGCTATGTGCTATCTAGAATGAAAACAATTGTAGCCTACTGTCTCTCTTGCAGTAGTTGTGAAACTCTTCTTATAGCTTCACATTCTAATTACGTTAATTTGTTTTGAATAACAACTTATTATTGTTCTATTTTCCATTTTAAACATACTGAAAGAATTTTCTGTTTGTCTTTTTTGGGGTCCTGGAACAGGTTAACATTTCAATTCATGCCAATTGAAATACAGATTTCAAAAGCACCTTACAGTTCCTCAGAATTGGACCTATAGACAAGAGGGGACGAGCCTGAGGAGATTTGGGTATGGGGCGTGGGGGGTCGGTGTGAGCTACGGCTGCTGTTTGTGATTAACTTGCCCTTTAAAGTTGTTTTAGTTATTAGCTACCCTAACCCTCGTACCCCTTCTCCATCTTCGAGGCACCACCCTCCCTCCGTCCCTTTACGCTGGCCCTCGGCCCCATGGAGACACAAAGTATTCATTCACATTTAGATCTTGAGGTCACAGCAGGGCCAGCAGCGAGAGAGATGCCTGCCTGCCTGCCTGCATGCGTGCCTGTGTCGTCGCCCCCCTCCTCAATAGACAGGTCAGGAATCTAACACGTAATATTGACTAGCAGCACTAAGGTAGCTTCTTTCCTTTGTGTGAAAATGTGTGGGAGACAGGGAATAATGAGTATCTGCAAATTTGATTTTTTTTCCCTCACTTTTCCGTGAACGTCACATTTCTCACTTTGCACTGTATGTCCAAAAGTATTGGAACTACATGGAGCTGCCTGGCAAGCTTTTCCGTAAAATCTTGAATGGCATCCGTGACGTGTGTCCTAACTCAGCAAAGATAGATCACTATGTCATGTCTATCATGTTCTTCTACATCAAATTTGTCACATTGTCACAGAAAAGAGGTCATCCCCTCATAGGTGTCTATTTTTTTTTTCCTAAGATGAGAAGACTTTTTACCATTACTAACTGTTTCAAAGCTGTGCTGTTAACCTCCATCTGGCCATTATGTAAGTTTCTTTGTCAATTTTAACTTGGGCCTAACTGATTATTTGGCCAGTTGATCAAAATTTACTTATAACATATGACAATACTTTGCCTTATAGTGCTTGTATAGCAGAAATATAACCGTTTTTTTGTTTACATGCATTTATTCCCTTGAAGAAATGGTGATTTTTTTTTTCCCTCCGATATAGTTAAATACTAAAGGGCACAGTCTTGTAAAAAGGATAACCACTAATTACTGTACACATCAGAAAAAATGTCAAACCATCTAAGGCAACAAATCTTAATGCTCCGAATGACAGTAAAACACACCATAAACGTAAACAGAAGGCCAACGTCCACGCAACCTTGTTTACCAAATAATATGCTGTATAGACATGAATGCCATGCTTACATTTTGAAAATGTTCCTAGCAGCCTGTTACAGCTTGGCTAGGTTTCTACTCCAACTGTTACTTCTGACTCGATACAAACAACACTACGTTGTTCTGAAATCATAATTAATCGCAAATTCAGGGTGCGAATTAATGACTACATTACGCTGACAACGACATTGACGAACATGTTGCCAGGCACTTCACTTTTGCACTATATATATATATATATATATATATATATATATATATATATATATATATATATATATATTATGCACTGATTTATTTACTACCTACTGAAAACCCTGATTTCGTGGACATCCTGAACAGCTTTTTATTTTATGTCATGGGCTGGGCTTCTGATTGGATGCAAGTATTTAGGGTGGGGCTGTGGTCATGTTGCATATGCGGGGTGCAGAGATGCTGATATGAGGACAATGCATGAAAGCCCCTCAGCATGGCTCCTGTGTCTCATTGTCCTAGGCTGCCCCTCCTGTCACTTCCATTTTGCACCCTCTAGTCCAAAGTCAGGACAACTTTGATATGAGGAAAGGGGTGTAAGGCATCATGGAGACATTGGGGGGTGCAGAGGGGGGGTTAAAAAAAAGAGAGAGAGAGCAGGTCTATGAACTGTGAAATAAGATTGCTTTTTATCCGGCTAAAAGGGGGAGAAAAAGCTGTCTAGGTCTGGATAAAGCAGTGGAAGCTCACCTTTGAGTTAGACCAGTTAGGTGACACCTGGTTAAAATGATAGCAGCCTTAGTGATCATAATGAGACACAACTAGAGCGATTGTCAAGATACCCTCTTCTCATCTCCTCCCGCCTTTGTAAATGCCCCTTAGCATGCCAAGTGTTTTGAGGAAGCAGCGCAGCCCTTCTCAGGTAGGACCGCGCTTCTCTACTCTGTCAAGAGTCAGCCGGCATCACGGCCGTGTCATCTATCTGCCGAGGCCCACAGCATGGAGGGAGGAGCCTGACCTAGTGAAAGATATTTAGACTGACTATTATTACTTGCTGCTCTTCTTCTGCACAGTCTGGGAAGGAATACTGGAAAGTGCAGTGGTTATCATCAATTATTTATTAGGGACGTTTGTGCTTGTCAGTCTGATTAGCGTCAGTGTAATCACTGCTGTTGTGGGTGTGTGTGTGTGTGTGTATGCTGTGGAAAACCAAGGCTGCTCCTGCTCTTCATGAAGGTAATCTTTTTTTTTTTTTCCAGCCTCATATTCACCGGACGTCCTTTGCATAGCATCTGCTTTTGTCATATCCAAACATTTCTTCTGCTTTTTCCTCCCTCCCCTACTCGCCTCTCTCTTTCTCTCTCTCTTTTCCTGCCACCCCACTCCCCCACAGCCATCCCCTCTGTGCAGCTCATTAGGGTGTGTGAGTTCTCCCGGCTTGTAAAGAGTGACACCTATGGGCCTGATTAAGACCCTGCACTCACGTCGTCTCACACACACGAGCACGCAAAGCTGCTAGATGTCTGGAATGTGTGCGCGCGCGCGTGTGTGCGCGCGCCTGTGAACTGTCCCCATTGAGTGAGTGGCAGAGCAAATCTGATCCCTGTCTTGCTTCGAACAAATGAGTGTAATCTGTGTGTCAGCCATGAGTTTATTCAGCCTGCATGATTAGATTAATGGAAGTGCTTCATATCGTTGCATTAGGATGGTTAATGAAGACAATTAATTACAAGACAACCTTCAGGCTATTGGTCTAAGCATATCCCAAATTTGGGTTAGAAATGGCCTGCTGCCATCGCTTGGAGTGTGGTTTAGCAGACTTGTCTGTTCTCGGGTTGCGGTTTAACTGTTTTCTTTCTCTTGTCGTTTTTACTCTTGGGCCACTTTTGACCTTTCATTAATTATGGTCTGCATGGATTTAATCATTTACCACTGGAATTGAGGCATTTGTAAATTAGTTTTACACATAAACATGTACATAAAGCTGTTCCTGGAATTGAATTAAAAAAAATGATAATAATTGATGTTATTCTAGATTGTGTGTACAAACCTTGCTGTGTAAAAAAGCAAAATGGCTTTGTAAAGGTAATGAATTAGCAAAGAAACAAAATGTATTTTGTGGTTTGCAGCTTTGTAAAATTAGACTGCATGATATAAGAAATGGTTCTAATGGTTATGGGGCGATTTTCCATACTTCTAAAATAAACACCCATATATTAAAAATTATTGTTGCGTATTATTGTCGTTTGACAGTCAGATGAAAACAAAGAGGAGAATTTATCAAGTGAGCATTACGTGCAAAAAGTTGAAAAAGAGCCTAAAAAGCATTCGTGCATCAGCTGCTTATCCTTGCAAATTTAAATCACATCATACTCTTTACAAAGTGTGTAATAACATAGAGGTGGAGAATTACTCTCACTACATGTGTCTGTGAAAAAAAACAGGCACATGCTTAAAAATGTACTTGGGGATTATTTTGTAATCGTAGACACTGTGCAGTATCCTAAATCCAGTAAAATTGAGGATGTCTTATGATGAAGGCGTATTCAAGATCTGACTCACTCTCTGGTGATGAGCTGCACTGGATAGATTTGGTGGTTTGCTTTGGAAACATAACAGAAACATTGTTTTAATGAACGGTTTCTTCAAAAAAAATCCATCTCATTTGTTAAAACAGCCATGAAGACTTGAACGTAAAAAGAAATAAAATCTGCTTCTGTGACTCTCTTAATTTGATATACCAGAAATCACCACGCCAGATAAAAATAACCAATCAGAGAAAGACAATGTGACTCATGAGCGGCCTCAATAATACAACTTTAACTCGATAATATTTTATGCATTCAAAGGGCTCCATTGCAAATACTATCTGGGTCGTGCCGGTGAGTGGGAGACTAAGATTTGACTGGTTAGCAACTTTCGCCACTGGAAGATGTGAGCTTTGTTTTTCAGAATAAAAGCATAATACATAGGTTATTTGTTAACTGTGTAAATTGTGCTAACATTGCAACGTTTTGCTTGAATGTCATCATTCTTATTTTTGATTTAGGACGCCTTTTCTCATAATCTGGTTTCTTAGGATAATACACACAGACACGTGTGCACGCAAACACATTTCAAGTGTGAAGACCCTATACAAATGTCCTTTTTTGTTGTTGGTTAGAAAAAGAGATTCTTGATAGGTCATGCTTTGCTTTTTGTTACATATTGCTTTTTAATCACATTTATCACTATAAAATTGTATCAGTGAAGTACATTGAAGTTATACAAACCCATCTGGGGAAAAACAGAAACCTTTGGAGATGGTCTAGTGCTATTTTCGTATTCCTCAATTGCCATGCTCATTTATTAGTTGTCATTTAAAAGGCATCTTCCGCAGCAACATTTTTTCTATGATTTATGTGTCAAAGCCTTCATGACGTCTCTTGGCGTGCGCTCGTAGTGTTTGACCACTGACGGTATAACCAGCGAGCGTCGGGGATAATGTAACATCATAAAAGTGGTTTTTCCTGCGGCTAGTCATGTGGCGGGCTGAGTCGAGCTGGCCATGTGATGGCTGCGGGGCTGAATACTTGAACAGGATATTTCAGTATGGCTCTTGTAACGTCGTCAATATGTCAATAGCTCGTAGTGTCGAGAGCTGAGCACGAAAGCATTTTCTAAAAAGCATTTAAGCACATTTGCTGAGAATTAGCTGACTTGTGTAATAACTGATAAGGCCTATTGACCACGTGGCCTAGTTTACTGTTGTCGGATCAATTCTGTTGCGTGCAGGGTACCGCTACTTTTAAACAAACTTTACAGGCAGAGGGGATGTTCGAGGGGCACTGGAGGGAAATAAATGTGATTGATGGTCTTTTTATTATCTGTTTTCGCTATCTTCTTCTTTGTGTGTTACTTACAAACGTCATTATTGGATATCCATTGTTTGGACTTCGACGCAACCTAAATGGCCTGATATATTGAGCGGAGGCTTTTAAGATGGTTACAGGGGAATTCTGTCTTTGACTTGAAATAAAGTAAAAGGAGTCGAATCCCTGAGAGTTTTAAATATTTATGATTTTTTTTTCCTCAATACAAAATGGAAAATGTGTACTTAGCAGCAAGGGACACAATGTATTTTGGTCTTTATCCTGCAGGATGATGCACATTAAAATAAAATTAAGTTGACAAAAAAACAAAAAACAAACACAAACTAAATCACAGTCTATACAAATACACGCTGTATTTTTTTCGGTCAGTATATTTCCAATTGTGGCAAAAGAGTGAACACAGACAGCAGTTGTGTCCTTTTTGTTTGCAAGCCTCGTTACTGTGTGTCAGCAAATGTAATTGTTGCGAGCTCCTATAGAAACAAAACGCCGCCGTCCCTTTAAGTGCTTCCACCAATTCTGATGGCTTGGTGATTTACATTTCCCATCCTCCCTCCCCCTTCAGGAGAGCTGAGTGAGGATGTGGAGGCTGCTAGGGAGACCACCACAGATCAGGAGGACCAAACCAAAGACAGAGAAAGTGGGGGGGAGAAGGATCTCACCAAAGGGACAGGTAAGGCCAATATTTCCAAAACACACTCAATTTGGGGGGAGGGCTGCGAGCTAGGAAACGTGGGGGTCCCGCACCTGAATAGTTTTGCACATATGGCCTTTTGCCTAACTGAAGCACATTTCAACAATATAGTGAGAGCGGCTGGAGACGCAGCTCGTTCTTTCAGGGCAAATTGCAAGTGTGCTGCTGGTGCTAGTTGTAACACGTGTGTGTTTAGCACCGCCCCCCTTCATGCAAACTCACACACACGGACTCCCGCGCAAGATCACACACTTGACTTGGGCAGTATCCCATCGGGAGAATTTTATGTGCGGCACAGTTTGTTGTAGTTGGTAACTTGAGTGGAGAATTAAACCTGTTTGTGTTGTTTATTATCTAAGTAGAAATGAGACTTGGCCTCAAGTCAACAACGTGTTTTAAATTTAAAGCCACTATTTGTTGCGATACACACATTTTACAGATTACCTTCAATTATGTTCTGTGTTATCGACAACCATATTTATCTGTACACTATACACTGACGGTGTTAATTTTTTTTAGATTGATTTCAATATTTGACAGAAAAAATAATCTGGAAAAAAATGGCTTTCAGACAAACTATATAAGGATAAAAATACCATAATTCCCCAAATATGGGACACATCTGTGTATGGGATGCACTTTTAATTTGTGCGTTAAACTCTGGTATTTTCTCTACTACTGTATGTAGCACGTTCCAACAATTTGGTGACAATGTAAAAAAAATAGCGAAACAGAATAAAGCTCATTTTTGTCAAATTACTTCATATTTTCCTACATTCATATCCATAAGGACTTGGATGTTGGTTCGGTCTGCTCGTTTCTTTTATTGAAAATAATGCAGCCTCAACTAATACCAGCTGTTGTTAGCCGCAACAGGCACTGGCTGCTAACAGCCAACTGACGCCTGCCCTCTAGCTCGTCCCGTTGCGGTCATTATTGTAAAAATGCACATTGGTGCGTCAAAACTCACCAAACGTGGCTGACATGTCAATCTTTCTCGAATTATGTCAAAAAATATATAATCAAAAAGTTACCATTTATAGAACACATCCATACTTTTGGCCTTCATTTTGGAGGAAAAAAAATGTATCTTATATTTGGGAAATTGAAGTAAATAAAAAAACGTGTTCTTGGTCCCATAATGCTATAAATTACAAGCAGAGCACCTGACTGTTCTACAATAGTCTGTCCTGTATTATTTGTTTAAATTTTCAACAGACGGAAGAACTGGCATTTCAACACTATTCCTAAGACATCACATTATCCCATTACAGGTGAACCTTTTCTACTAACATCCTAAGTGCCATCTTACCCAATTCCTGTTGGTGATATATTCAAGTATCCCAATACGTTTGACCACAAAGTCTAGCACATTAGTTTTTGTTAATTTCATCAAATCAATAGTGCCGTTGCAGGTGCTGATCAAGAGCTCTGATCATGGTGACTTTAAACACAAGAGCAGGCCTAGTTGGATATTTCACCCCTGTCAATATATGTATATATATTTTTTGTTTTTATGATTATTTTTTTTAATGTGACTGCACTTGGTACTGACTGATGTTTTGATTTACACTCGTTAGGTTAAGAGCTGAAAAGTAATCCAGACCTTTTTGCTTTCCCTGGATTTATTTTATTTTATTTATTTTTTTTTTGCACATGCCAAAAAATAACAAAAAGCAAAGAAAAACTTCATCAGCGTTTGAAGCCCGGTCTTTGTAAAACGTCTTTGATATTCGAACTTTCTATTTTAAATGAGGCTGAGTTGTTTGTGCTCTTTGAAAGGGTGACACTCTTCTTTGATGGGAGAAATAATGATATGCATGCCTGACTGAATATGGCTAAAAGTATGTTTTAGCACATCAAAATAAAGCACTTTAAAAAGCATTAAAATGAGTTGGCCGATTAATAATTCACTCGTACCTGTGGTGCGCAGGAAGACGACTCCTCACATTAGGATTCTTCCTTTTTTGAAAGGCATGCAATTTGATATGAGCGCATTGGCTTCCTTTCCTCCCCTCTGTCAGTCGCTAATCACCAAATAAGTGTGTTTCTGTGTTTTCACAAAGGAAATATGTGCTTGCATATGAAAAATTTACAGCTTCCCAGCCGCTTATTAGAAACGCTTAGTTAAAAATAGCATGTGCATTAGGGAACCGGGCCTGAGGTTTTGTTTGATGTCAGGGAAAAGGTGGGTGGAGAGGTTTGGGTGCCGTGTTGTCAGCAAAAGGCAGACAGCTGTAGTTTTAATGGAAGAGTCCCTGTGCGCGCTTGAAACTTTTTTTTTTTTTTTTTTTTCTGTGACTGATGAACACAACGGTCATTGAAAGCAAGTGCAGAAAAGCATATTTCGTGCGCGGTAGGAAGGCAAGTCGGGATGCGGTAAACAGAGGAGCGCTTTGTTTAGCCTGATGATGTTTACACAGGCGGCACACAGATGCTGTGCGGGTTACAATATGGCCAATAAATGTCTTGGCCGTGCTGTTAGTTATCTGAAAGGTGCTCAGACACCCAACCGTTTGTCATTTATTTATTTATTTTTCTTCTAAGTTCACCCTTACAACTACTGGAGTGTTCCTTCTCATCATTGTCATGTAGCTGCCAGAGCAGGGCACAATTGTTCCTTTACAAATGACAGTCACTGTCAAACAGGCGGCATTAGCCGCCACAGAAGAAAGGCGCAAAGCCACTGTCAATCTCATTTCCTCTTTCTTCTTTCCCGACTCCTTGCTGTTCATTAAAGTCATTTAAAAGTACATCAGAAACGGCTGCAAAATGCATATGTTTCTGACGTGTCATTTTATTTTGAAAGATGCCTTCATTATTCAGTTGTGTTTATCGCAAAGATGATGCCTTTATGCACTGGTTGCAAGCATGCAGACACATGTAAACGTCATCTACTGCAAACATAGTAGACATGTGGCAGGTTTGTGTGATCGTTACACTGAGCAGCTCCACTCACCGGACACTTCATTAGGTACGCCTGTGCTGCCTAATGAGGTCTAGTGATAGCTGTATAAAAAAATCCGCCTTCACAAAAATTACTTTTTCTTTTTTTACTGACACCGTTGACAGTGTTTGTTTATTCTTGTAGTGGTAGCAAAGACATTCAACCAACTTGCTTGAGAGGCATTTATAGAAAGTGTGTATTACAGCTAAAATAATAAGCACATTATAAATACTGTAAATGAAAGCCTCTGTCAGTGTCAATCAAACATACAGTATTCTTAGCTTTAATGACATAAGGATTGACAAACTATATTTGCCGCATTTTTGATTCAGTTTAATTGACATTGTGTTGTTTCTTCTGGTTTGTGTGCCTTGGCCACCTGATAAGGTTTTGCACAGAAAGAGCCATATCTTTTTACCGACTGTGTTTACCAACTTAGTAATCTGCAGTCAAATTGGTAATGTAGTTTAAAGGATATTAGTAGTTTAAAGGATTCTGAGTGTGAATGGTTGTTTGTCTGTGTGCCCTGTGATTGGCTGGAAACCAGTCCTGGATATCCTCCTGGGTATAATTGGTTAGATTATGTTTTGCATTTTTTTTTGTTTTTTTTTGTCAGCACTGAGGATAAGCGGCTATTAAAAAAATGTATGGATGAATAAGCAACCCAACTGGTAATTTTTAATATAATTTTTGTTTTGTGTTTAGTTCAGGTACTATTTATTTGTTTTTCTTCAATTAATATATTGATTAACTTGCCAGTTAATCAATAAGAGAACGTGTGCATTTACTTTATTCAAAAGGTGTTTGTTTTTTTCTAATTGACTTCAAAAATATTAAAACCAATTGATTGTGATTCAGTTTCTGGTTTGGTCACTAACATCAGGCAATAAACAAAATGTGCACCACTGTTTTTCAAAGTAAAAATTCATTTCTAAAGAGCTTTCTTGATTCAACCAAACAAGTAAGTTTCAACAAAGCAAGTTTGCCTTTATTTGAAGGCAATTTTGATTTTAAATCAAACAAAGTTTCTAAATGATTACTCAAGTCTCAAAACTAGCTCCTAACTTGTAGTTGCTCTTTTCATTAAATGTGACACTTCAACTGGCAGGCATTAAGCAGCATGATGCCTCTTTTTTTTTAAGATTGATTCGCCGTGTCAAACTGCTGCATAGTGGCAAGTGAGTTGACTCTATTGCCACCTTACAGTACTCTCAAAAGTTTGAAATCAAAATTGAAATCAAAGCAAAACAAAAAATTGCAGAAAGATAGCTCTCATCTCAAAATGCTGTTGAGTCACTCTTATCTCAAAGCACCATCATATAAAAACATATATTTGAGACAGTGATGCAAAGTACTATTCCACTGGTTGCCACAGCAGTGTAATCAACCTATGTGGGTTGCAATTCAAGGGGTCCTTTTTAATGCTGGCTATGAAAAATGTATATGTGGAATAGCCATAAGCAAGCTCTGCTCGCACCCTCTAGCCTAGCTGAGGCAGCAATCTGACAAGTTAAAGCACCAGGACAGTCTCGTCATGAAGCTGTATATGTTCTCAGTGCTTCCACATATGAGTACGTAATCAAGATGAGAGGCAGGATGATGCCCGATGTCCCATGCACACTTCATAATATGCTTATGATAAATGCAAATGGAAGGGTACATGTGTCACTGAATAATTTCCATACCTTGCATTGGATTTATGTGAAGCAGTGAAAAGAAAGATGGCAAATCAAATTGTTGGATTTCACCCAATGCGGAGGACTTTCCATGTCTTGTACAAAATGCACTCAGACATTTTTACGAGACAAAAACAAATGACAGCAGTAATTGAAAACATGGGGCACCCACATGTGTCTACTTGGGGCGATGCTAGCATGTTCGTATGGTGTAGCCTGCATCTGTAACATTTTAGCGTTAAGTATGGCTTTCAGTGCTGATCGCACAGACAAAAATGTTTGTTTTTCTTTACTTAACTGTTTTAGGGCACACTTTAAATGTTACATGTTGGTTTTTGTTTGGCATGTAATAAGCTAGACATAATGCTTGTCAATCATTCTTGTCAATGCATTATCTACGTATGAATGCGGTAGTGGTAAATAGTTTCAACAGCAGCTATTTTCAGTCACAACTGGACCAGTGCGACAGTTCTAATGCATGCCTCTCCAAATTTGGAACACCTGTTCATCCGCCATGTGTTCCTGGCATGATCAGGTGTGATTCTGAAGGACGGCACAGGCTTGCTGTGTAGATGTTGCATGACGGCAGAATAATGAACATGGTCATTAGCATCCCCTAGACACATCATTGAAGAATTGCAGTCTGCGCTCATTCAGCAGAAGACAAATATTGGGCTTTGTTTTGCATATAACAGCACACAAATACAAGCTGTTTACCTGCTCGTGGTTACTTACTATCGAATCGAGAGGGGACGTTTTTTGTAGCCCGGCTTTGTGATTGCTGTTAAAGTCAAAGTAGTAAGACAAATCAGGAGACGAAGCAATATAAAATGTTTACATATTCATAACGCAGCCTCTGGATGCTTGTCATCCTTCAAATTATAATTCCCTTTGTCTTTGAAGATAATAGGCCGTAAATTGTCCTTGTTTGCCAGCCAAGCCCCTGAAAGCAAGGTGTTTACGAGTTGTAGCGCAGGCTTTCTAATGGCCGAGCTCCAGTTGTGTGTCCTGTAAAGGTGAACGCCACGTCATGCCTTTGTTCAGTCAGCCTGATGAATAACAATCCTGCAAATTAATAGCTGCTCTGCATGGCATCATGATCATTTTGCCCACTGTGAGACCATGCTCTTAGTCATGCACAAGTCACTCTTGCTTTTACTGTTAATTGTGTCATTTTGTTTCAATAAGAAAAGTGGCTGACGCCTATACATTACAGGAAAGGGCTTCCTTCATTGGTTTAAAAAAAAAATCTGTTCTTCATTTTTTACCATTTTTCATTTTCAATCAGTAATTACACCATTTCTTGGTCTGGAAGGAGATTTAAGACAATGTGTAGTAATAAAAAGAATGAAAAGACAATGTTCTGGTATTGTTTGTATATCCTGAAAAGAGAACAGCCTGAGTCATTGTAGGGGTTTGAAGCATTTAAACCTTTAAAGACCTTTAAAGCATATGTTTTCCCTTTCTATTGACTTATATGAGCTCAAGGCTGAGCTAAGGACCAGTTATTGCTCACCTGTTCTCTGGGTTTAGTAATGTGATGTCCACATGCAAAATCAATAATCAGTTATCAAATTAACTATGGACAACATTCAAACTTTCTACTGGTGGAAAATGTCTAAATATGTTTTCTATTCCTTCAATAGCCAAGAAAGGTTTAGAAGAAGTAAATTGAATTGGTAGACTGCAATCCAGGTTTGGGCAGAGAAAAAAAACTCAGGGTTCAGATAATATCACAGATTTGAGTCATGGACTGATTGCATTGATTTTCAATTCAGACTTAAAATGAATATAACTTTTCTTCATTTCTTTTATTAAAAAAAAGCCCATTTAGTGAAACCATCGGTTTATGTAGAGAATAATAAGTTATCCAGCCATATATGACACTTAAAGTTGAGCTTCTAAAATCTAACAGCCAAATTTTTACTAGAGTTTAATGAAATAAACATACTTTTTTTATTCTAACTTCTATTTTTTGTTTGCTTTAAAAACAGACCTCCAAGTGAAATTGAGGGCACCTTCTCTTCCTTTAAACATGGAGAGTGAAATACAAACCACCCAATGTCCACATCCTTGAAAAAGAAGTATAGAAAGAAAGCCAAGAAACAGACGTCAGATGATGTGCTGTTGTCATATGGCCATTCCCTGCTGGCTAATAGCTGCTAGATGCTGGCCGCGAACACTGTAGATTGGGGTCGTTCTGCTTGAATTGGCAATAGGACTTTGGGATAGCAGTGTGTTGATAGCAACTATGTAATGACAATGATAAGTGATAAGGCAAACCCAATGTCAGAAAGACACGTTCCAGCTTTCCCTCACGGCGTCCTGCGCTGCAAGGCTCACCTTCAAAATAAGTGCCTACCAAACAATTTGCAGATTGTGTGTGATTCGTACTAATCACGGATCAATGTTTGTTTTGTTTTGTTTTGTTTTGTTTTGTTTTGTTTTGTTTTGTTTTGTTTTATTTTATTTTATTTTGTTTTGTTTTGTTTTGTTTTGTTTTGTTTTGTTTTGTTTTGTTTTGTTTTGTTTTGTTTTGTTTTGTTTTGTTTTGTTTTGTTTTGTTTTGTTTTGTTTTGTTTTGTTTTGTTTTGGTTTGGTTTTTTCCATAAAGGGTGCTGCTACAGTGTTCTGTTCTATGGTACCTGTTGTTGATGGAAACAGATTTGCAGAATGGTTTGGCTTATTCAAAAGTTTGCAAAGTTGACTCAGAAAAGGTTTTTTTAAGAATGAATGGATGGACCAATGTTTTGCTTATTCTTCCAGAAGGCAACATTAATCTTTTTTTTTTGTCATCTGTGGGACTGTACTTTTAAGAAAAAGTAGGAAAATACCATGGTATAGACACTCCCCTACACACAAACATTCAACTTACAAACATTCAGCAATACTAGCAGAGTTGCTTGTAAGTCAGATTTAGTATTTAGCACATTTTCTGTGAGACCATTGCTGGCGCTGCCATTGCAAAGAAACACGCCGCCCAGTATGACTTTTCTCTACTGACACTGTAGTGCAGGGTTGCCCAATGAAG
The DNA here is from genome assembly GCF_059441005.1 of Hippichthys cyanospilos. Classification (NCBI taxonomy): domain Eukaryota; kingdom Metazoa; phylum Chordata; class Actinopteri; order Syngnathiformes; family Syngnathidae; genus Hippichthys; species Hippichthys cyanospilos. The sequence goes on along the minus strand of NC_142372.1, from coordinate 17,331,928 downwards.
TTGTTTTGCAGTGATTTCGCTAAACGAAGTGTAACGTGACCCAAGCAGCAAAGACAAATTTACCGGGCAGTAACTAACTGGGCTGGGCCAGATGTGCTTCAGTATGAAAACTGTACAGTACATGGGGAGAATGTGCTGCATGCCAATCCTCTCCATTTTAATTCAACAGGAAATGTTCGGAAAGGAGAGCAGGAAATATTCTGAGAGGCCAGTCAATTTCCTCAAATAAACTGAATCATAGGGAGAAGTGTATGACACGAACGGGTTTGGTATACTTTTGAGATTCCTCCCAAAAGGATGCTATAAAAACAAGGGTCAACTTTCCTTGTTAGAGCACCTCTGAATGTACTAACCAGCACATGGATTTTTTTTTCTGCTTTACTGACAACTTACAAATTCAGCTTACGAGCGGGCATCCAGAGCGTATTTTGTTTTTATTTAGAGGAGTGTCTGTATTTCCAAATGAAACGTAAATCCATGTTAAACATCCACTCGATTCTGATGCCCCAACAAACGTGATATGCAAATGTGTGTCTATCCAAACCTATGCAATCAAATCTCTCCCATATTTTGATTGAAGATCCCTAATTCATGGGATTTCAGGTCTTTGAAGTCTCTTTCACACACTGATGGTAGTGTATTGGAGGCAACTAGATACAACTTTACTCTGCCGCTTACAGGAGTTGAACAAGCAACTTTTCAAATACTAAACAGTAATGGATTTACCACCTGAGTCATGTTGTCGCCAGAGGGCCAAGTAGATTGATGGCGGCTGTGATTGCCCTGATGGATTTCGTCGTCAGATGGCCCGTTTCCGATCCTTCAGTCAGCACGCTTTGTTCCTTGCGCCTCTTGAAGGAACAACCAGGCTCCTGACGTGTTTGCAATGTGCCTCACAGTCTACACGCTGCCTCAATAAGGCACTGCAGCCATGTGAGAGGTGAGACAAGATGCCAACGTCCAATCCACTTATGGGACTCAACAGCACAAAAGCCTCTGGTTCATGGAAAAGGGGCATGAATTAATAATCATCTAATTGACTCATTCTGGCTGTGACGTTTGTGCTTTCAAACAAGGTGCCGCACTGTCAAACTGTCAGAAGAGCTTTTTTAAAGATGGTTGTTCTGTATCTAATAATTCAGCAGAGTACCCAAAAACATAGGTGTGCATACTCAAGATCAACTGTAGTTCTAAAATATCTCAAATTATTTGCATATTCTCTTCGCCGGTATCGTTTTATTCGCACACGTCAAGAAGCTCAGTCTTCTTCCTGCTCCCTTTTGTCAATGCTCTTTAAATGATATAGTGGTGCAATTCTCTATCTGGTGTCAATGTTGCGGCCATTGGTTGTGACCATCTGTTCATATTGTACGGTAGATATGCGTGTCTAATGTGCAAAACGCCACTCGGATACCGACATCCAACTGTTTTCAACACTCCATCTTCTTCATTTTGACGGTCATTTATTTTCATCCTCCTCTCCGCGAGGGCAAACGGGATACATAGTAGTTGGATGTTAGTCATGGTGCTGGTGATGGCGTTTGACTGGAAGAATCCTAACAGAAAAGCAATTAATGGCCGTGACCATAGACACAGTGTCCAAGCAAGCTTCCTCAGGCCCATCCTACTCTCTGTCTCACAGCATGGTAGAAAGCCATTTGGGGTACCTTCATGGAATCTCTCCAACGCCTCATTGTCAACAATCACTACTGATGCTAATTGACAAGGAATCGTCTTGGATTAAATCCTGCATCCTATTCTCCTAATTATGAGTCTTAACTCATTCTTGTTGCTCATGCCTCTAGCAACCATTTTCAAATCCTGACACTCAACTCTAAAACCGGGCGAAAGAAATGTCTATCAAGTAGAACAGGAACTCAGTATTCACATGAAATAGCAAATTGTCACTTAGTGTTCAGGTGTATGCAAAGATCGAATTGCTAAAATGAATGATTGAAAGTCTTAACTTGAAATGAAGCAGCACCAAATTTAACCTACTCAAGATGCCTTCCTGATGTGCCTGAATGTTGCCATTAAGATTCATGCATTATTCACAGTGAAATTAGGGAATGTGTTCATAAATCCTCTCTCATCTGGTTTCTAGTTCAGCGATGAGTTGTTTTTACCAAATAATGTGGACTAACAACCACTGCTTGCCTTTGTTGTCGCCACAAAAGATTACCAAGGTGGAGAGTACCGCGGTAGTGCTGATGGGGAATTTGGCGAGGGCGGTGCCCTGACTTAGTGGTGGGTTACTGTCAGGAATAGGAGTCTCCTTTTGTTTAACATTCCCATTGTTTATAGGTGGATGTGTTTAATGGGATTGGCTGTGAGTGGACTCGAACAGGGCCTCGGTGACTGATCCTGGTGTCTCTGGGAGATCTAGCAGGCGGCGTTATCCAAAGCCAGGTTCCCCACTGGGTAATCAGCTCAACTCCTCCTGATTGGAGGTGACATTTTAATGTCTGGAGCGAGAGCATGGTCAGCCCCGCTTAACCTGACCCCCTGCCAAACCACCCCACCCTAGCAGTGCCCTCTGTTCTCAATTTGCCCTTCTAGGACTGTACAAATCAGGGCAATTTTAACTCTTTATGGGCTTGTTAGTGGGTAGCAAGGCACTTCCTTATGTTCCACTGTGAATTTGTAGCGCTCCTCATGCTGTCTCTTAGTTCGGGTCCTGTGTAAGCTCCAGCTTAACTGAGCGTTTAAGTGTGATGATTCACTTTGTGCCACTTCTATTTTCTTCTTTCTGTAACGCTGTAAGGAGTTTTAAAATGCTTTGCAGCTGCTCATACGTGAGATTTTGGCCTTCGAGCATGGGATGAGACGTTTAATTTGCATTGTTGTCATTTATGCAGATCATTAACATCACATAAGCTCTGTCAAATTTAATGACTGACATATTTGAGCTGATTATGATTTTGTAAGGTAAGGATTCCATTAGAATATGGTCCTGTGGTTTTATGATGCTACAATTTTGATTGTCATTTGAGCCTATGACAGTGTATGTAATAACATAACATGAGTGGTGCTCTAGCTGGTCCATAAACTGTATAGGCCACTAAAGTAAACGGCATGCGGTCGCCCTGGCAACAAAAGAGGCGTTCATCTTATTACAAGATGTAAAGCTGTAGAATTATTTTGACGCATTTTTTTTAATGTTACGACATATTCATGCTTCAACAAAAGTCCATGCGTAGTATTTCTCAGAACAAAAGGAATAGCTCGAACATGGATGAGAACCGAAGGGGCAATGTTTATGTACTTTGTCTTGATTCGAAAAACTCATGTGGACCGAAAATATGAGATGTGATGAAACCTAAAGCTGCACCCTGTGGTAAACTAACATTTGTATATGATGTTGTCTATGGCTCCGGTGTTAAAAGAAGTATAAAAAGAAGAATTAAATGTGTGTGATATATTGCCCATTTCCCATTAAATGTAGATATGGCACATTTACAAAAGACAGCCCTTCAGCTCTTTACCCTCACTGATATTGATTGACCTGTCTCGTGCTGCCAAGCCTTCAACTCATCCAGACGTCTCCTCTTTATCCCTCTGTGCATGTGTGTCTGCTCAGCAGTGTCCGGCCAGTCGGAACAGCACCAGTCAGATTCCCCGATCCCTAGCAAAAGGCCCTCGTCACGGTCGGAGACCTCAGAGAGCCCGCTGTCCTCAAAGCGCCCCCGGGCAGCTGAAAAGCGAGCTGCGGAGCAGGTGAGCGCCGTAAATCACACAAGTTTAGGACCAGCCATGCATGCCCTTCATAAAAGTCCAAGTTTTTTTTTTTTTTTTTGCTCTCCAATTAGTAAGACCTCATTATCTGCTGAAAACTTTAACTCCAATTAGAAGAAGCAGAACTACTTTGGATGAATTTTCTATTCATCTTGCCGAGCCTTTTCATAGTATTCACTACTTTCTTTTCAACTCTACTCAAAATTATTTTAGCCTCTCTGCTGCAGTCGCATTGCTAATTGTGTATAAGGTGGAAAATCAATAAGGTATTTGACAGATGAGAGCACTTTGAAGTGTGTGCCAAGAGTGAGTGGTTCTCACTATTACACACTTGTCTGCGATCAGAGGAATCTGGTTGCTGGAGGGAAGGGTTGCCTCACCCTACCCTCCTCATCTACAGCTTCTCTTCTCTCACAAAGCCATTTCACCCTATTAACCCTCTGTGAATACATCCCCACCCCTCTCATCTGCTTCTCCATCTCCTTTCACTCAGATGTACCAGTGCCCTTACTGCAAGTTTACCAACACGGACCTGAATCGTCTCAGAATGCACGTGATGACACAGCACTCTGTCCAGCCCATGTTACGCTGCCCGCTGTGCCAGGACATGCTCAACAACAAGATACACCTGCAGTTCCACCTCACGCACCTGCACAGTGTTGCGCCCGACTGTGTCGACAAGCTCATTGCCACAGTAAGTCGATGGCATCATCAGAACGACTTCTCCTATATTCACTGGTTTCAAGTGGATGTTGTGCTCATCGTCAGTTATTCAAAGTGATTTATTGTCATCACGCCGTGACCGGGGAATTTGTAATGCCGGGTTTTTGTTTGTTTTGGCGATGAAAGTCTCATGTTTGAGTCAAACATACCTTTCGGATAAACCGTTCAAGCTTGGTTTCATTAGCCCAAAACCTGTTTTGCCTGATGTGTTTGGGAGAATTTGTTATGGTCAAATAGCACTAAGGTTGAACTTCTTCCCATAATTCACAAAGGCATGTTTGGCACTTATACAACACTACTAATCACCAAACGATAACATACACCCCGACAAGGAAGCACTGCGGTAGTGAGACCTATGACTTTACTCGTCAATGCTGGCGCAAAACCCTTTTTGCCATCTGCAAGCAAGCAAGCAAGCAAGAAAGAAAGAAGAAAAAAGCCTGTGAGAACATCTGAAATGGATTTAGGGTGAATCAGAGGCACTGTAAAAGGTGGCAAGTGTGTGCTGACTCCCATTTAATGTGAGTTTGAAAGAAATGTGAACAACAAAAAATGGCCGTCCCCTCAGAAGTCTCCAAAATTCTGTGATCGATGAAGAACTAAGGTTCAACCGGAACAACAATTGTATAATTAATTAATTTGCTGGCTTCCAAAAACAGACAGACATAAGGGGAGATACTGAGGCCCGTTGTTTAGATTTATGCCAACTGCAGTGTACTGATGCATTGTTCTCTACTGAAAGTAGTCTCCTTGCTTCCAATAATGCTCATCAAAGGGGGAATAAAATTTTATTTGCCCTCTCCTCTTGTAAATCACTGAGCAAATCTTTGTTCTGTTCTATCTTGTATGGCTCAATAGCTGGCCGGACAATCACACAGTAAAACATTGCTTTGTCGTCCGCCTAGCAGTCTTCATCCCCCCATCTCGAAAGTAAATGGCAAGCACATTAGTATGGTAGACTGCAATATTTATTTCTTTTATAGAGGTTGTAATGTACTGAACCACTACAGAATAACATGACAGAAGACCTGTAATAGGAGACACATTGAAGTCAACACATTTTTATAACAAGTAAATGAAGGTGGAAAAGTACTTCATCCTTTACACTCATCTATGGGGAGAAGCATTATTAATTCTGAAAATGTGACTTATTTCACGCCAAGCATGCATGCTGATATGTTCTCACCCACGTTTCATCCTTTCATCATCCAATTGTCTTCAGATCCGGGTTGCTTTAGTTTTGTCTGCTTCTTGGTTTTACTTCTGGACACTCTTTTTTTCTCTCACTTGAGTGTTTGCAAAGTTTTATTGTTTTTTGTTTGTTTGCATAGATTTTCAATAAAAACCTCGTGCTAGTTCGTCATCATATAATTGGTATAAATGTTTAATTATACCCCCCAGCTATTTGGCTACAGCCACTGCTGTTTCCTTAATCGTACCGTGAATTTTCTAATTAAACAAAACATTTTTCACGTTAGGACATACAAGTTGCAACAGGTTTATATCCTCGTGCCGTCCCTCTCAATCTATGCTTCATTATCAGTCTGTGTAAGACTGCAGCAATGAAAATGAGCTTCATTAATTATGGGTCTGGCTGGATGATAGCCATTTTGAACTATGTTTGCCAATTACACTGGCCAATTCAAAACTGACCTCGGGATACTGTGCTCTTTCCTCCAATGGCCTAATAAGGTAGTCTCAAGTCATTTTGCCTTGTTTTTTTGGGGTTTTTTTTGTTTCCTTTCTGCCAGACAAGAGTAGGAGGCTTAGAATGAACAATTGTACCATGTTAATTTTTAATGACGTGTGACATAATTCTCATTATGTGTTTCATGAAAAAAATGTATATAACACTGGTTCATAAGAGTCAATCTGCTAAGGTTAGATTAGATGGAGATGTTTTCAAACTTTAAATGACAAATATATATGTTCTTGTTTTTGTTTTGTTTTTCCACAGGTGACAGCAACCGATGTCCTGCCAGCAAGCATGTTCATACCTGTTCCTGGTCCAGAAAGAGAGTTCCAGAACCCCTCTCATGCTGTTGCCAACGCTGAAGAAACAACAAAACAAGCTGGTTAGTGTCTGCCTTTGTCACCAAAGTTTTTTGTTTTGTTTTTTTTCCCTCAAACAAGTTTTTCAGGGTTCATCTTAAGGAAACATTCAAATCACAGTTAATGTGTTTGCGAATTCAGTGTATACACAATTGTATATGGTCAATCAGAGTTTGACATTTCTCAATTCTTGTTTTCTCCACAGATGCTTTAGCTGCTGATCTTGAGAAGGGAGTTTCACTTCCTACAGAATTACTTGAGGCTCGTAAGTCACCTCAAGAAGATCAACCAACGGAGAAGGATGATGCAACTGGATTTCTTTGTTGGAAGAAAGGCTGTAATCAAGTGTTCAAATCATCCAACTCTCTTCAGATTCACTTCAATGAAGTTCATAACAAAAGGCCTCAGCTACCTGTTTCCGATCGCCACGTCTACAAGTATCGTTGTAACCAATGCAGCTTGGCCTTCAAGACTGTGGAGAAGCTACAGCTCCATTCCCAGTATCATGTGATCCGAGCAGCAACCATGTGTTGCCTCTGTCAGCGGAGCTTCAGAACGCTACAAGCTTTGAAGAAACATTTGGAAACCAGTCACCTGGAGCTTAGTGAAGCAGATATCCAGCAGCTGTATGGGGGCTTATTGATGAACGGTGACATTATGGTCATGGGTGACCCAACGCTCGGCGAAGAACATGGCGGTCTGGGAGAAGATGACAAAGAGGGGGATGAGAGTGACACAGAGGAAAAGCAGAGCCCAACAGGGAGTGACTCTGGCTCACTGCTGGAAGATTCTGGATCTGAACCAAAACGTGCTTTACCATTCAGAAAAGGTCCCAACTTTACCATGGAGAAATTCTTAGATCCATCTCGTCCATTCAAGTGCACTGTCTGCAAAGAGTCGTTCACGCAGAAGAATATTCTGTTGGTTCACTATAACTCTGTCTCCCACCTGCACAAGGTGAAGAGAGCTCTGCAGGAGTCCACCACTGGTCAGCCAGAGCCCACAAGCAGCCCTGACAACAAGCCATTCAAGTGTAGCACTTGTAATGTGGCATATAGCCAGAGTTCCACTTTGGAGATCCATATGCGCTCTGTTCTACACCAAACAAAAGCAAGGGCAGCCAAACTTGAAGCCGCGGGTGGGATAACCAGCTCTGCAAGTGCTACAGCTGGAAGTGGCGGAAGTACGACCACCAACACTTCAACGGCAAGTCCAGGCCCAGCAAGCAACTCAACAACAAACTCGACCAACCATGGCACTTCCGGGTCTCAAACAGCTCAAAATATTCTCGGCGGTAACCACACCTCCCAGAGCCATAGTCATGAAACTAGCAGCTCAGTTAGCAGCCAGTCCTCACCATCAGAGAACAATGACGCAAAAAAGGCTAAATATGCAGAGATGCTCTCTTCACGGGGACAGCACCAGCTTCAGCAGCAACAGCAATTAGCTCACGCTCAAGCCCAAGCTCAGCTCCAGCAAGAACTCCAGCAGCAGGCTGCTCTTCTACAATCCCAGCTCTTTAATCCAGCACTTCTGCAGCACTTCCCCATGACAACTGATGCACTTCTGCCTTTACAACAACAGCAGTTGCTGTTTCCTTTTTATATTCCTGGAGCAGAATTTCAACTAAACCCAGAGATCAACATCAGTAGTTCAGCACTTGGCCTAACAGGAGCAACCACCTCCTCGCTGCTAGAAGATCTCAAGAATTCAGCCCAACAGAGCTGTTTGCAGCAGCAACTGATGCATCACCACCTTCAACAGCAAGCACAACAGCAGCAGCAGCAGCCACCGACGCACTCACAGGGACAGATGGCATTACTGCAACAGAGTGCTTCTCTCCACCAGCAGGTTGAAAAAAAGCAGAAGCCCGCTTCCTCACAAAATGAAAAAGATATTGCGAGAGACAAAGATGCTTCTGAAAGAAATGAGGATGTCAACAAAGATTCAATAGAAAAACTAAAGGAAAGGAAGGACATTCAACACATTGCAACAAATATCAACCAAGACCCTGGCTTACTTCCACCAAGGATTGCTTCCGATGCTCGTGGAAATGCAACCAAAGCCCTGCTTGAAAATTTTGGTTTTGAATTAGTCATTCAGTATAATGAAAATAAGCAGAAGGCCCAGAAAAGGGCAACTGGGCCAACAGGGTCAAGTGGCCCAGGTGGGATCACAAGAGTGGTGGACCCTGTAGAGGGATTGGAGAAACTGGAATGTGAAGCCTGTGGTAAGCTGTTTTCAAATATACTGATTCTTAAGAGCCACCAGGAGCATATCCATCAGGCTTTCTTCCCATTCCGATCCCTTGAGCGATTTGCCAAGGAATACAGAGAGAATTATGATAAATTGTATCCACTGAGACCGCCCACACCAGAGGCTGCTCCAGCTCCTCCACCTCCTCCCCCACCCCCTCCGCCCCAAAGAGCTCCTACGCCAAATATTCCCGTGTCTACAGCCTCACTCACACCTCCAACTGTACCTACTCCACAACCTCCAGTTCCAATGCCACAAATTCCCATGCCAATGGACTTGCCGATCTTTTCACCACTAATGATGCAGCCCATGTCGCTCCAGTCTTTGCCCAGTCAGCTAACTAGTCAGCTACCCTCTGTGGAACCCAGCCTGGCCTCAGACTTGGCCCAGCTCTACCAACAACAGCTCACTCCGGCCATGCTGCAGCAGCAACAGAACAAGAGGCCACGGACACGTATCACAGATGACCAGCTTCGGGTCCTCCGACAATACTTTGATATTAACAATTCACCTAATGAAGATCAGATTAAAGAGATGGCAGATAAATCGGGACTGCAACAAAAAGTCATCAAGCACTGGTTCAGAAATACACTTTTCAAAGAGAGACAACGCAACAAAGACTCGCCGTACAACTTCAATAACCCGCCTACGACAACACTCGACGATACCAAAATTGACTCGAAACCACCTTCCCCTGAACCACAAAAGCAAGACTTCTATGGAAGCAAGAGATCTTCTAGAACTAGGTTTACAGACTACCAGTTGAGAATTTTACAAGATTTCTTTGATGCCAACGCTTATCCTAAGGACGATGAGTTTGAGCAGCTTTCCAACCTTCTGAGCCTCCCAACTCGCGTTATTGTTGTTTGGTTCCAAAATGCTCGGCAAAAGGCCAGAAAGAACTATGAAAATCAGACCGATGGGGGGAAAGACGGCGAGAGACGGGAACTCTCAAACGATCGCTATATTCGCACGTCTAATTTGAACTACCAGTGCAAAAAATGCAATTTGGTTTTCCAGAGAATATTTGACCTCATAAAACATCAAAAGAAATTGTGCTACAAAGATGAAGATGAGGATGGACAGTACGACAGCCACAACGAGGATTCAGTTGATCTTTCCAATGAATGTTACACTCCCTCTGGTTCGTCTTGCCACACCCCAATGCCCTCCTCCTCAAGCCTCTGTCCACTTCCACCGACAACCTCTGCATTCTCACACCTCCCTTCAGCTGATAAGGAGGAGGCGTCACCAGCAACCAGCTCAAACCTCCAAGAGGAAAAGTCGAAAGAGGTACCAGATATATCGGCTGACCCAAATAAAACCTCTATTAAGCAAGAAAATGTGTCCCAATCCCAATCAGAGTCACAAAAGCATCGGCACCAGAGAGAAGAGAATTTGCAAGCTATGTCAAAGACCAACAAGCATTCCTCTTCCTCCTTCACGCAACAACAACTGCAATGTGGTCCATCAGCTTCTCAGACAAGCCAGGCGCCCTCCCAAAGCTCTCACTTGACCCACAACCCCCACATGAGTTCGGCGCCACAACAAATGGCCCAGCAGATCATCCCATACCAGTGTGATCAGTGCAAGATTGGCTTCCCTTCCTTTGAGCACTGGCAGGAGCACCAGCAATTACACTTCCTCTCTGTGCAGAATCAGTTCATCCACCCACAATTCATTGACCGCTCAATGGACATGCCTTTCATGCTATTTGACCCGAGCAATCCTCTCCTGGCTGGTCAGTTACTCTCTGGGGCAATGCCCCAGATCCCCAGCAGCTCTGCCACTTCTCCATCCACCCCCACATCCACAATGAACTCCTTGAAGAGGAAGTTGGAGGAGAAAGCTGGCACAAGCCCAGGAGAGAATGACAGCACAAACAGTGAAGAGCCACATAGAGACAAGCGGCTCAGAACCACCATCACGCCTGAGCAGCTAGAGATTCTTTATCAGAAGTACCTCTTGGATTCTAATCCTACACGTAAGATGCTTGACCACATTGCACATGAGGTGGGGCTGAAGAAGAGAGTTGTACAAGTCTGGTTTCAAAATACTAGAGCACGGGAGAGAAAAGGCCAGTTCAGAGCAGTGGGGCCAGCTCAAGCTCATCGAAGATGCCCCTTTTGCAGAGCTCTTTTCAAAGCAAAAACTGCCCTCGAGGCACACATTCGCTCTCGCCACTGGCACGAGGCCAAACGTGCTGGCTATAATTTAACCCTCTCTGGTATGTTATCTGACCATGAGGGGATCCAAATAAAGTTAGATGCCTTGGAGACGTCAGGCTATTCCCAAATGGCGTCTTCAAATATGGATGGACAAAGCTCATCCATGTCTCCTGTGAATAGAGGAATGGATTCATCTCCCAGGGCTCTTCTGAGTCCTTCTTCAATTAAAGTTGAAGGAATGGAAGATTTTGACAATTCAGCCATGTCTGCCGTGAACCTTAGCTTTGATCAAAACAAACTGGATAATGACGACTGTTCCTCTGTTAATACAGCCATCACGGATACAACTACAGGTGATGAGGCTAATGCTGATAATGACAGTGCTGATGCAAAACACAGCCAGAGTAGCACTGAGTACCTGCCTAAGCCTGGGGGCACGGTCCCCATCCTTGAAAATGATGACCAGATGTCCTCCGGGCTCGTAAGCCCCGCTACAAGCTATTATGCTAAGGACTGTGAAAATGAACACATAATTGACCACAGTGAGACATCGAGCTTGGCAGATCCTTGCTCTCCAAGTCCTGGCGCATCTGGCACCAGGAGCATTGACAGCGGCGATCGGCCCGGTCAAAAACGTTTCCGAACCCAGATGACTAACCTACAACTGAAAGTATTGAAGTCCTGTTTTAATGACTACAGGACTCCTACAATGTTGGAATGTGAGGTGCTTGGTAATGATATTGGACTTCCAAAGAGAGTGGTTCAGGTGTGGTTTCAAAATGCCCGTGCCAAGGAAAAAAAGGCAAAGCTCAACATGGCCAAGCACTTTGGAATCAATCAAACATCTTATGAGGGGCCGAAGACTGAATGCACTTTGTGCGGTGTCAAGTATAGTGCCCGCCTCTCTGTTCGCGATCACATATTCTCCCAGCAGCATATCTCCAAGGTTAAGGATACTATCGGCAGTCAGATTGACAAAGAAAAAGAATACTTTGACCCGGCCACTGTCCGTCAACTTATGGCTCAGCAAGAGATGGACCGCATCAAGAAGGCCAATGAAGTTTTAGGTTTGGCGCAGCAGCAGGCCATGCAGCAACAAGGAATGTTTGATAACCCTGCAATGCAGGCGCTGAATCTCCAGTCAGCCTATTCTAATTTACAAGGCATTCCACCTGTCCTGTTGCCAGGGGTTGGAAGCCCCTCTCTTTCCAGCTTTAACTCCTCTAACTCAGGTACGCATTTATGTTTTGTTCTATTACATTAATCGACGAAAATACTGTCAACCGTTTTCTTGTATAACATAATGCACTGTACAAGAATGTCTTTCAGTTTCAATTCGTATTCCTGTTCTCACGTTCAGTTGAACAAAGTCATGATAGCAGAAGATCCCAGAGCACATTTTCAATCTTGTTACTGTTAACATCTGCTAATATATATTATTTTCAAAGAATTTCTGTATAACGGTAGCAAGGAAATGTGTCCTTTATATATTTATATTGATTTGGCAAGACAACAGCAAAAGTAAATATATATATATATATATATATATATATATATATATATATATATATATATATATATATATATATATATATATCTATATATATATTTATATATATATATATATATATAAAGGTGCTAAAATCCATGTCAAACCGTTGTTATTTGATTGTTATCTTATCTGAACTCGGTTAAAGCCCTTCTGTTTTGTTTTTTGTGTTACCAAACTGCAGCTTTAACTCCCCCGAAACCTTCAAACCTGCTGAACATGCCCGGTGCCAATGTTCCCTCGCCAAGCTTACCCACATCTGGATTGCCCAACAAGCCTCCCTCATCATCATCCCTGTCCACGTCAAGCCCAGCACCGACAAACACATCTGCTTCCCGCTCCAGCCCGACCTCTACATCCAATGCTACTTCTTCAAGCACCCCATCTGTCTCCCGGCCTGAACAACCCAAAGAGCGTGAAGTTGAGAGATTAAGAGATAAGGAAAAACCCAAGGAAAAGATAGAGAAGCCCTCAACCCCGTCATCCACTGGAAGCACCCCTGCCCCTTCTACTTCGGCTGCCAGCGCCAAGAAGGAAAAGCCAGACCCAGCTGTTCCCGCCACCTCTATGCCTACGCCCGGTATGGAGTATGTGGTGGATCCTGCCCAGCTCCAAGCCCTGCAGGCTGCCTTGGCTTCAGACCCTGCAGCCCTTCTCACCAACCAGTTCTTGCCCTACTTCATGCCTGGCTTCTCCCCATACTACACCCCACAGATCCCCGGCGCTCTCCAAGGTGGTTACCTGCAACCGATGTATGGTATGGAAAGTCTCTTCCCCTACAACCCTGCATTGTCACAAGCACTGATGGGCCTGTCTCCAGGGTCCCTGCTGCAGCATTACCAGCAATATCAGCAGAGCTTGCAGGAAGCACTACAGCAGCAGCAGCGGCAGCTTCAGCAGATTCAGCAACCCAAGGCAAGCCAAACACAAGCTCCCCCAAAATCCTCGGGGGATCGGAAAGAACCTGCCAAAGATCCGGTGAAAACAGAGGAGCAAAAGGGCAACCACCACAGTGCATCCCCCACCACACCTTCCACCTCCTCCACTCCAAATAAAGTATGCGCTGAGCAGAATGAGTTGGATGGCAAAGCCGCGGACCCCCATCTAGACCAGTTCATAATCCCCAAGGTGCAGTATAAAGTGGCATGCCGGAAGTGTCAAGCAGTGTTCACCAAGGAAGACGCGGCTATTACCCACCTTAAGTCTAACTGTTTTTTCGGTCAGTCTGTGGCAAACCTGCAAGAGATGTTGCTGCGTGTCCCCAGCGGCGTAGGCGCAGGGGCTGGAAGTCTCTATGACTGCCTGGCTTGTGACACTACGTTGGATGGGGAAAAAGCGCTCAGTCAACATCTGGAATCAGCTTTGCACAAACACAGAACAATCAAGCGATCAGCCAGAAATGCCAAAGAGCACGCTACTAGTTTGTTACCTCACTCTTCAGCCTGCTTCCCCACTCCTAACACCACATCTACCTCGCAGTCTGCCACTCATCCCATCAGCAGCCCTACTCCGCCGCCAACGACGTCAGCCGCCATGCCATCTTCTGCCATGTCCAGCCCCCTTTGCTCCTCCTCGTCTTTGTCCTCCTCCTCCTCCAATGCTCAGCTCAACGCCACAGCTGCCAGCAAAGCCTGGCCCCAGGCCCCTTTCTCCAGAGCTTTAGTCGGCAAGCCCAATGCCAGTCCCTCCTATGCTTCCTCCCTGTTTCCGCCAGTGTCCTCACCCTCAACGGTTACCTCAAGTTCATTGAGCACCTCAGGAGTTCAGACCTCGATACCAACAGACGTCTTTACCGACGAGTCTGACTCTGACAACAGTCAGAAGTCGGCAGACAGATTGGGCAGGACGGCAGACGAGCCGCAGCAACCTGGCTTTGTCAAAAACAGTAGTACTTGTAGTAGTAATCTCGCTAGTGTAGGAACAGACTCCATCAGATTGTAAAAGAGCTTTCGGTGATGGACAATGTTTAAAAAAAAAAAGACAAAAATGGCAAAAAAAATCACAAATGGAAAAAACAGAAAAAGCAGCAATGTTAAATGCGTTAAAGTTATACAAACCAATTTCAGAGGAAAAAAAAAGATGTAAAGACTTACTGCAATTCCAAAGCTTGTAACCAAAAACTTTAATGTTAGTGGATTGTTTTCCCATATCAACATGCTGGTTTCCATTTTCTTTTGTTTTTATTCAACTGAAACACATGCATATTAATAATATATAAGAGCAAAGATTGATGCAGAGGAATGCTGACAAATGACCCAAGAAACCCGTTGAGAAATTTGGATTTAAAAAAAAAAACAAAAAAACTTTTGTTTAGTAGTATTTAACAACACACTCACAAAAAGCCAGTATGTACTGTATGGGAGAATAGTCTGGTCCATGTCCTTGCTATTTAAGCATTCAGAAACCAATGGCTTGCGAAGGTAAAATAATAATGTATTGTCTTTTTTATTCTCAGGTCAATGGCTCGCAAATGTTTTGTTCTGTTACACAAGTCCATGTTTTACACGCTTGCTTCTGTCATACATTGATTTGCCACAACATCTCAATTAGAACGCGTATTGATAAGGCATTTTTCCGGGCGCTAAAATGGCAGTTGATTGGCTTGAGTTTTAACTCCTAAAAAAAAGATTCGATGAAGAAGAACTGTCATCCATTCGTACTAAGACAAAGAGCATTGCGGACATAACAATGGGCCATGAATATTTTAGATTTAAAAGCGAAAGAAAACAACTCACTGTATTTATACAAATTTCTAACATTTTGGGTGGTATGTAGATTGCTGGATTGAAAATTCATTGAAGCAGTATGGTAGCCTGAAAAAAACTTGTGTACATTTAGCTTTCGTATTGTCCAACTTTAAGACACTTCATTTGACGTTGTCTTGATCATTCCGATAGATTAGATGATGGGCAGGTAATTTATCCAAATAATATTTGTCTTATTCGCAACCTTCTTGGGAAGTATTCATCCAGATTCCCTTCCTGACAAGGAAGGAACCGCTTTAAGCGATATTTAAAAGACATGGGTCAGTTGGTACTGCATCAACTGGATGAAAACTAGGTGATATGTTAAAATTCTAATTTTATTTAAAAAAAATGTTGTTACCTTCGTGCACTTATTACTGTCTGAGTCCCATTTCTCAATCTGCGTGTTCTTATCTTCGCACTTATTTCCCTTGTCCTGTATTTGTCGATGCGACGCAGGTCCTCCGATGTCCATGTAGTGTGGCTACATTTTTTTTTCTTGTCATTCATGATAATGAAAAAAGAATACTAATAATAATTCTCACGCTTTAAGACTAAAAGAAAATCCAAAGACTGAACACTTTTCACCATTGGTGCATAACGATGAGAAAAAGAGGCTTCTTTATACTTGATAATTTGTTGCTGTTTTTAGAGGAAAGAAAACAAAGTTTTAAAAGACAAAGGAGTACGCATCAGAGTTGCCGTTTTTGCTTCCTTGCAAGCAAACTGGTGGCTTTTTTACGTAAATACCAAAAACCAAATAGGGCCCTCGTCCTTGCATTGTGGAGTAGCACCATTACAGAGCCATTGCAGTTTGTAAGATAGTTATGAACCTTTTTTTGACACATTCAAATGTCCGTTTTTGTTTTTGGGTTTTTTTTTTGTTTTTTTTAAGATCATGTGTTAAGTCTGGTCTTCAAGGACGTACGTTTTGCTGCTAATGTAGAATTTTGAAAGAAAGAAAAACAAATCTTAGATGCATGCTCATTTTGCTTTTGGCAAAGCTTTAACAAAAACAAACAATAAACCAATTTCTTGCCTCTCCGCAACACCTTTTTTGTTTCTTGTTGCAAAAACGGAACTTTGAAGACTGTGAATATGTATGTTCCAAAGGACATTTTGGTGATTTTTCTTTTTTGGACAGACCAATGTTTTGAAGCCAATGACGTTTGTGAAGAACAGTGCATTCCAAATACCACAATGTTGTTTTCTTTGTTATGACACAAGGACTGATCTTATGTCATTTCAATTCTTTTAGCTGTCATAATCTATTTTCACTCAATTTTTCCGCTGTTGTGTAATTTTTAGTGAAAGATCAACTTGTGCAGGCACGGAACACTCCATCCAGTCGAATTCGTTGCTTACGTGTTAAGCAAGTAATGGTGGTTACCAAAAAAGTGTATATAATACATCTGGTACTGATGTGTCGCCTAGGTTTTAATCATATTTTTGCCAGTCAACATAAAACTAGTTTCAACGGCAAATGATAGCTTTTTAACTGAGGTGCGATTGCCCCCCACCCCCACCCCACCCCTCCTTGCAGGGAAATCCATCGATGACTTGTCCCATGTGTAAGCAGGGTGCCACTTTTACACATAAATTACAGGTCTTGAGGGGCATCTTCATTCCAAAGCATTCTTTCTGGTCGCTAGGAGGTTTTTTTTGGAGATGTCCCTTGGTTCAAACGACTAGGAGGCTTTCGTGTCCCAAAGAAGTCACCCTACTTCATCGTATCACAATGGAAAATGATGTGCATAGGTACCCCCTCCCTTTCACTGATAACAAACAAAAATGTATATTTTTTCAACCAAAACCAAGACTTATTTAAATTTGTGAAAAACCTTTCTTGACCAATATTGTACAGCCAATTTATATAGATATATGTATACGCCCCAATAATCTTTGCCTTTTTCGTGTTGATACCATAGCATGTTGTTAAGATCAAAGATTGAGTCTGCAAGCTAGCCACCGCTCCAAAATTCAGTTCCCCTGATATCGTGTTCTTTCTTAATTTATATTTTTTGCATTAAATATATTTTAATTTCCCTATAATGTCAAACATATATTTTAATTTTCTTATTTGTATTTGTATGTTTTGTGGTTTCTGTATATTATTTTTAATCATAAATTAACACTAGCTTTGAATTAATTCTTTGAAATTTGGAAAACACAAATAATTCCTGGTCACTTTATTATTATTTTTTTTGTGTGATATGTATAATTTTTTCAAAGCTATTTCCAATCTACCTTATTTCCCAAGTTCAAATGAAATCATCTTGGCTCTCTCAGAGAGGAAGTTACAATCCCTACATCAGATACACCCAGCATAGCGCTATGTGAATTAGAATGTGTGTGCACGCGCATGTTTTTCATAAGAGCCAGTTAATTTTTTTGTGTTACACATCAAAACAAACTGGACCGCAATTCTGAGTAATTGAGGAAATCAAATGATTAAAGAGACTGTGATAGCTTTTACTTCGATTGATCCTATGAATGTGGCCAAAGCGTTAGGCAGTTAACAAAAGGAACATTTGTACACAACCCCCCCTAAAAAAATGTGTATATTTTATTGAAATGTTACTGTGGATGTCTGTCTCCACAAAACTTACATTGGGATACTTGATGGATATTCAGAAGCGACAGGCTTATGCCGTAGTCATCTTTGCCCACTGTGAAAAGGAGTGCGTACCAGGACACAGATAAAAAATATATTTAAAACGAGTCATCACTTTTTGTTTGTTTCTAAGATGAAGAAGGACTGAAGAAAAAAAAAACACACACAAAAAAAAACTAAGACTCTGGGAAGCTTTGGAGCTCTTGTCAGGAGGACACGAGAGGCTGTGGGGCACACCAAAACTGGGCATGGGAGCCGAGGGCAGGCTCCAAAACAGCTTTAAATACCTCCTCCTTATCCGATTAGTGACAACGAGAATGGACTCTGGAACTGACAGACGATGTGTGACAGACAGACAGAGAGAAAGAGAGAGAACTGAATCTTAACTCCAGCTGCTCTTTCCTCTTTTCTTTCTCCCCATCTGCCACCGCTTCTGCCCCTCTGATGGACGTTTCCCCAAATTTCAGGACAGGACGGACAGAGACGCTCGCCTCTTTCCCTTCCTCCACTTTGCTACCTGTCTCCCTTTTCCCTCCGCTTGTCTTTGGTAGACAAGTCACACGGCAGCTCGCCCCGCTCTCTGTTGGTTATGTTGTTAAAGAAAAAAAAAGAGAAATTAACAGCAGAGTGCGGGGTCGGGTTCTCCAAACTGTCTTTTTTTTTTTTTTTTTTTAAAGAGACAGTTGTACTCTTAAAGAAAAGCGTATTAACCAAAATCAACAACCAAACTGATAACCAAACAACCATCTGCTCCAACTTCAAAGATGAACTGTTACTTGGGGCGATCTGTTCCTTTTGTGACTTCTGGTGCCACAGATTTTTTTTTTAAACCTTTTAGACTTTTTGTTTGTTCGTTTCCTTAAATGACTCCTCGTTTGAGCCTCATAAGCATGGCTCTGGGGCTCCAGGCAGCCCATCTGAGGGTAGAAAAAAACAGCCTTGCAATGTACAAAAAGAGCAAGTTAAACCAAAAATGTTGTTCTTGATGTCTTTTCTATACTGTAGTCTTGTTAGCTTTTTTGTTACTGTAATTATATGATGAAGATTTCCAGACTGTACCAAATGACATGGAAACTGACACACATACAAACCACATGGAACTTCAGACTTTTAAAAAAAACTTTTGTCACAAAACCTTGTTGTCCTAGTTAAGTTGATTGTAGATGTTAATTGAATATACTCCTTTGAAAATATTTCATCAAGTATGTTTCTTGCTCATTGTGATACATTAAAATAAGTATGAGCATAGACCCTGTGGAGTTTGGACTCATTCTTCTCTGTTCCGATGAAATGCCTGAATACAAAGATTCACACCTCTGAATTGACAAAAAGACAATACTGCTATAGGATGGAAATATACATTCCATTCACATTTAAGACACTTTATCCTTTGTGTCATAGTCACTCAAGGGACAAAACATTGGGGACACTTCATTCTTACGAGATCCAAAACAGGATCCTCGATTTTGCCTTTACAATGATAATGTTCCCTTTTGATTAACAAGATGCTGATGCATGTGCCTTGATGGTCTACAGTGGATGCATTTTTTTATTATTTAATACAGCTCTTCAACCTTCCAAAAAGCAAAATGTGTATGTGTACCTATTGAAGTATTTAGTGAGCGTTAAATACAGTAATATGTAGATACTTAGATGTGAATTTAAAAAATAAATCAGCAGACAGAACACAAGCTGATCAGTTTCAGTACAAATGACCAAGTAATTTTCTGGACCTAAAGACATTTCTAATCTTGCTTGTGGTTTCAAGACGGCGGTATGCGCTCCATCTTAAAGGCTATCAGCATCCATAATTGCTGAAGCTAGCAAGGCTAACCCCAACTCTCATCCAAAATATTTTTTTGTACGAATTGAGCATCTGTAAATGAAAACGAGATCAACAAAAACGTAAGTCATTTTTCATTTTCAAGCCAGGAACATCAACAGCAGCGTAATAAAGTAGAACCACCAATTAGTCGACTAATTGGCTTGACCCTAGCGCAGGCTAGTATCCATCGACTTAAATATTTAATTGCTGGTATCTTTTATCATGTACTTTCCAATTATTTATTTATTGTATCTGCTTTTTCGACATTGACTTGCCACCATTGTGTCCATATAATCTAGTCAACCAATGTAAAAAAAAAAAAAAAAAAATCATTGCTAAACGCATGATTGAATTTAATAAAGCAGATCACCTCAGGAGCCAAATGAAAGACCTCCACTCATAGCAGACCTGGTTTGACAGATTTTTTTCTTTTTTGTGCGTGTGTGAAAACTGATAAAAAAAATTTCAAAAAGAGGGTTACAAGGAAACTTAAACCCTCCAAAGGAGGCCATCCTTTCTTAAGCAACAAGCAAGATTCACTGGCCATGTTGAGCCAATTAACACACAAGGGCACATCCCGAATGAATTAAAAACACCCTAATCTGATCTGTGTGAAAAGCAAGGCCATTTCCTTCACAGGCCAGGACCAGATGGCACTCTCACTGTGATAGTGCATTGAAACAGGCCAGACCAAGTCACACAGTGTGAAATTGGGTTAGCGCCTTGGTCTAACTCAGGCCTTGGGCAATGTCAGGAGAATAGCCTACCTCTGTAATACTTGTCCCCATATTTAATTATGATTATCTCTATGTCTCAGTAAGGCATTCATTGTATCCAAGCGATGGGGCATATGGTTTCCACCTTTCAGCTGTCTTTTCTTACAGAAAAAAAAATAAATAAAAATGAAATACTATTTTTTAAAAAACCTGAAATGCAATAAAGACAAGCATGGCTATTTTGGATGGTCTGACTGTGTCGGTATTCCAAACAATGACAGATGTCACGTTGCAGTGTTGAACTCTTCACTGGGCACTCAGTGGGAATTGGGATGAGAATTGATTTTGCACTGCATTAAATATAGCGAGTCAGTTTTTTATCAATTCAATTAATCAATTGTTTTATGGAAGAAAAAGGGAGAATAAACAAGTAGATTAGCATCCACTCTGTTTTAGGTCTTTGATTATATCTGTAAACAAAATGTATGAGCCCACAAACCCAAATGAACAAAAACATGAGCTCTGATGCACCAATTCAGACTTCAGAACCTATGACATCTAAAATACTTGGTGGTATGGTAATAGTGGTTGGGTAACAAAACATGCAACGTTGACATTGTCTCCTGTAACCTATCACTGAACACATTCATCTAACAAAATCCAGGGCTATCTTCTGTGACAAATTCATCTATCCCGGCATGGGTCAGTTTATTCTTCCCTGCCTCCGCGAGAGAGGTTTGGGGTAGACTGGAGTGAGTACAGCCAGCCTCCGAACCATCAGACTCGATCTTTCGCTGTGGTCAGCGAAATAAAATCAACGAGAAGCACTCTGTTCATGTTTTTTTTGTTCATCTGCTCCTTCTAATCAAATTAATTTAAGATTGTTTGACCTTGGCAAAGGATTGGTTAAAAAAAAACAATTGAAATGCTGGCATAACATAGCCGACCTCATTTCACATCATGTTTTTAAAGCTTATACATAGTTTAGGTTAGAGTTTTATCCAATCAGAATTCAGCTAACTTGTGTCGCCATGCTGTATGAAATCTGCCCGAGAGGCCTTTAGAATCAACGAGCGTCTGTGCAATGTAAGTGAACGGGCGCATATAATTGATAGATATTTGTGAAAGCCAATTAGATCACAACATGGCAACAGGAAGGCCAGTGATTGGATGAGAGGCAGCGTTATGCAGACAGTGTAGCTTGGTTGATCTGCATTAAAGGCGTAAGCCATTAATGGCTTATGCCAGGAAACCTTTAGCAGAAAAATCAAATCTATCTGATGCATAGGTGTGCTTCTGTGTTTGATTTCTCCAGCCGTGGTGTCATAAACGATTGTATTATGAGGGGACTAAGAAGGACATCGCTGAAGGCCCAAGTGTGAAATGCACAGACCGCCACTGCGTTCCTTCCATGTCAAAAGTTGATAGTTCGCTAAGATTTTCTGTGGAGTGTGACCTAAAGGTCCTTTCTGGACCATGAAGTATTCTCCACAAGCATCCCAGCATCCTGGTGAAGATGACCACGGAGAACAGAAATTTGTCAAGTCTAAAGCTTGAGCTAAAACAATAGTTCAGTATATGGTGGATGAATGGTGAATAAATATATACCACTGGTGACTGAGCACAGTCTCACATTTCTCGACTGCAACACAAGCAAGACATTAGTTTTCAAAGAAACACATTGTTAGTCCCCAGTTGTGCTGTTGGAATGAGTGGCAGGTAAACTCACATCCCTCAGGATCCATGCTGGGAAGGTGTGCAGCCTGTCATAGCAGGCTTAGAGCTCTGCTGCAGCATTTCCCGTCTCTTTAACACAGGATCAAATGTCACCGTATTCGCAGCACCTTCTGGTTCTGTTTAACAGGAAATGAGGTCCATCAGAAGAAGTCCGACCAAAACTGAGTCAAAATGGGCCCTGACAGGCAGAAATATTAGCCTGTGACGGCAGTCGGTAATTGAATGATCAGCTCCCCCCATCACTCATAATGAAGAGAATATGTGCGGGGAATGCATTTGTCCTTCTTTATCCTTTATCGGCCCTTTTTCTCGTCCTGTTACCTTACTCTTAGCCCTTAAAAATTAAATGCTGGAGCAGGAATGGGAGAGAATATTCCTCAACTTCAAAGTGCCTTTCCTGTCATTTCTGTAACCTCAATGTGACGACGCATTGGAAAAGCTTCTAGTGCGCGCCGGTCGTAAGTGTGTCCCCCTTGAAACAAGGCCGTGCTGACAGTGTTGTGGGAGCGTGAGTGCAAGTACATGAGAGATCAATTATTACACCTCATTCTGCTCCCATATGCAAAATGATAATGGGTGTACCATGTCAGACTCGAACCATCAGGTGGTGTATCCTTTCACCATAAATGTGTTTCACAGATTGTCTGAGAAGAGTCTGTTAAATCCCTTTGGATGTTAAAGCTGAAGGGAAAGAATTTGGCTTCTCCTTGATCTGTCTTCAAATGTCCCTCGGTGGACATGATTTAAGACTAATAAAACAGCAGAAAGAGGTGGAGGGGAATCAGCGTGATGTCACATTACACATGTAAACACTATTTTCATACGAGATTTTTTTTTAATTGAAATAAAATTAGTCTTGGTTTTCCTGTGTGCCTCTGTGGTTGCGCCTTTATTCGGGCCATGGCTGGGGCGTTGTTATTAGGGAAGCGAGAGGCACAGCTTGAAGGTGCAGCATCATATTTCACATAGGATGTGAACTCTGAGACAGATTCCTAATACAATAAGTGCTTTGAGACTTGTTCGTATATGGCTATTTCTCAGGCTTTTGGGGCTTTTTGTGTTTTGCAAAAACCTAACCAAAATCATTTGGAGTGTATTGCTGCTGGAATGCCTGTCAGCCTGCATGGGCCCATGACCCTGAGCTGGCTGCTATAATGATCGGAAGATGAAAGAGCCAGACCCATTCCCAGGCTGCCCTGTTAGGGGGTGCAAGCCTGTGAAATGGAGAGATAATAGAGACCAGGTGGACTGTAGATGCCTTAGACACTCCTCAGTCATTCCGAGAGTTTCCCTCAGTGAGATGGATGGCAAACCACCACCCAACAGAGTGGCTCGTCATGTGATTCCGAGAACCTGCAGTAGGCTCAAGTTTTTTAGAGGAAAGTTATTCAATTGGTGTTTTATCCAATGGAACTGGCTTTTTTGGAGTTCAAATACAATCTTTTTTTTTTTTAAACTGGGTCATAAATTCTATGACGCTGTTTGAAAATGCTGCCCTTATGGTTTTGTGCACAATACAACACAAATACACACACACAAATACACACACATACATGCACACACACACACACATCTTTTCTGTGACTGATACACTAGTTCCTGGACGTATGTGACAGTGTATATATATCCTGTATATGCAGGATAGCAGTGTGACGTTTCTCATCTAACCTTCAGGTCCGTTGCTTGTCAGACAGACAGACAGACAGACAGACAGACAGACAGACAGACAGACAGATAGATAGATAGATAGATAGATAGATAGATAGATAGATAGATAGATAGATAGATAGATAGATAGATAGATAGATAGATAGATAGATAGATAGATAGATAGATAGATAGATAGACAAACAGACACACACACACAGACAGGCAGACAGTTCATCCTAAAAAGTGTTTATGCGTCAAAGCTATGAGTTACTATTTGTGCCAAAATTATGTAAGAGTGCGTGTGTGTAATACCATGAACAGAATCATTTTTTTGTGCGTATAAAAATTTATCATGTGTACAGATATGTTTTTATGTGCAAAACTGTTGACGTGCAGCCATTCTGCCATTTTTTTGTAGTTTTTGGATAGAACTACAAAAATAGCTGAATGGTTGATGATGCAAAGCGACGTAACCTTGTTTCCGAAACCCATTTTTGCACTTCAAGAGCTTTTTTTTTTTCAGAGTTGTTTTTTTTCCCCTCCCGGTATAACACATTACGCCTATGTAATTTGTGAGACAATTTTAAACCTTTGCGTAGTATTGCTGGTACCAATGAACGCCACCCACAGGTATTGACAGGCCCCATAAATCTACTGTACTGTATCGAAACCATTCGTTCTAACACCCTCTCTTGGTGGAAAGTTAATCCCACCGTCAGAGGGAGTTTCCAAGTCACACGGGATAACATTGTTAATGCATTATTCCTCTCATATTGACACAGAGTGTCTTGGAATTAGGGTCTAGCATCCACATGCGGATGTTCCTGATTCGTTCGTAACTCGGACAAAAACAGCAATCCACCCAGCTCAGTTGCAAGGTAACATGTTTTTAACCTACCATTGCCAGCTACGAGGAACACGCTGTGACAGAAGCACGCGGATGCCAAACAGACCTGCTAAAGTGCTCAAGATTGATCCAAAGAGACGAATTTCAGTTCTTAATCTTTGGCTGCAATGCCATTACGTGCAATGGAGGAGGTTTTATGCAGGTGCAACCAATATGGAGCGATAGGCGCTTCAACTCCAGTTAAGGACCGCCTCAAGATTTAGCCTGCTAAAAACAACTTGCAGTATTGGATGTGTCAAGTGTCTTTAGCTGATTCAAACGTGTACCTTGCACAATTTATTCCAATTGGACATTGTAATAAAGTGACAGAAACGTATTCCCAGCATCAGCCAGTTTAGTTTTACACATGCATCCAAATTTGGTCAACAACAAGATACTGCAAGTGTAAGAGTCAAAAGTGGAAACTAATTTTAACTGCTATAAACACATTTTAGCGATGCTTACAAGACCTCTGTTGTCAACACATTGCTCAGTGGAAGCCCAGTACAAAGTGATGTGAATTTTTGTGGGAAATATATACAAGAACTAAATATAAATCGCGAAAGAATTCAGCCCACCGACGTATGCGAACGAACAGCCCGAGGTTCCACCAGCGGACTGTCATTGCACTCGCAGCCACCCGAGATGCACGCTGGTCAGCAATAGAGCAATACCATGATCAGGGTCTTCACATAAACTGAGAGCCCTTTGTATTAGTCAGTACCAAAGAAGTAGCTCTTGGTTTCAAAAAGGTTTGCAATCCTTGTTCCATATAAATTCCCAGGTTAGCGACGAGTCCAGAGGGCATCCAAAGTCAACTGCGATAGACTCCAACTCACCTGAACCACAATCAGGGTATAAGAAAAATATGTTGGAACAAAAATAGATATATGGACAAGTAGATAGAAAAAAAAGACATGAACAGATTTGTCTTATGAATGAATATTTAGCTCAAGTGTTCTTAGGTAAGTCTTTGGTTTGCCTAGCAACAAGACTGACCATCCAAGCACATTTCAGCCTTCGTTTCTGCCATTAATTTAAAGTCGAGAAAGTAAAGCAAAGGTCAGGCCGACTGACTGCTAAAAGTGTTTCTAATTGGAACAGACAGGCTTGCGTTGCTCTGCTGTAATTGCTATCTAATTAGCGGGTAGATAGCAGATTCCAGCATGCCATTTAACATCAACAATTTAACCCTTAAGAGGAACACTCCAAGTATGCCAAGCAAATCCTGTGGGAGAAACACTCTGTCCCATTTTTTCCTTTGTTGGAATTTCACTAAATCAAACAGAAGAGTCTCAAATGAGGAAGGGCTTCTCAAGTGAGGAAAAGTCCCACTTAATGCCTTATCTCCAAGAGCTTTTACATATTAAACATTGATTACATACAAATAGCAGCGACTCTCTTATCATCATTGTCCATTGTCTTGCAGAGATTATCCTGTAATTAAACCTAACGGGGTTTTACTGAACGCTTTTGTCAAATTAGAGAATTGCTCATTATTCTTCCTGAATGTGGGCTAATGACAATGGCGACATTATGAACCGGCATACAAGAGAATACATGGCAATAATGCAGACAGTGTTTCGGTCCCAGTAATTATACAAGTATGGTTTATAAGACTAAAAACTACACATACACAAGCTGGACAATTAATTTCATAGATCGGTCTGTAAATTGTACAGTAAAACCTTGACATTAACCACAGTAAAAATAGGTGGAATGAAAAATAAAACATTAACATGAAGCATCTATTGTAATGATACGTTGAGATCATCATGCATATATTTCGTTCTGTATTGGAGCTCGTAGGGAGTTCAATGCTCTCTTTAGCCTGCGTTCCTGCGTCCGCGACGCATGATTTATGCCATGGGACGCAAAATTTTAATTCAACTTATGTCCCCGGACGCAACGTGTTTTTTTTTTTTTTTTTTTTTTTTTTTTTAGGCGGGGGTTGTTGCTAAACAATCGTTTCACACTAGGCAAATGCAGCCTGCCACGGGGCAGCCTCTCAATGTGACATATACTCTTTGGTTGCCTCAGTCGATTGCTACTTTGATGCTATCTATATTCACGGAGCTTTATATTGGATATCGTGTGAGGTAGGACAAACTTTTACCCCCGTCCAAACAAACGAAGTCGGCTGTTTTTGGTTTTTGAAAGTGATCTGACGCCAATGCAAGACTGACGGACACACCAAGGCTTAATGGGGAAATAGACGCATCGACGTGAAATGATAGAATTCACATTGTAGTATTAATGAATACACATAGGAGTTAAACGATTGATTTGAAATAATCCACTATCACTCAATGGTAGTTAATTTCATAGTCATCTTTAAAAATATTGTTGTGCATTTATACTAATATTAAAACGGTTTATATAATCTCGAAAAATGGCTATTTACCCAAGAAGTATAGACATGAACAAACTGAAACTGACATTTCATGCTTTGCACACACAATTTAGCTGCTCACTTGAAAACGTTGATTTTCATCTCTCGTTTGTCATAAATGTAGCGAGAAATATTAATATTTTTCATTTGGGAAACAGTTTTCACATAATATTTTGGTTCTGCAATTTCCCTGCAAATGACAATGTATCTTGTTCAACCTTTTTCATTTTTTTTGCTTAATTTTTTATTTTTTGTAATATTCAGCTATACAATTCATATCTATCTTCAAAGATAGTGTTATTTTTTTTTACTCTTGTCTTGCCGAGCAGACTGAAGTTGTATGATGATTCTTTGCACATCTATAGATTGAAACGGATTAAACCATCATTTTTGATCGAATCAGATTATTTTGAATCGGAGACCCCAATATCAGAATCGAATCGTGAGACAGTCAAAGATCCCCCACCCCTAGATTTTGGAAATCAAGGAGTAGCATTTTGACATGAAATTACTCATCATCGTCCATTTACTATTTTATTTAGCTAAACTTGACCGCTTACTAACATGTTTTACAACTTAGTACGCCATGTTGATCTTGCAGGTCACGTTCTCTCGTTTTTACCCGGGACTTTGTCTGACAAATCTCCTTATAGACAGTGCTATCTTTAGGCCCGAAACAACATCAACTCTGCAATTTTGTTAGTATCAGTGACAAGTCAAGTAATACACAGTTAGGTAACAATGAGCCAGAAAGTAAAAAGTGAAAACTAAATGCTTTGGAAAATCAAGAAACGGAACAAACGTTGACATGTTGAAGCTAAGTGGACTTTTCTACCAAAATGGACTGCGGTTGAGATATTTGAACTTTAAATGTTGTCCTTTTTACTGTGGGATTTTTGCAAATCCAAACATTTCTGTTGGGACCCATAGTGTTTTTAGAATTGTAAGTCCGGGGGACCCAACACTTTTCAAAGGTAAAATGAGCACTGGGAGTTGTGCTTTTATATCAGGCACTCATCTTTGTAAAGAGTAAGGAATTGATTTAGATTTAGTTCATTGAGATGAATAATTATAAAATGTGTACCTTATTTACAGTCCAGTTCTATTATTAAAGTCTTGTTTTGTAAGCCCTCCTACTGGGTGAGCATGGTACTGCGTACAACATATATGTGCCTAGTGACCTCCTCACCTGAACAAGAAAGCGGAGAGTGAATTCACTGAAGCCCCTCTGAGACCTGTCCATGCCTTTGAATTATGAACCATGAAATCTTGGGGAAAAAAATGGTACAAATTTATGTCATAATGTAGTTCCTCGGCAATTAATTGTAAACAGATTTGAGCCCTGAGTGACGAACATGCACGCAAACACAAAAACGTCTGAGGAAATGGGAGTATGTCTCAAATTTAGTTTGATTGCTAAATTTGTCGAATGCTAAAACGGAAATTCTTGAAAATAAAAACCTAGCGTTACAATTAATGGCAAACACACCAAGTTTAATTTCTTTTACCTCAACTTTCATTTGATTGTAAACTCCTAAACCCACACAATAGTTCCACAGTCAGGCAGATTTGTGTCTATTTTTCTTCAGTTGGGAATCATATGCAATTAAAGTGCAGCATTCACAGCCTGAAGATTGACCCCCCGCCCCTCACCCCAACCCTCCCCTCCTTCACCAGCAGCACACACCCCAATCTTTGTTCAGCTTCTTTATCTTCCTCACTGTCTTCCTCATGCACACATGACACTCTCAACATATCAGGCCAAGGTTACGGAACATCCACTGTGGACCGATCCCTCTTTTTGCCGCAGTAAATTAATGTTGCAATTACAAACCTCGTGATAAATGCTGAGCAGTCATCTCACACTGTTCAACTTCCAGTGATTTATTCATTTTTGACCAAAACATCCCCTCTTGACTACCGTAATAAGGGATGATGTATTAAATCTCGGCTGTTGCTATGGTGACAGCACCCCGTTCTTACTTGTCTTTCGAGCCACAAACAAGCAGTGGTAGCTAATGTCATTGGCGTCAACAGTGAGAGTGATGCGAAATAGAGACTGTACAGGATGTGTTTATACATATCATTCACCCTGAAATATAGCCTACCTATTTTTTATTTGCCTGAAAATGGAACATGTAGAGTTGGACAAAAATAATGACATTTTGAAAACTTAATCCATTGGCCTTTCTTAAAACATTCATCTTCAAAAGAGAAATTATTATACAAATATACTTCATATTTTACTTATTATTTTTCCGTACCTCATTTATCGATAACATAGGTAGCTCATGCTACCTATGTTTTGAAGTTCATGAAATTCGTGTTTTGAAATTCATCTTTGCAATTGAAGGGAAACACATATGTATTTCATTTATACAATAAGGAGAAACTTATGTTGTTGTTTTTTTTTCCTAGTATCATTTAGGGCCTGTATCATGGGAGTTCAACTTTTATTTCATCCGTTACATTTTTTATCCCCCCCCAACAAAGAATACACTTTTTATGCATTTCTATGCTTATTATGGGTTCACAGCACCAGCCCCACACGAGCAGATGAACATTACTTGCGAAGGGCCTGATGACGATAGTAAGCCCTCGTACCACCGGTGCAAAGGTAAATACACGTCTACTTTATCCACATCTTTTAGTTTCGTTTTGGTTCTGGAGCTAAGGAGAAATTAAGAAGAGGCCAAATGAACTATAATGTTTGATTTTTTTAGTTACAATATTAATGGATGATTATTATTCATATGGAAAATTTCAAAGTCGCAAAAATGTGTGTTTAGGACCAAACAGTCGGACAATCAACATCAGTAGGAAATAGTTCATTGACGAGCAGAAACGTTGTTATTAATACTGGTCCTGTGGGAAACTGAAAAAATTTGCTTGGAGAAACGGTAACCTTTGTGAAGGTAAGCGGTCAAGATGATGAATGGATGGATGGATGTTTCATGGTCGTTTTAACAACATCATGAAAGAGGCAAAGTTGCCATATGGTGAGAGGTGCCGCTTCAGTAAACAAGACCTCTAACTTTATGATTCCAAATATCATACCCTGCACCATCAAATTCATATTTAATAAGAAATTAAATCATCAATGTGCCAAATATAATGTATATGTTCTTTATTTCATTGTGTTAAGTGGAAAAAAATACCAAGTAAAAACAAAACCAAAAAACAAGTAAAAATGTCAAAAATAAAAAGGTGCATAGACAATGAATGTGAAATAACAGCTGAATACAAAACAGAAACAACCAAAGAAAATAATTTAAATGCATTAACCTCTTCCAAGTGATTTATGGAACCTGTTGTGTCAGAACATCTGCTGTTTAACTACTGTTGACTGCTGAGTTTGAGTTATTGAGCTGCATCTGGCATGATCTCCTATAGGAGCTTTATGGTCTTACGATACAGTGTATTTCCCTCTAGTAGTGTATATTTTGCATGTTTTACAGTAATACTTCTGATATTTTATTTGATTGTTTTATTACACATAAAAAACTTCTAAATATTCTCGTAGTTTGGATCAAGAGGACTTCTTTTCTTGACTAAATTGTCCATTTGTTTTTTTCCTTTCTACTAGCCGCTAAACTGAGATCACATGCGCAGGCAATGAAAAGTGACAAGAAATTGACCAAAGCATGGGGAATCAATGAGAAGTAAATGTGCTCCCTAAGTACAAGTGAGCAGCTGATGGCTGCCTGTGGTCTCCCTTCTCTTCCTCATCTCATTTGCTGTATTTTATTTTTTCTTTGCGCAGTTTTCCATTTTCCATGTAATTAGCATATTAAAAACTCTATAGCATCTCTGTTCTTTGTGTATATAATCAGTTGGAAAAGAGTATGAAAAGTATTTGGAATGATCTGGATTTCTGTATAGAATAGTCGTAGGGCGGATTGTTTATGCGTTGAAGGCCTTCTGTGGTTGACGCCTCAGCATTTAACTCTGAGTTGTCAGTCAACAGTGGGGTTATAAAATTTGTTCTTTCATCATTGTGTTTTGAGTCTGTTGAAATTTCTCTTTTTTTCTGTTAAAATTGTTTAAACCTTACTGTTTTCCCTTCATCTCATCTGGACTTGGACATGGACTTTGACTTGATAAACTTTGTACTCCGCATATTTCATCTGCTGTTGAACTTCGGTGGTTGATGAGCTTACCTTCACCTGTAAAATGCTTTGAAAGATTTAAGGATTCATTTTGGGTCAAAAATAGTGTTCCGTCCAAGCCCCGAAGAAGCAAAGCAACCCCAAAATTGTGATGCCCTACCACCATACTCCGCACATTAGGTTTGGGTGTTCCTTCCAAATATCACAACAGTGGATTAATTGGTCCACACATATTTTACAAGTATCACACTGTGCAGCTATTTTCAAATATCAAATCTATAGCGATATTGTATTTGTACAGCACTCTCTTTTTATGTGTTAACCTTTGAATCATCATAGATTGGTCAACAGAGGTATTACCATGGGCCAGAGATTTCTGTAAATCTTTTGGCTAACTATAGGATTTTTCTTGAATTCATTAATCATTCCGCTCTTCCAATCATCTTTACAAGATGGAATTTCCACAGTTAACTTGCAATAGTGTTGAACTTTCTTTCTCTTTCATGGACTGATAAATGTTAAGGCTTATAGAAATGTTGGTGGTTGCTTCTAGTATTATCCATGCTAACAATACTTAATTGTCCATATTATGAGTTAAACTTTGTACAAAGTGTATGGCTTTCACAAGAAATGCTTCTTGAAAATACTTTTTTTTTTAGGAGGGCAGGGCAACATTTACCAACTTCTCTAATCTCATCACATTGATTACACTCTGGGAGAGCAGACATCTGACTTTGAATAGATAACGAAGTACTGCACAGGGATAATTGCCACAGAAGAGCGGATTTTTCTGGAACCCCTGCACTTTAGCTGCGACGTAGGTCTTCAATCAGGCCCGTCCACTTCACTCTGTCAGGGGGTGTCACCTCCTTAATGTTTCCTTCATGCATTTCCTGTTTATCCTTTTGTGTTTTGATGTTAGTTCTCAGAATCTCCGAAAGTTAAACTATATTGGTAATTTTAACTAACTGTGTAAGGGTGTTCGTGGTGATTTCTCAGTGAAGGCTTTTGGATAATGGTCATTCACATTCCCAAAGATATAGGACTGAATTCACACAAGTAGTTGTTAAAATAGTGATGAATATTTACTGCAGTTTAAATTGTACATTATGAATGAAAAATGGATGCAGGTCTATATGGAGACCTGCAGAAGAAGAAAGAAATCAAGGTGACTTTCCTGTAAATTGTTTTTGTATTTTATTTTCTGATTGCATATTCTTGCTCCATTATTATATGGTATACAATTTATTATTTGCGCTGTATAGCCATCTCCTAGGCATGACAGCAATTAATCAAAACATCAGACATATAAAGCATGTATGTAAACAAAGAAATACATTTGCCATACCTTTTTCTGTCAGTCTCCTGAGGCCTAAACATGCACAAACACCCTCCCCCTTGCCTGCTACTGACTGATGTGGGTAGGACCAGGCAGGGGTTAAACCCATCGCACTATAAAAAAGGAGCTGTTCATAAAATGGAGGAATAAAAAGCAGAAATAATATTTCAAGTATGATTAGTTCATCCGCAGGGCACCTTGTGCGATCGAGAAAGGGGGTGAAAGTGGGAGGGGTTATTGTGCACGGCAAGCAGTAAATTATATCTGGCCTTTGAATGATTCCTGCAGATCCTATTACGACAGTGAGGGGGGTTGGCGGGATGGTGGGGAGAGCGAGGGGAGAATGGGGCAGTGGGGAGAGAGAAAAGCACCAGAACGAATCGGATGAATTTTGTTTCCAGCTGTCCGAATGATGGGGGACATGAGCGGACGAGAGAAGCGTGGATTCAATAGATATTGAGACAACCATTTATCTCTTCTGCATAATCTTAATGTGTATATATACAAGCAAGGCGTCAGTGAAGGACATAATTCATTCATCATGTCAACTTTAAAATCATATCAGTAAGATACAAAGACTTCCCACCCCCAAAATTAGAATCTTTAATTTATATTACAGTAATGACCACGGCGTACATTAGTTCATCATTTATGCTGGCACTATACTGCCAATACAGATAACAATAAGATTAAGAAGACATGTCGTTAAAATCACCCTGTGAAGAGCGGTAATGACACACAATTTAGCCTGTAGTGTCAAAACATGTCCCACTTTAAATTTATCGACACATCTGTTGACACCCAGCACCCTCGTCTTGAAAATGTGGCCACTTCATAGTCACGTCTTGATCTCCGTCACATTGCCGTCTTAGTTACGTGGGAACAAAAACAACATCTTGAAAAGATTATATCATGGAGCAAACTGGCTAATAAATGAAGTCTTTCTTCTGTCTTATGTAGGTCCTGTTCTTTTAATGCAATGATATGTATATTCACACTTATGTCATAAACTGTCCCTCAGTTCAGCCATCTTGCTCAAACCCAAGCTTTAATTTACTGTAGGAACAAGATCATCAATTAGGCCTTGTTTATGCCAAACAGCATTGGATGGTGGGTGAGCGCCAAAACAGAGATGAGAGCGTCTGGACATTTAATGCAGGACATTAATAATAGCAGAAGGGAGGCAAGGGTGAATTAAAAAGAAAGAATTTTGCACCCAGTCTCCCACATTAATTGCACTTTTAAATTTCCCTATAATGGATTCTGACATCTCAAGTCACCAAAATCCATCATTCTGAAGGGTATTATTCCTCAATTAACCTGTCAACCCCCACCAAGACCACCCGACGTCTTTCAGCCGAGACTTGGAAAGAAATGACAAATTCAAATTACTTTTAAATATAAAGTAGATTGATAATCCAGTCTTATTCCAAACACATGTACCACGTCCTATAAACCTTTAATTCTACCTTTAACATAGCTGCTGATTAAAGGCAATCCGAGAGGCATCCAAGGTCACTTTCCCCTCATCTAATGGCAGGTCCATTCTGTCAAGCCCAAACAGAAACACCGCTCCATGAACTGATCACATTCCTAATCAGATTGTGTTTTGACTGTGGCTCCCGTTTAATGCTTCAGTAGTAGCGGGAGGGAAAATGGCTAACATCCATAATTAGGAATTATTTTTCCAGTAGTTACAACATAGATTGGTTAGAAGTGGGATTTTTTTTAAACTTGGGTATAAAAAGTCAGCGCACTGCTGCCATATTTTTTGGTGCCTCTGATTAACCCCAAATAAAATGGTTCTGGTAGCTGTTCTGGTAGTCGCTTTTATTGCCAGAAGCCTCACACAAATTAGTTTTTGGAACTGTTGATTGTTCCCTCCACCTTGACTAAGATCCCAGGTAAAGTTTTAAGAAAACAAACGTCACTGCATGATGCCACCATCTCATGCTTCACCCGAAGCATGATTTTGACATGGCTTTTGGTGATAGGTTGCTTTTTAGCCAAAAACACTGTTTGGAATTATGACAAAAAGTTCACTCTTGGTTCCATAAGACCACAACACTCTCCCCACATGAGTTTAGGAGATTCCAAGTGTGCGTTTGGCAAAATGGAGCTCGGCTTGGATGGCTTACTTTCCAAGATAACATTTCTGGCAGGCGTTCATCATTGGATTGTCAGACAGTACTTGGCCGAAATTTCTGTTGCATTGTTGTTGCAGGCCTCATGGCAGCCTTCCTGACCAGTATTTCTCCTTTTTTTTCACCAATTTTCATAAGTCTTTCCAGTTCTTGGTAATGTCACTCTTGTGCCTTAAATATTACATCCAATAACTGTCCTTCCAGTGTTCCATGGCACGGAAAGTCCATTCTCTATTACTAAATGATATTTTTGACCAAAGAGAGTCCTTAAAAATGTGGGCAGTTGACTGTGTGGGTCGCCACTAATGGTAGAAACGTTTTTAATTTTTAATGTATATAACATAAAACTATATATATATATATATATATATATATATATATATATATATATATATATATGTGTGTGTGTGTGTGTGTGTGTGTGTGTGTGTGTGTTTGTCAACATCGAATAAACCATAATTCAAAAATCTAAATTACATTTACTAAGTATTTACATGAATACTTTTATTAAATTTACAACTTCTGTGGGAATCAACAAAAAAAAAATACTGTGTTTTATATTAAGTGATCTACATCACCTACAACTTCATCAACATTTAGGGAGTACTCTTTTCATCTTACAATGTTTTAATATCCACAAATGACCATAACAGTATTCGAAAATGATAAAATAATGGAAAATACAGTAAAATCATCAGATACCCAAAGCGTACAATAAATAGCAGGTGATTTAAAAGAAGACAAAGACGTAACCTATCCGAGGTCACATGGTAGGAAGTGTCATAGCTTGAACCACAAAGGCTCTTTCATCTACAGTATGTTAAGTTTAATTAATGTTGCCCGTGTCAAATAAATACACACTATGAAGCTCAGGCAATACAGTAACCGAGGTGTGTAAATGAATGGCAATTGAAGATAATCTATTCATCTACAATGAGGTTTACAAGAAATCAAATTATTTGCAAATGAATTAGCAAGTAGATGAAAACACCATCAATTGTCAAGATGGCAGAGTTCCAAATAAAATACAGAGGATGTAGACAATATCTAACACCAACATTGTGAGGACTTACAGTCACAGGAGCTTTGATAGTGTCATGTGAAAAACACATCCTAAAATGTGTGCCTACTGGCATTATGCAGTTAAGACTGGCAGTCACATTGCCGTTGACTGATCTGTACTTTTGTAATCATTGCAGTTTAATTCAAGGCTGTAGGAGGGGAATGGCCGCGGCCAATGGTCTAATGAGCTGCCAAAGGATGATAATCTTAGTTTTTAACAGACGCTGCCAAGTCGTAGTCCCATTAAGAACCCAGAGAAGATATTTTATCGGACAGTTTATTCACACCTAGCCCAAGGACTATAATTATTAAAAAAAAAAGAAAGAAAGAAAGAAATAATGACTAATTTGGTGATTC
Organism: Hippichthys cyanospilos; assembly: GCF_059441005.1. Lineage (NCBI taxonomy): Eukaryota > Metazoa > Chordata > Actinopteri > Syngnathiformes > Syngnathidae > Hippichthys > Hippichthys cyanospilos. The sequence continues at coordinate 17,295,870 of NC_142372.1, read as the reverse complement.
TTTTGAGCCATCACGATTGTGTAACATCAAGACTTTTAACAATTTTCTTTTTCTTTACAACCTCTAGCATTTTAGTGGTCGTTTCTTTTCGTCATACACTTTGGATAAGACTTTTATTTGTTCCTTTCACACCCTTGCAACTCAAAACACGTGCGTCATCTTTCCATTTTAAATCAATGGTAAAACCATTATTCCATTTTAGCCTTCTACACAAAAAAATATAAAAAGTGTCGGAGTGTGTGTGTTTTTTTTTTTAATGAAGACCAGCACTTTATAAAGCACACAGTATTAACATTATTCAACTAAAATTAATAGACTAAAACATTTTCATCTTCTGTGTTTTCAAGACTGCATTATAACTGAATCATATGGCATATATATATATATATATATATATATATATATATATATATATATATATATATATATATATATATATATATACAGTGGGCCCCCGTGTTACGAACTCAATCCGTTCAGCTGCTACGCTCGTAACTCGAACTGCTCGTATGACGGGCAATCCAAACCTATGTTAATTAGTGAATGCGTGCAACGCGTGCAAAATCCTTAGGTAAAAACATCACGACTTTATACACATATTAAAAATGAGTAACATAATCTACTGTACAGTTAAATTAAATAACATATACAAAGGAAAAATGACATTTACCTTTGGGGCGACGTGACTTGAGCTGGGTGGAGGCGGAGGGGAGAGGAGACCAACCCGCAGAATTTATTTATTTATTTTCTTAAACGGGAACTTTTCTCAAACTAGAACATACCACCGGCGATTTCCTTCTCTTTAATCCATAATAGAAGAAGCCTCTCCATTCTGTTGTCAATCGAGGTCCGTCCCCTGGCAAGGAAAGTCTTGCCCTTAGAAGACTGCCGAGCGGTTACGGCCATACTCACGAGCAAGGTTAACCATGCGTGCGCCTCCTTCGTATTTTTTTTTTTTTTATTATCTCCTGCTTCGTTTCTATTGTCATCATCCTCTTATTTCTTACTTCTTACTAGCAATTTTAGAAGCCATGTCTAACAGATAAAGTTTGCAAAGTCTTCACAACATTCCTTCCTTCCGTTTTTCACTCATTTTCTCTCCTTCCTTCCATCCCGACCAGCTGTGCCATTATGCTAGATAAAGGCGTTCGGCCAAAAGCGTATCGACATTTCTCTGATTGACGTGACGCCGGCCAATAGCATCTCAGTGAGTGAGACCGACCGTGACCTTAATCGACCAATAGCATATCGGCATCTCCGTGACTGACTCCGTGACTGACACTGTGACTGAGACAGTGACTGTGACATTGTAAGAGCAATAGCGTTCAACGTTGCCGTTACCAGCGTCGTCTTTTGATTTTGATGACGCATCAGAGCGAAAATATCTGAACTAATACAATGGCAGGCATTTCAAATTGTTCGTAAGTTGAAAGGTTTGCACGTAAGTGGGGGACAAAAAACTCCGTGGTCCACGCTCGTAAGTCGAAATGTTCGTAAAAGAGGGTGTTCGTAAACTGGGGGACGACTGTATATATATATATATATATATATATATATATATATATATATATATATATATATATATATATATTTTTTTTTTTTTTAAACCTAAAGATATAATAGGTAGTAATAATTTGGCTCATATACAGTATTGAACAAAATGCTTAAGCCGACGTTAAACATTCACGACATTTCTTAATCTTGATTTTTTTTTTTTTTAATAAATACAGTGGGCCCCCGGGTTACGAACTTAATCCGTTCAGCGGCTACGCTCGTGTCTCGAATTGCTCGTATAGCGGGCAATCCAAACCCATGTTAATTCGTGAATGCGTGCATCGCGCGCAGAAGTCTTAGGTAAAAACGAGACACTGTATACATATATTAAAATTGAGTGACATAATCTACTGCACGCTTGCATTTTATAATAGATACTTTGGATAAATAGCTTTTACCTTTGAAACGACGAGACTTGAGCTGGGTGTAAGCATAGGGGGCAGAGTCCAACGCTCAAGGTTAACACGGCGATAAATATGCTATTGGTCTTACAGTGTTACAGTAACTCTTTCAGTCAGGGTGCAAATCACGCAGATACTAAAACATCATCCTCTTATTTCTTTCTTTACCGCTGCTAGTAATTTTAGAAGCTATGTCTAACAGATAAAGTTTGCAAAGTCTTCACAACATTCCGTTTTTCACTAATTTTCTCTGCTTCCTTCCATCCTGTCCCTTCAAGCTAGATAAAGGCGTTCGGCCAATAGCATATCGGCATTTCTGTGATTGACGTGTGACGCCGGCCAATAGCATCTCCGTGAGTGAGACCGGGTGACCTTAATCGACCAATAGCATATTCGCATCTCCGTGACTGACTGATAATTATTCGCACTTTTTTTTTTAAACGGTTGGAATGTGTTGACAATTAATTTAAAAAAAACACACATTTAAACCAATGACAATTCTTTGTCCTGCAATCGGCACATTTAATTTCATGTCAGCTGTTTTTCCCTTTAGCTGTACAAACACTACACTTAAATGGTAATATATTTAGACATCGTGAGTGAGACAGTCAGTGTGACGTTGTAAGACCAATAGCGTTCACGTAACTGTCACAAGTATCTACTGATGATTAATGATGTAGCTACTGTTGATTTTATTGACGCTATTAAACGAGAACAGTTCTACATACTCAATTGGCCGGCATGTCGAATTGCTCGTAAGGCGAGAGGTTTGTTCGTAAGCGGAGGACAAAAATCTCCCTGATCCACGCTCGTAAGGCGAATTGTTCGTAAATCAGGGTGCTCGTAAGCCGGGGGCCGACTGTATAATAGGAATTATACCAAATTATCACCCAATTCATATTAGAGTCCTTCAATGGTTCCCGTGTAAGACTGACCCCATTGGCATTGACATTCGCCCACATTTTCATTTCTTTAACTTTTGTCGACTGTGACAATAATTCACTCTCATCCAACAGCAGGTTTGTCCATCCCCTTGTTAGAGATTTTCTAAAAATCATACTTTTTTGACATTAGTAATTGCAACCCATTTCACATTGCCCCCAGCACCCCCATTTTGGATCCCCATGTTGTACATCCAAGAAATCACCTCTGATTGAAAATTCTAACTTACTTAGACAATGCCCTCTCAAGTATTTCCTCAGCTACTTTGGAGACAAAACGTAAACATTTTTCTCCCTTTACATTCCCAGAATTTGTTCTGTTTCTCTTTCTTTTTTTTTGCATGAGGAATTGGGGCAGCGTGATAATTCAATTGCTTTCTACCTTCATGAGACATTAGCACAGTAAGAAATGTTGTCTCTCAGGCGTGAAACTTTATTAACCTAGAACATGATCACTAAAAGCTAGTGTATTGAAAGCGTGACAGTATGCTGTGCGGAATTTGCATTTCTACATCGAAAAGCTTTTTGCCGTTAAGTGGAATTCAATGATTATTTTTAGTGTAGAGGGAAAAGTGGTTATCTGCAAGAAATATAAATATTAAAAATTAGTGATGGCATTCAAAAGTCATTTAAATTTTTATGTCTTCTCAGACGATGTTTATTACTAATAGATCTCGTTCTATTCCGCGCATCGCAATATGATGTTATCTTAAAGCTCTCACCTAAGAACTTATTTCAAAAAAGAAATATGGCGTGTGAAGTGTTGGCATCGGGAGTATAGATTTTGAAGAAATAAAACATTTTGTCCGGTTTATTTGTTTTTCCAACATTGCCCCTGATACATGACCATATTCCATTTCCAATTAGCATGCTTGTCTTTTTCCCAGCTCCATCCGTCCTCACTTTATCTGCCATCACCTTATATGACTTTATGGAGCAAGTTAGAATAGCATTATTGCATAAGCATTTTTTTTTTGCAGCGCTCTTAACAAAAGTGCCGTAGAGAGTGCTTGGGTTGTATTGTGTTATATATTACGTTATATATTTTAAATCCCCGTTGAAGTGACTCACCTCACACATAAAGTGTTATGCAGGTATATGAGTATGCTTGAGCAGCACCGGGGGCTGTATAAGGTGAAGCTATGGCTGATTGAGGGATGACTAAGATGAGAGGTAGCGTGTTTGCGGTCAGGCGATGTGGCACGCTGCTTTTGTTGGCTGATACTTGAGCTGACGTTAATGTGCTGCTCTGTGTGTGAGAGGGTGGCAGTTGAAAGAGGGAGAGGGGAAGATGGGCAGATAATCCCGTCTGCCTGATGAGACTGAATGCCGGGATTGATTGATTGCCTAATCATAAGAGGAAATGGGCCTGAAAATGAATGGGACTCTGCCCTTGGCTCGCCGTAGAGTTGCCTGCTTGGCTTGGAGGGGATGTTAGCTGCAAAAAGGCATGGCCCTAATGCGCACGGGACCTGATTTCATTTGCGTCAGATATACAGTTATATGATCCTGTCTAAATGATCGAATAAAAAAAGGAAGAGGCAGAACAGTGGAGGGCATGTAAATCAAGCTTTATTGCTGGAATATTACTCTTTCATCTATCTGAAGTGGATGCTTGGAGAAGAGAGCAAAAATAAAAATTCATCATGGATTTCAAGGCTTGTACAGATTTAGGGGCCATTTACCCCGGATTGTTTTTAACTACAGACTCTGTAAATCAGTCCTTTTATTTGGATGACAACTGTTATGGAGAGTAAAACATTGTTTCGACTTAAAAATACATTTCTGCATAAGGGCAAATACCATGGAACTGGCTATACAGTAAATGTAGATTTTGGGCAATTTTACCTCTGAAAATGATCATTTAAATATGAAACGTTTATCAAATCTAAATAATTTGCTTTGATTGTTCTGGTCTAAATGTAGTTGCGCCTTAAGATAATATTTCATTTAAGTCATCACGTTTGTAACTCAAAACACTTGCATCTCTAATACTTTGAAAACAAGCAAAGTCCGCACAGGAAGGGTAGAGCTTTGATTCAAACCCTCAACCCAACTCACTTTTCAAGACCATAATACCGTTGTTGTTGTTTTCTCATTTTGGCTGTGGTATCGTACTGAGCCAACGATTTTTATTTTATTTTATTTTTTCAAAATTTCTTGTTTAATTTCTTGCTTATAAACTCATATAGCACCCCACAGCTCACATGTTTTACTCTTATTTATTTATTGGTTATTTTTCTTTACTACTACTCGTGATTGTGGGCCTATGTAATAAAAAACGACCGTATATGATATCTCTTCAGCGGAACGTGTTATGATTTTTCTATCTGGGGAGTTTGAAGGGAACTGTTAGCTCAATGTGTGTCCCTGATTTTTATGCAAGGTACATTGTCAGTTTTATAATTGAAGTAGTGGGTTCTAGACACAGGTTTTGCTTTGTCACTTGCCGCTTCATTTAAAAGAGGCTTTCCAAAGCACATGCACTATTGAAGCACTTATGTTTATTATATCAATGATCTGTTGTACTCATCCATCCACTTTCTTTAGTCGCTTATCATCATTAGGGTCGCTGGACTGCTAGTGCCTGACCTAGCTGTCTACCTTCAGTAGGCGGGAGACACCTTGAGCTGGTTGCCAGCCAATTGTTGGGCACACAGAGACGAACAACCATTCATGCGCCCAACCACACCTGAGGACAATTCAAAGTGTCAATTTACCTGCCATGCATTTTTTTTGCCTGATTGCCCGCAGAGAACCCATGCAGGCTTGGAGAGAACATGCAAACTCTACACAGGAAGGCTGGAGTAAGCTGGATCTGAACTCATATTTCTGAACTCTGAGGCGGTTGTGCTAACCACTCTTCCACCGAGCCGCTCCTCTTGTATTTACAGAATAAAATTTAGTGAAGTAGTGATATTTTTATATGTTCAAAAATCTCAACATTAAACGTTATCCAATACTTGGTGAGGGAAATATAGTGAAAGTGCTGTGCATTTAAGGAAATTGAAAAAAATAGTTATAAGAATGAAATATACATGTTAAAATAAAATGATCAGTATATATTTGTGAAAACATGACGTCAGTGTTGTGACAATCTACACTGCTCCTTGATTAGTGTTTTTTTTTTTAATGTTATTGGCTGATATAAAATAACAAATGTAACCACAATGCAAAATGTCATTGTCGTGGCACAGAAGAGCAATTCCTGCACATCATGTCCCCAGGTATCCATCATACTTCAAAAAACCAGTTCATTTAATACTTAACAGGTTACTTAAAAGCAACCCGGATAGGAATCACCATTACTCATGATGGGGAGAACTACACATTTGAAAAAAAATACATCAGCATCAGTGGCTTTTTAATTTTATTTATTTTTTGATACCCTCAGCCTCGGTCCTTTGAATATTGTCTCTCTTCACTCTGTCTCCCTCTAGAGACAAGTGTGCACGCTGCATTTGCTGGCAAATGAGTGGATGCGACAACTGGTACGGGAAATAATGTTGACTAATTGATCACCAGCATCGATGAGCCAGTCAATATGTGGTCTCTGTTTACACTGTGGAATTGCCACTGTGTTAAACAGGGAGTGCTCCAGGCAGCAACCTTAGGGACCTTCTAAAAGCTGGCCACGCACCCGCCATTGATTGGCATGTCAATTACTGTGTTGACAGCACAGTTGTCGGCCATCTGAAACAAGAAGGTTGATGACGAGTTCTTGCCTCAACTATATGCCACAGCTTTTAATTTTCAAGTAGACTAATTTAAGTCAAGCTAGATTGAAAAGTAAAAGCCATCAGAGTTTTATGAAAGGTTATGTAGATTTGTTAAGGGAATTTAACTGTCTTACTATGGTTCCACAGACACCTCTCTTAATTTTTGCAAATACGTATCTATTGGGCTTATTATTCAAAATGCGACCAAAAAAAAAAAGTGGTCATATTTGACTTTAAATTTAAGTAAATCTTTGAGGAGCGGCATGGTACATCCTGAACTGGTCATCAGCCAATCGCAGGGTTAGGGTATTAGACAAACCATTGACACTTACATTCACACATACAGACAATTAAGAGCACAGGTGTTAAACTCCAGTTGTCAAATGCCACAATCCTGCATGCTTTAGATGTTTCCCTCCTCCAACACACCTGATCCAAATGATCAGGATTGCTGATGAGCTTTTGGAGAGGCTTTACTAAAAGACATATTTGCTGCTTTTGTGTCTTTGGCGTCTTCTATATCACATCAAAATGTATGGATACTGACATAGTGTGGACCTGTCAGGTATTAGCGTTTTCTGTCAGATTAGGCAGGGCATCGATTAGGTTATCGCTTATCACTAACCCGGTTGGATATCTGGATTGAGCTTTGATTGATGGTGCAGGTGGGGAAAATAGAGAGCCACTCAGCTAAAGAATGACCATGATTGTACAGACAACATTTTAACATATACATTCAGTTATAGAAACTCACATTTCGACCCTTAGCATCAATTGCGGGAAAAGGTCACACATGGAGCGTCAAAGCTATCCTATTCTCAAGGACTCTTCTGAAAGTCAAACAGCCTTACTTTTGTTCTACCTTTCCTTACGTTTTGTGAAAAATGCCACTGGGTCAAGGTGAGATCAGAAATTCTTTCTTTTCAAACATAAGAGTAGACTGTTCGAAATATATTGGACTCTGCTTTTCCTAACCTACGTCATCATGACATAGTGCGTATGCATGTCATTCCTGATTCGTTGGTATTCAATTACTACATCGCCAAAAGGAATGATAAGAAGCACTCTTTCAATCCATGTATACTAGGGATGGGATATGAAATAGATCCCACGAGGCGTCTTGTCTCAGGAGACTGAGTTTGAGAATGAAACAAGATTTTTGCAAAGGTTTAATATATGTAATGCCTTATATAAAATTTTGCAGTTTTCAAAATGTAAAATGCAAATGTAAATAATCGAGCGTACACATTTAAACGTAAAAGAAGACACATTGGCTATGTCTTGTCAGCCAATATTTAAGGAAATATATAAGGAAACGCAAAATATCCCCAGACAGATGATTTGAAATTTATCCCCAGATCATCCTGTATTTCTTCTGTGGGGCTGTAGCTATTGAATATGTTGCTGTTTGGATTAAATAATACATCTAATACTATTTCATAATACTGTTTTGGGGAGGGCTTGATGAAAAACAAATATGAACACAGAAGACCGAACAACACATTTCTCTTTACAGAGAGTATGTGTAATTTTTTGTGTGCGCCCGTGGGAGCTTTAGGCATTACGGTAAATGCAGCAATAAACACTTCTCCTGCTGTCCGTAGATATAACAGACATGGTGACCCCCGGAGGAGTAGACCTTCCGATTATATTTAAAACATACCTTTGGTCATTAAGAACACATTCATATGCAAGCTTTTGAAATGTATAACAATTTAATTCATTCATTTTTAGTGAAAAACAGTCTAAATCTTACATATTGTCGCTTTAATTATGATGACCAATGACCAATTATAAGCAACATTTTTACTACATAAGTATGAAACTGAGATTTTAGACAACTCCCCATAATATTTTTTATTAGTGAAATGACATGATGTCAAAACCACAGAGCACACATTTGAGTCAGCCTTGTATATCAATCCAGGAGCTTTAGTATGAGCAGTAAAAATAGTCAAGTCAGCCAATTTCATAACAACTTCAAAATGAAATGATCTCTAAGGAACTCATGTCCAAATATTCCACATCTTAATCTTAATGTTAATATTTACTTTGATGATGCAGAGCATGCAAGTAAATATCATGCAGAGCATGATCAAAGCACTAACCAGTAGTGTGTTCAACTGTGTACCGGATTGCAGAAACAATACCCAAAAGAAAATTGGTCTTCTGTGCAGGCATGAGAACATTTGGGGCGTACTATTCTTGGAGATCTAGTCGATGAAGAGCTCGTCCCATCCATAATGTTACGCGTTTATTTCAATTGAGTTGTTGCCGACAGTGTCGTTTTCAAGCACATAAACTTTGTACAGTCCAGTCATAATGAGCAAGACAAAATGGGTGCAAAATTTTAAGACGAATAGGAATCTAGGGAAAATGTGGTAGATGGGGATGAAAGACAGAACAGCCAAGAAAAGGTTAGGACCCTTGCCTTGCCTTGCCTGAACACTCTTGAGGCTTTTAATCCAGGAACAAAGTCATTAAGTTTCACAGCTACCAAAAGCGGCCAATTAAAAGTGGAGTGCAGGCATGAATTGAAGAAAGGCATAGTTTGCTTCGAGAAGCCAGGCCTTTTATCGGACCAGTGGAAGCCCCCCTACTTATGCACCCGGGGAATCAGATCGCCTGTCAGACGTCTCTTTCAGATGTTTTTCCTTGAAATCATTCATTCTGACCCAAAAAGAGGTCAGTGCAGAATCGCAAGGAGACAGCTCAGACTGTCTTAAGCCTACATAAAGTACAGTATATAAACCATCAAATAAACCTGTGGGATACTGCCGTGTGAGATCAGTTCAATCAAACATTAATGAGTTTATACTGTTGGCATTTATCAAAGGCTGTGGACATATTGGAAGCAGTCAAACCAAGAGCCTTTTTTTATAGGCTACTGTATTATGTACTTATTTTATACAAGAGCACAACACAAGAACACATTCTCCAGTAATCCACTACAAAGCTCCATTCTGCTTTAATTAGCTGCTTAAAGCTGTCAGTGTGCTAATTTAATGCTGGCATTGAGTGAGGGTAAAGGGCTTGATCTCGACTCACTTATTTACTGAAATAATTGATATCATCAGATTGTTGGTGATTTATGAGCTTACGGAAAAATAGTGAGGCTTAGCGGCTTTGAGTTTAAAGCCTTGCTAACGTTATGCATCTCCCTGGTGTCGGCTAATTGCGCCGTTGAGTGCAAATGCGCAGTGAAGTCTTCGGAGAGAGATGAGCGAACGAACAATCCTTGAGCACAGAAAAACACAGTTTGGTTGTTTAACTTTTGTAGATCTTTTTACTGCGGTGCATATTCCGTAGGTCAGTGATCCACATCGGTCATCCAATTTAACATCGAATGCCTCAGGCTTCCACAGAGGACAGGATACGGATACGAGAAAAAAAAGAAGGAAAAGAAGAAGGATCAGAGTGGTGTTAGTAACCTAGTAAAATGTGGATGATTATCATGTATATAGCAAGGATAAGTGGCGATAGAAAATGGATGGATTGATGGATAATATGAAGCTTCAAAATCATGAAAAATCAGGCTCCTTCTTTGCTTTTGAAAGCAGGTCCTCTGAAGGCCCCGAAAACACACCCCGCTGTCAAGTGTCAATCAAACATCACTGCTACAGATGCTAGCCTTGAATGGTACTTCATCTAGCACCATTTTATGCCTACACATAATATTTTAGTTGCATGAATAATATGTACGCTTGAAGCCCCTGGTGGCAGGCTTGTCATGGGGTGATGAAGGCACTCTAAAAGAGCCATGCTAGTGTCAAGCACTGGTCTGCATGCTGGCTATAAAGTCAGACTTTATTGGAAAAAAAATATGTCGTAACACGTTCATTCACAACAGACAATGGCAGGAGGCAGATGTGTTTTCGGGGCGTAGACACAGCTCGCTGCACATCTCTTAAAAGGGCTAAAGGATGCTAAAGTCATTATATATAGTAGTGTGTGTGTGTGTGGGGGGGGGGGGGGGGTATGCATGCTATATGTGAAAGTATGTCATGTGGCACCGTTAAAGTTTTGCGATGCATTTGCGATGCAATTCATATCACTTTGTTCATGTTAAGATTGTCAAAGGCCCTACCACCGTAACTTTTGGACTACAAGTCGTGCTGGGAGAAAAAATAAACAACTTAGATAAGAAAAAGCATTTTTTGTCACCACTGCTTCAATGAGCTGCCCTACATTTCTTTTCCCCTATAAAATGGAAATTATGAACTTATTCCTCACTGTGTCCATCTGCCCACACTCATAATAAATATGTGTCTGTGTTCTTATCCAGCAGCTCCAAGAGAACTATCAACATCTACCTGCCAACTCAATGGCAATTATTTGCAATACTGATTGACCTTGTTTTTATTTAATTCCACGCCATCTATAATGTTCAATGTCGTTTCAGCTCTCTTTTTTGTCTCTATTCCGGGCGCTGTCGCTTTGTCTCACTGTACACCGATATCATTCTTTGAATAGGTAATGATCCCAGTGTGTTGAGATTGTAATATGTGCTGCTCAGTGTAATGGCCTGTCTTTTTTTATTACCTGCCACATACTAATCCCACAAGCGCATGAATGAAATGGCACCTGCAAGAAGCCATGTATGAGCTGCAGCCTCGCATGAACGAACGGCCATTAAAAATGATCAAAGAATTGACTGCACTCTGTGGTACAACACAGCTCTCACCCTTCCCTGGTTGTGCATCCCTTTGCTGCCCCTCTCTGATACACACATTACACAAGCCTGAACCCACATTCATGGCCAGACATAGACATTGTAATTATTATTGCCCACTAATGTATATTACACAAGTTACTGGATGCACTGTATCACATAGAGGATACTGGGTAATGCTCGCTGGCTTTGTTATAGCACAGTATGTCCTGAAATCATGCAATCTGGAGTGAAAAGGCGCTGCCGAGTATCAGACAGCTCTATAGCTGTCCAAAGTGTATATTTAAATCTGCCAAAGAAGGAGAACAAAATCGTAGCATTCCTAAGAGTCATGATCTATATCTTGGTAATCTGCATCAGGAGCTAAAACATCAGGAGCTAAAACATTTGAGTCTGGAGAAGCCACCTTTCAAATGTGAAAGCTGGTTCAGTTTGCGCACAAGAAGTGCTCCAAAATGACTCCTGACAAGGGGGAACAAGAGTCACTTATGTTTTTGTTTTTCTCTTTTTTTTTCTTCTCTCCAAATACAGTGATGACCTCATGTTTGTGCTGCAAAATATTAAGTGAAAAGACCACAGGACCGGGTTGGTTCATTTTAGATCGCTTGCATGTTCAGTCTTATCAATTTGTTTTGGAGGAATCAGTCAATAACCCAATCTTAAACTCCTAAAAATATGATCATGCCCCACCTCTCTTCCTATGATGTGTCAGAAAGAACCAGACAAAATTTGTCCATTCAAAGTAGTCCCCAGTCAAAAGTTATGCATTTGGGACGCTGGGACGCAGGCACAATGGAGCACTGCTGATGGCATATCCACTTTAATGTGGAGAAATGATTGGATATTTTCTAGATTTTATACAAATGGAACTTTTGCTGTGAAATCATCCATCCATTTTCTATTGCCGCTTATCCTCAAGAGTCACACCCTGAACTAGTTGCCATCTTATCCCAGGTCACGGAGAAATGAAGAACCATTCACGCACCCGATCACACCTAAGGACAATTTAAAGCGCCTATACACCTGGCATGCATGCTTTTGGGGTTGAGGAAGCCAGAGTGCCCGAAGAGAAGCCACGAGGGCTCGGGGAGAACATGCAAACTTTACATAGGAGCTGGATTTGAACTCTGATCCCTGAACTGTGAGATAGACGTTTTAACCACTGTACTACCAAGCTGCCTGTGAAATCATAACGAGCAAAAACGTAAAATCCTTTCTTGCAAAAGCAGCAAATTTAAATTTCCTGTTGAATGATAACCGTCTTCTAAAATGGCACGATATGTTAAAAATGACACCTGCAGAAATGACAGGAGGAGAAACAGTCCCAGGAGACACACAAAAGAAGGAAAAGTCATTGTAATTGTAAACGATTACTATTGTAGTGTATGTATCATTTTTTCTGGCGTGAACAGGCAATGTGGTTATCACAGCTGAGGGAATGCAGAGAAAGCGCTGTTATCTAAGGGATCCATTTTAATAAGAGATTCCTTTTCTCAGTACTCCTCCTCCATCCCCCTTTCTCTCGCTCAGTGGTCCATTTTAAAACCATATGGCTGCATGTTTTGGTGGGTAATTTCACTGCTTTTCATGTTTCCGAGGGTGAGGAATCCTCCTCCATTAGGAAGTGTCATCTTGTGATGTATGATGTACGCACAGAAAGGGAGCCTGATGTTTATTCATGACTTTCAAGGCAATGCTGGAGCTAAGCCCCCTGATTTCCTTTTAAGGAACAAAACTATGTGCGATTGAGATTCCATGTTAAAGGCACACACACCATGCCCTCACATTTATGCCTCAACCACTGCTTCTTTTTTAATCTCTTTTAAATTCTCCCCCGATATCAGAATGTGGTTTTTTTTTTTTTGACCCTAAGAAAAAAGATCACATGAAGTTATTTCCTTCTGATTTTAGCATTGCCGTCTCCCAGTTTTGCCTCTTAACTTACACCAGCTATGGACTTTGATGAAGGGGAGAATTTATATCACTTTATAGTAGGCCGGCAATAATGAGCTGCTGCCGCTCGGTGACTTAAATGCCTCATGGTCACGCATGGACATGCTTGTCCAAGAGAAGCAGAAATGAAATTATTATCAGCCACAATTATGTCACCCTGTTGGGTCTTGAAAACCTTCAGGTTTAGTGCAACGGTGTCCAAACTCGGTCCTTGATGGCCGTTTATCCTGCATGTTTTCCTGGTTTCTGCTCCCGACACACCCGATTCAAATAATCAGGATAGTTATAAAGCTTCTGCTCAGGTTGCTGATGAGCTGATCATTTGAATCAGGCGTGTCGGCAAAAGAAACCTAGAAAACATGCAGAAAACCGGCCCTCCACGACCGAGTTTGGACACCCCTTGTTTAGCGGATGCTGCTGCTTGTTTGATTCCCGGCTCGTACCCTAAAATCAAACAAGGGGAGCTCTCCATTGCCAGCCAACATACTGTAAGCCCAATTGTGAGGATGGCTGAAATGTGGACATTTTTAGGCAGACAAGCAACAATAGATACACAAGTAAAATGCAGCTTCATGTAAGTAAAGGTAGTTGCACAATTCATCAAAAAAATTACTCAAGTGTACTAGCAGAATCAATTGAAAATTCTTCCTTAATAGATGACTAGAAATGCTGCTTGAGCTGGTTACTTAACCTCAGCTAATACAATATTGTATAAGTTGTTTATTGGGTCCGAACCGGTTGGCTGGTGATGATTTTTATGCCAAAATGAACCTTGGCCTTTTCGTCTTGCTAAACTAAATGTGTGAATCATGGATGATTTACTATACCTTATGTACCATTTTAAATTTAAAATCTGAGTAGCCTTGGCCACTTTGGCTTCTCGTTTCATGACCAATGTGATTTGGCATCATTTTGACCACAAGATTGGCATCTGTAAATACACTTATTTCCTCGTGGCCGTGATGTAAAAATATACTTTGACACTCTCATCCATTCTATCATGGAAGAGCTATTTGTATTATTTAGGTAGGAAGACATATTGACTGGAGTGGTGCCTTGTCAAGTGGCTTTCGTGATATGATATTATTGCACTCAATAGCTGAAGTTGGAGTTATAGCTTTGTGTGTACATGTATTTTTTTATGAATACTCATAGCTGGGTTTGCTAACAATTGCCCATGCTTGATTTGAATAGGATATGATATGATCATTCTTTGTTGTGCAGAACACATTTGAGCATGAGGAAGGCCAACATGTTGTATTTAATTAACATTTGCAGTACTGTGCTTAAAAATAAAGGCCCGAGTCTTAAGTGGTGCATATGCCAACCTTATATGATAAATAATTCAAATGCAGCAACCTCTCCAAATGCCAGAGAAAATGAGGTTGAGAAGGCAAAGTTGGAGGAAGAATGAGCTATAGCATAGTTGTCTGATTGTTGTGCTGTCAAACTGATTTGCATGAAAAAGGCAGAGCCTAATTGCAACACTTAGCTGAAATGTACTGATAATACATAGCGGGATTACAAAAGGACATTCGGGAGCTTTTATGGAGAGAATTTCCCGGGTGACTTTGAAAGCTGTGCCGCCACCCTCCGTTTGTGTTCAAGCTGAAAGCAGCGTGTACATCACCTTGTCCTGTCTGACATGACAGATCAATCAAGAGCATTTATGCACAACGGTGTTTCAGCAATCATTTGTGTATGAATTATTCATGTAATTTAAGCACTAGCTTTCCATATGAACTACAAGTTTTGAAAAGCTATGTTTAAAAAAGTTTTAGTCAGGTTTGTCAGAAACATTGTAGAGGAACAGTCGTAATTCAGATTGAGCACCAAACATACTATCCTCCAACAGCCTTTGATTTCATTAAATCTTTATGCATAAAGCTGGCTTTACTACTAACATTTAAACTTGGAAAATATTCATAACCGCTTTATACATTAGCACTTGATTAGGGTTATGCATCTGTCAGCATATGAATATGAGCCTGCAATGAACTTACATTTTAACTCATTCACAGCCATATTAGAGAATTTTGACTTTTCAAATACGCACACAATATTATGCTCGATTATATGTACGCTGAATCTTAAAAAAAAAACATCATAGACTTTCTCCTCTGTCCTTTTCCATTCTTTTATGATCGCCAGTAGTTGAACAAAATTCAGCCATATCTCCCAGTGGATCCTCACACTGTTTCAATCTCATATCTAAAATGGGGAATTGTTGTCAAAGGTTGTGCATCAATAAAGTTGTTTCCACGTTAGACATTTACATTTGAGCAGAAATAGATCCTCCCCAACCCATACCTGTCGACAAAAATGTCATTGTATTGGATCACTATTGACAGTGATAGAATTTCACAGTTAATCAAAGGATGACAATGATCCTCAAGATACAGCAATAGCCTCTAGGTAAGGAGAGGCTTGTGATACTGTATACTTCCAAAAAAAAGTATTTTCCATTACTAAAAAATGTAATACAATGGATAATAGCAACGTAATACGTTTGTCCATCAGTAACTATTTTATTTTTAGGGGAAATATTTGCCATGAGATGACTTGGAAATAATATTGGTGTGTTATGCTCTTTTTTGTTTTCCTTTGTTGGGAATTGGTCCCTATTTGTGAGGGTTCACTAATGATACTTCTGCTTGGATTTTGGGTTCATGTGAAAGTCAAGTATTTCTACCAGCTGTATCACACCAGTGAACTGAATGAGTTCTGAAAAAAAACATTTTACCCTGCAGCTTGCCACTCGTATGGTCAAGCTGTTGGCCAAAGGTCTCTAACCAGTTTAACAGCATATAACATTGAGAGGTTTGCCAGCCAAAACTTTTTGTAGCATTGCGATTTGGTATTCTGAATTAAGGATGTAGCTACTAGACATTGACAGAAGCAAAATCAGTAAAGTTTTATTCACAGTGAACTGTGCATAAATGTCAGTGAGGATATTTGTGATCTAAAAAAACAAACTGTTTCTCTGCCAATGTAAACTAAATGTGTCACCCCAACCCAGTGCTTCTCAATTATATTTGCCAAGCCGCTCCTCGGAAACAGATTAAATTTTGCTACTGTATTAACTCCACGTAAACAACTTTTAACAACTCTTTATTATTTTTTACTGAATTTTTAAAAGTTACATCTTAGTCTAAATCAGAAAAAAAACAAATGCATCAAAGTGCCTGAAACAAACAAACAAACAAACAAAAAATACAATTCTTATTTTATCAAAGTTACACGTCACATGACAAAATCAAAGCTTTTTCGCTGAGGTCATCCGCACCCACCCGGCATCACCTCGCGCGCCCCCAGGGGGGCCCGCCCCGCTATTTGAGAAGCACTGCCCTAACCTAACCTAACCCTATTACCTCTCCCTCATGTAAGTGAGCCAAAACAACATTACATTTTTGGGAAATTCAAAAAATTCAGATGATCATATTCCAAACCCCTCTGCATCAATGCAATACTTTGAAAATACAAGCAATTCTACATATTCATGAATTAAAGTCAGCGGAGTTTTTTTTTTCCCTTTCCCCAGGAGCAGTTAGTACTCTCAACTACTCAAGCAGTATACACTAGCATTTGCTCTTGGCTCTAGCCCTGCTGTGATTATTTGCTCACCTCGCTTTAAAGTGGTTTGGCATTGTACATAAAATTATAGTTTCATTTGCATCCAATATATTTTCAAGTCACCCAGCAGGAGCAGAGCAGTCAAATAATAAACTATTCAATGCCTCAAGACATACAGTACATGGCCAGTATTGGACATAACCTGCACTAGCCTGTTGGTGGGTGGTGGGCAGTATTTATGTTCTATGTCACATGCTGGAGACTTTTTTGAAACACTAACAATGAAGTAGGGGTGTAAAACACAGGTAGTGATAATACCTTACCAAGAAAGTATCTTAGTCCACACACAAAAAAAAAAAAACCTTTCTGCTCATATATTCCTTGCAATGCTGAAGTATATTAAATTGTAATTTCATATTTATTTTTTATCTTTATTTAGAGTCAATGAGTTTATGAATTCATGCACAATTTGAGTAATTCAACAGAGTTCACCTTAATGTAAGAAGAATTCATGACATTTTGAAATTGATATTATGAGAAAAAAAATCAACAAATTCATGTTGGTCAGTAAGTATACCTCTTCTAACAAAGTACAAAAGTATGAAGCAATTCCTATTTTTCCTCAGGAGTTTTATTATGACATTTCATTGTGATGCTAATCTGGACTGAGAAGGCTCTACCCTCTTGAAATGAATGGACACAGGCATTCTGTTTACAGCGTTCAGATCAATCACCTTGTGTAACAGCGCCCTCAGAGAAAGCTAGCTAGGCCCACGTAGAAACCAACACGTGTCATTTTACCGCAAAATGCCGCAAAGTCGAACCCAATTTGTATGCGACCGACACATTGTTTTTTTGTTTTGTTTCGTTTTTTAACCCACAATGGCAGAGGGAGAAGAAATGGATCTGGTTACAGACGTGGCACAACATTTTCATGACAGGCCTTTTAGGAAAAATTGGATATTGTGAGCAGAGGTCAGTCAGTCTTTCCTAGCAAGGAAAATTTTGTGTGTGTGATTTTCATAAAGGCAACTATAAACATTACCCATGGCAAACAGATTCTAATAAATTACATTTCTGGGAATGCCTGTTGTATTGTTTCACGAAAAGCAGCAACGAGACACATGCTGGGTAGTTAAAAGCCTCGGTACTTTCAAAAACCTTTGGGGACACAGCATCTTAAATCCTATGCCAGTAACACGACCGGACGGACTTGCATTAGCCTCCAAGTCCATAGAAAGAGACTTGCTGATGGACTTTAGATGCACACAGAGACATTGAGGTCTTCTTGAGGAATGAAAAAAAAAAAAAGCTTGATTTTCGTTCCAAATAACAAGGCACTGTGTGGATCCACACTAGTGAGTGCAAACATTTTAATTTAAGTTTTTAAATCAATGGTAACAAAATTAAATGTCAAAAATACCAAAATTAATTTATTTAAAATGCCCTAGAAATTAAGTGTCAATTATTTAAGGCGATGCAATGTATATGTGTCAATTCACATGCCCCAATGCCATATTGATGTTATTATCAGTCATATCAATTTAGGTAGTAATAAATATGATGTCACTGTGGTTGAAACACATGGCCCACCACTAAGTACGGGTGTACATTCCTCCACAAATGACGATATGGTTTTCAATACGTGGAGTTGGAAACTCATTCAATTGTGGATCGATTTGAGAAGGCTTTGGTTTGGCGGTTGACTGGCTTGAGAGGGTAAAATGCAATGACTTTTTTGCTGTCTTTTTTTTTTAATACATTTGAATGAATTAGTGTGTTGTAAATGTGATAAATCTCAAAAACGATTTTCCAATGCAAGTTTTTTGTTACACATGTACAATATATTGCTTTTATGTTCACTTTACAGGGACTTTAAATAAATATGGTAATCGAAATGCACCTTTTGTCTATATTCCAACTAAATACGTCTCCACAAAGCTGCAAGGTTGTCCTGTCATATCTAGGACTAAAGCACTTCCAGACTCAGATGATGTAGCCTGCTTTAAAATCCGGGAGGCTGAGAGGAGTAGTGTTAACTGTCTGCTGCTGTAATGAGAATGAGCTGTCAAAGACATGCATGTAATAGCTCCCTTGCTTGCTGCCCAGTTCAAGTCCTGTGGGACACACCACGGACACACCATTTCTTTTACACCAGCTCAACTCGTGCAGTCTTTATGCTCCCTCTGCCTTCTTCTCTGGCATCTTCTCCACTCTCTTCTTTCCTCTATCGCTGAACTTCGACCTCAACAGGCAGCTATTATACACTCTGTTTTCCCTTAGTGTTCCACTGATAACTAAAGGCACACTGGTCAAAAACCCTAAAGATTTAAACAACTTCAAATGCAAAAGCCTACTCTGTCAGTATTAGTGTTTATCCTGGGACGTTTCTCCAGGTCATTTGGGAACATCCTCAGAAGACTATAAACCTTCATTACTCTCTTATTTACCTTAGCAAGGCTGTCAGAGTCCTTTTAAAAGTTATATCTGTTTCCGCTTGTGCACTACTGCTCAAAAGCCATTATCACTAAGGATATTAATTTGTCCTTTGACGTCATTCACTGTTGCTTAACTAATGGCACACATTATAACCAGAAGCAGATTTTGATAAATGTTGTTTAAGACCCTATTTATGTATTTTGGCCCTCTTGGCTTTCTGTTGTACATTGCTAACGACGCTAGGCCCAAGGTGGGGGACCGAGGTTTATCCAGGTCCAAACCTGTTACCCTACTCATCTAGGGATGGTGAGGACACATTTTCACAATTCTTTCGTTTACCATTACTGCTGGTAATGACATCCTACTGCTGACTTTTAGATCATCACATTGTGTCTGCTGATTGACAGTTGACCTTCGCGGTGGTTTTAGAGGGGGCTGGCTGGGCTAGTTTCAGTGGATCATCCTGATTGCCTCAGTGATACCTATTAATGCTAATTGGAAAGCATTATAAAGTACAGTCGGCCCCCGGTTTACGAACTCCCTCTTTTACAAACATTTCGACTAACGAGCGTGGACCGTGGAGTTTTTTATCTCCCACTTACGCACAAACCTTTCATCTTACGAACAATCCGACATGTCGGTGAATGTGTTCGTACATTCATTTTCACTTTGCTGCATCAATGAAATCTAAAGTTAACGCTTGTCACAGTATCGCTGAACGCTATTGCTCTTACAATGTCACAGTCACTGTCTCAGTCACGGTGTCAGTCACGGAGTCACGGAGATGCCGATATACTATTGGTCGATTAAGGTCACAGTCCCGGTCTCACTCACGGAGATGCTATTGGCCGGCGTCACGTCAATCATAGAAATGCCGATATGCTATTGGCCGAACGCCTTTATCTAGCTTGATGGCACAGCTGGTCGGAATGGAAGGAAGGAGAGAAAATGAGTGAAAAACGGAAGGAAGGAATGTTGTGAAGACTTTGCAAACTTTATCTGTTAGACATGGCTTCTAAAAATGCGAGTGGTGGTAAAGGAAGAAGTAAGAGGATGATGACAATAGAAACCAAAGCAGGAGATAATAAAAAAAATACAAAGGAGGCGCACGCATAGTTAACCTTGCTCGTGAATATGGCCGTAACCGCTAGGCAATCTTCTAAGCGCAATACTTTCCTTGCCGGGGGACGGACCTCGGTGAACAACAAAATGGAGAGGCATAGGTTTGGATTGCCCGTCATACGAGCAGTTCGAGTTACGAGCGTAGCCGCTGAACGGATTAAGTTCGTAACACGGGGGCCCACTGTACCTGTTAATCTAAAAACATCAGATATGATATTTCATTAACTGGGCCCGAGATGACTTTTAGTGTTACACTAGTGTATTTGGGGTTTAGCCCTTTCCAACAACATACCATAACTACAAATCCTTGTTAATGGATGATATAAACTGATATTTTAAACCCGGTCCCCAGGGTCACTTTCCTACCTGTTTTTGACATTTCTGATTCAAATGATCATTATCAGGCTTTTGCTGAGCTTGCTGAAGAGGTAATCATTTGAATCAGATGAAACCTCAAAAACCTGCAGCCTTCGAGGACCGAGTTTCGGTTCCCCTGGCTTAGAGCACTAACTATTTTACGGAATTGGAATAACCACAGTTTGTGTTTGTCCTAGATGGATAACATGTTTCAAACAGTAACCACAGCATGGCGGAACAGCTCACTGATATAACTGCTTGCAAAGCCGAATAATAATGAGCGCCACATGCATATTAATGCCAGCACTCTGCATAATATCTGCATCTTCTGTCTAGAAACTCCCAGACACCTCACTGATATTGCTTAACCCTTCCTTGCCTGTACTTCAGAGTTATTTGCATCCACGTTCCCACACTGTAAGGAATCTCCCCTCGCCCTAGTTCCACCCACGTCATCTGTCTCCAACTATTTTTTTTTTCCCAGACCGCACCTCACATGCTAACACCCCAAGGAAACACACGGTGGAGGTGTCTGATCCAAAACGAGATTCTCGTTACTTCCCTTCTAGTCGATTGGTACAGTAGGCGCTTTTGGAAGAACTACAGCGACATCTGCATGTGCCATGGTTACAAAACGCCAAGCTCATACCCACCCACTTTGCTGGGCTTCCCCTGCTAGCCCGCTGCCGTCTGTACCGCCCCCACTCCTCTATATCCCCTGCGGCGCTCATTTCTGAAATTACTAAACATGGCTAATTGCGTGAGGCGTGACGCTCACTTCATTTGAATATTCTGGCTTTGGGGGAATTTGCCTTTGCGTAGGGAGTGAATTAAGCAAGGCTGTCTGGAAATGGGAGGGTCCGCAATTAGACACACAAGACTCAGAGGAGTAAATTGCACCATGGAATTGTTCTCCACGCTTCTAATATAAGATTTTGTGTGTGCGGGTGTGTGTTTTTTTAATGTACGAACAATGTCCACACTGTGCAACAGATATACGTTGTCAATTTATTTGTTCTGATTAAAGGTCACACCAGTTTCAAGACGGATATCTTGGAAGAGAATTACCAATATGTTCAAGCTTGCAATTTGAACTGTGCAACAATAACAGTTTGTTGTTAGTCCTCAATCAGCCCCACCCTTGATTAGAAATAAACGAATAATAAAAACAATCAAATAAACATGTTTCCACTATAATTAATTATGCTGCGGTGAAACATATAAAATATTTCATAGATTTTTAAAAAATCATTGACTCCCTTACAGTCTATTCATTATGAGTCCCGTGTATGCCTGCATTCTAATCTTGTATAAGCATCTATGCAAATCACCTGCAGTCAACATAAGCATCAAGTTAAAAAAAAAAAAAGCAATAATAACTACTAATATGTATTGAGCTGCAACGTAGGGCACAAATACATCATTTGTACATGGCCAGCAAGTGAGAGTTTCCTTGTAATGTAAAGTTCCCAATGAAACAGCCGTAAGTCTTCCGAGCATGTTTTAATTAACTTGAAGAAATAAAAAAAAGAAAAAAAAAACAGGCACGGGTTAAGTGATAACAAACGTTAAGGACCGTCATCGGCTAATGAGTCGCCTTTTTTTCTATAAATATTTTTGCCCTTTTCAGTTTCCACCCCCTCACTCCCAACTGCCATTTGCCAGTATGCCTTCGCGATTTAATGATATGCAAATGAAATATGCATAAAACGACTCTGCGGTGAGATGATTAAGCACAGAGGACATTAGCCTGTGCCCGCCACAGTCTGGTTTCCTCCGTTACGTTCCGCTTCGCCCAAGCGCCAACATCGTTGTACAATTAAAGTCTATATTTTTCATGGATTCCATTTAGTAACGTGAGAAAAATCCAGTTGAGGAGAAATTTAGAATCCAGACAGGGTTCTTCTCGCTCCAGTATTGTATGATCCACGCGCAGTAAAGGCAAGCTGTCTTTATATGTGACAGTTGGCACTCTGGAGAGCAGGCGGAAAGAAAATGTTTTTCCAAAAGGGGAGCCCTTCTTGTCATTGGCAGTGAAGCTTTTCTCTGCTTGTTTGCCAATTCAGTGAAATCACAACTGGAATACAAGGAAGCAAGAAACATATCCTTGTTTTTGCGTTTCTTTGCTCCCTCTCTTATTTTCCCTCGCTCAAACTCGCATGCACACACTCCACCTCCCCTTGCATTCTGCTTGCTCGTGCAAGCCCCTTTTTTTTGTAATCCATTTGTGTGATGAAGACACTGCGCAATTAGCATCCCCCATGGAATTAAATAAAAAGATGCTTATCCAAAGTTAATTAGCGTCGAAGATTGGAATATCCAAGCGTTTCCCCCGTGAAGACGATAGAATGCGGTAATTAAAAATAAAATTAATCGTATTTGTCACGATCGCAATTATCGGGCGTGAGGTGAGCGAAAACAATTCCAAAATCCAAAAACGCTCCTTCTTCGGCGATGCTGTGTAGAGAGTCGTGCATCTGGGTTGCGCATGCCATAGCAGAGAAGCAAGCACAAAGATGTGATAATCCCTCCCTTTGGATGACTTAATTATTCATTTTTCTAGGACTCTTGTTCAATCCACTGGAACAAAAAAGGGTTCATGTTGGATGCGGACGGGTATCCTAGCATTGCCGAATAATATTTGAATCCCGCCTTAATCCCGAATGGGAAAACAAACTTGATAAAAAATCCTCCATTGTCTGCCTTTGCGTCCATACCCATCTTGGCTCAGTGCCCGATGCCAGCAGACCCCTCACAACCGCTCCTTTGGACCCACAGCAGTTCCCGGACTCCCGAGTCAACCCCGTTAAGCCTTCATTGCATCTGTTTATGATAGTTTAGCACAGAGAGGAAAATCCTGAAAGGGTGGAGTTTGTTCATTGCTTTTCGGTGGTTGGCAATAAGGAGACAAAAAAAGTGGTGGAGATGTGGGTGTGAGATCTGTAATGAGTTCCCACGGCCTCAGTAGCCTCGGTTTGGGTGCAGGCAGGCCACCTCCCCCTCAGTGCCTCTTGAACTCAGTCTCCCTGTGCCTTCTGCACCCATTCATTTTGCTGGTGTGCCATCCTTGATCTCTGACGTATTCAGCCTGTAGGAATCCAGTCCTGTGGGAATATCTGCAAACGTTGGGCGAACAAAAGTGCTTCCTATCTGCTACATTGACAAAAGATGGCATCACTTTAGGGGAAAAAAAGTGGCATCAGCTTATCCTTTTGTTGATTAGAAATTGTTTTGCCAGTTCATTAGTATGCATCCTCTCATTTGTATGTTTGCCTCCACAGCTGGCTTTGAGCTTTAGTCGGTCCCCCAGGTCCACGTTTCCCCCTCCTCTTCCTCAAACAAGACTGGCAGCATCTGTTGAGGCAGTGCCATGGTTGACATGGCTGGCAGCCAATGCAGTAACAAATGGACATTTTTAAGCTTTGGCAAAAGAAAGCGTCGCTCGCTTGGGTTCTCCGCTTTTAATTTCCGTTAAAGATTCTTTGTTGGATAATCCCTTTGTTGAGAAACAACGCCCGGGCTAACGAACCAAATGTTGTGCTAATTAGTGATATCAGGTGCTGTCTCTCCTTTGTTTGTTCTCTTTTGTTTTTGTGAAGCGACGCGCAATCCGATGACAGAATCCGACGGTCGATGATGTCGTTGGGTTCTAAGTTGCATGTCCCGCTTTGTTTGTCCTTCATCACTTTTCTTGCCATATGTTGCTTTACTCCAACTCTCAAAACTCAGTTTTAGATGTGACAAGGCCAAAATACCACTCCCTCAATCAAGTCCGTCCCTGCCAACTGTGGCACCAAAGTGGCGTTGCTCGCCGCCAACGTCCATGTCCGCAGCTCCACACAAACTGGCATGGCTTGTCCTGCCCAGATGGTCGACTGGCTGCTTGGCACAGAGCGCCGTGCCTCAGATGGTTAGAGAGAGAGCTAGTCTGAAAGGGTAGGAGGAGTTTTCTTTTGTGCCGCCGCCACACCCCCATTATCATCAGAACAACAACCAAAAAATTGCCATTGTTTATCTTTTAGAATTGGAGTCTAATTAATCCAACGAAGGGCTGCCAACATGTTTGTCATTCTCTCAACCCTTAATCCCGGATTCACTTCCTGTCTCGCTTCCTCTGTGATGAGTTTCGCCGATTTCGTTGTGTAGCCATGATTTCATCATGGTGCGTGAAGCAACTTCTTGTTTGATCCATCAGTCGCTCCATTCCACAAATCACTCTTGTGACTTCTTTCCTTGCAGATATTTAGCAGTCCACCATAACAAGGCATGATGACATGAATATGTTGCTCATTTCGATGAACCTTCTAGTAAATATTTAGTCTAGCCCAGAGAAATCCATCCAAAACAAGATGAAGGATAAACATCGGATTCTTCAGACTACCAACATGACGGTGGTAGTCTCCGGACTTCCATATCCATCTAAGCACCTGTCTTGGAGCAGCAAATGTAAGTCTGCCTTGGTGCTACCACTGAGTGGTTGGCACTGTGCCAACTTCTCTCTGCCATCAAGCGCATTCGCTCTTTTTTTTTTTCATATTTGCCCATCCCCTTTTTCAGTCCCTCTCACCCACCTCCTCCTCGTGCTTGCTTTCCTTCCACATGCCCGGTGCACCCATCTTGCGCCGCCTTCTTTTGTTCTATAGACTTGATATTAATTAACATGCGGGTTAATTGATTCTAAATGCGCGAGTGAAACCCGGCGTTGGGCGTGTTCGTTGGTCATCTCGCCACCGCATTGTTTCTGGATGGAGAAAGAGAGAATCGATAGCCACAGCGGGCATACGTCAATGCGACAAAAGCAACGTACGCTGTGTCTCAACATGCCACGGCACGCAGTAAAAATTTCGAGCTGTTTATTAAATTGTCCTTGATTGAAGTTGATTGAAATGATTTCCCGTTAAACATTGGCGTCCTTTGTCTTTCTTCACACCATTATCATGGATCATTTGCTTTTTTTTGTTTTTGACCATCTGCCGTTTCGTTAACATTCATTAGGCATTCATTAGACATGCATAAAATGCGACGCAAAGAGGTTATAAACAAATGTGCGGTTGTCGCTTTGCCAAAGATCCAAATAAAATCGCTTCTTTTCTTCGTTTAGCAATTTTATCATTGTCGCATAATTAAATCTTAGTCACGTCTGCATGTCTCTGCCACAGCTCTTAATTCTGCTCGTTTAGTCAGGCACTGATTAAAAACCGGAGGTGTCGTTTAATTATTTAATACCCTTCCCTCCGCATTGAGGCGGGGAATGCCCACTGCTGTTAATTAGCAATGCTGCCCCATGCTTTAATAGTCAAAGACAGAATTGACTAATTTAGAGAAATTCATCAACATCCATAAATGCTTCACACCGCAATTAGCGGCAGCGCCATAACGTAGTAAAAAAACTCAACGACGGGAGAAAAAACAGCGACAAACTGCTGCAATGAGTCTGAATTTACAATTGTTTTAATATCACAGCAATGCAGCCAACAAGCTGAATTCATTATGCAAATTGGCTTGCGATTTGCATAAAACCTTATGAGCGCAATATGCAAATTACCCTCAGAATTTACGAGCGCCTATGCTGGTTTAACAGCCTTCCCATAACTTACAAAGAGGTATTTCCCTCCTTCTCTCTCCTCCTATCCAGGCTGGCACAACGCGCATCACACTCATGACCACACGGAACTCAACGAGCACACCCACAAAGAGGGCGCGATGACTGGCTGGGAAAAAAAAAAAAAAAAAAAAACTTGCTAGAGAGGGGGCTGAAGGGCTTGGCAAGGGAAGTGGGATGTGGTATTGGTAAATTCGTAGGGGAGGGTGTAGATTAATCCCTCCTCAAAGGCTTAATAGCATGTGCTAATTCTCGAAATGTGACTGCGAAACAAAATTAACGGGAGACAAAATCAAAGGCGGAGGATATTGACTGGGCGGAACACCGAAGATTTTTTTACTCATTGCCTTGTTGCAAACATTTGTTCTGCACTTTTTTCTTTTCCTTTCACCGCTTTCCTTTTTGGATGAAGAAAGCGATATGGAATATACACAAGGGAGCCATAGCTATAGCTACACAAAAAGAGGGAAGCAAAGTGTCGAGGGCTCTCGTCAGTCCTCACCAGTGCCCGGCGATGCCATCGGCAGACCAGCTCAGACTTTTACCCATGGAGAATTGGATGAGGCTGACGTGTTGAACTGCAAGACAAATGTTTCTTCATCAGATTCACGATCAGGATTCTATTTGCTGCATTTACCTTGTTACGTCTTCACTCATAATTGACCTGCTTTGCATAGTGAATGGACATTGCCCTGGAGGAATACAGCAAATGGAGCTTCATTACAGATATCCAATACTTCCTTTCAGTTGAATTCGGACATCGTTCTGGTAAAAGCGGTGAGAGGAGGTTTTCTTCAAAGGACCTGTCCTCCCTCAAAATTCAATGTCATTTCTTTCTGGGACCTGAACTTGCATCCTCACTCTTGGAATTTTTCAAACTTACATGGAAAAAAAGTGTTTTGTGCTAAGATGATTTGTGCGCAAGCGCAGCATGTATGTCCACCTCCCACTTTGCCTGAAGAGCATCCAATTTTTCCTTGATACTATGTGACAGCAAGATGTGATTTGCTCTTACGTTTGGGCACAAAAGTGTGTTTTGCTCCTAAGAATCAATCTGGATTATGTTGTGTCCCTTTTAATTTGAACAATTTGACATCATTAGCTCTTTGTGGCCTGTGACTGTATGTTTCTAAAAAGATGAAAAGGGAAACCTTGCATGAACGCACCAACCTTTCTTATTGTTTTTCTGTACCTTTAGTTTTTGTTTTTTTTTCCAGATGAATTGCTATTTCTTGTAATTGGTGTTATTACCACCATTTTTTTATGAATATTTCTGTATAAATGTAGATAAAATAAAATAAAATGTAAATGTAAATTTTTGTTGTTTGTGTAATTCTTTTTCAAATTTTCTGAAACATAAATGCTTTTTCCCACCGTTACTAATTGCAACCCAAATCTACAGTAACAGTACCATAGCATACTTTTTTTTTTTTATTACAGTATATTTACGACAGCCTTTTTCATCAGCATGAATGCATACAACAGGAGTAAATGCATAATTTTGTTGCAAATGACAAATAAAAAATGCACCAAAGTTGACAAAATTTTAGTAGGTAGTGGTATGATGATCTGCTTGGTAACATTAGGGCAGGGGTCATGACCTTTTTGAAAGTTGAGTTTCCTCTTGATTTTTGATTCATACAATGAGGTAGCACTTGCTAAACATTTCTGAAAAAATTCTGTTATGTGTTATTAATATTAATTTTCAGCTCTGTGGGGAGAAAAAAACGTCCTCATCTGACCCTTGGTTACCACCTGCTACATGTTGGTGAATACAAATGCAATATGAATCAAATCAAGATTCACGCTGTAACCTCTGAAATTGAACACACACACAAAAAAAAGACAGAAAAGTAAAACATTATTGTCCAGTGAAACCATGGTTAAACATTTTAGTCATGGTTCCAAAAGACATGGTTTGGTACAAACACAACATGGTGGTGCCTCAGACAAGGTGAGATTTACAAAAAGTTCTGAAAACTTTACTAGGAAATAGGAAATGAATTGTATTTAACGTTAGTTTTTTTTATTGATGAATCGCCTAATTTTGTAAAAGGTGAATGCCATCATTTCAATAATAAAAAGGAAGGAGTTGTTTTGTCTGAAATACCAGCTGGTTTATCTTTTAGTTAACACTAATGAACTCTCTTAGGCTCACATTACGTTTTAGTATAGTACTTTCATTTTTTTACTACTGAGTAAAACCTGGCTCATAATATGAATGTGGAATAGAAAAATATTATCATTTTGAACACCTGTCAAGATAGGGTTAATATCCTTCTTGATTATAATCTTGAGCTCCATCCCTCCAACCATCCATTTTTTAAAGCCGCTTAACCTCAAGGGTCACAGGCTTGCTGGTACCTATCCCGGCTGACTTTGCCAGTATGACTGGCTATGTCATCGGTTGTGCTGCATTTTAAGTCATGGTTTCTTGTGCAATGCATACTGTATAGAATTTCACTCAGCAAAACTATTGTACAGAACAAAAGTAAAAAGGTAATGTTTGGCATTAAGTCTTAAGTGTTATTTTGCTTTTTAAATATGATTTACATCAAGAAAAGCATTTTGGGATGCCTTTCCACGGCATACTTAACCAAGAAATGCAAAATCAGTTTTTAATTTTTCTAACAAAAGACATTAGTTAGTAAATGCAAGCTCAGTAAAACATTGCTTTTAACTTGTAATGTATCTGACAGTTGGTGGTTACCGGCGTGATTTTTAATGGTATTATATGTACTTATACATGTACATATATAACATTTTAATGCAACTCATCTTTCCAGTCTCAAATGTTCCCAAAATGTCAAAAGCGTTCGATAAAATCCAATTACACATGCCCAGGAAAATTATTCCAGTAAACTGGTCAGTCCGCTTTAGGCTTTACATCTTTTTTTTTTTGCTTGTATGCTGCTGGAAACAATTCCATCAGATATGTTTTCATCCGCACATTTTTGATTGTAGCTTGTTAGCATGCAAGTAATAGCCGTTTAAGGATGTAGAATAAGAAGAAAAAGAAGGAGAAGGAGGAGAGTCAGATGTAGAAGTAGAAATGTTTGTTTATTATGTTTTTTATTATAGATCAATAGCATGCAAGCAATAGGCGACCTGATCTGCGAGCAACATCGTTTCAACGGATTCTCAAAGCAGAGAAGCTGTGCTTTGTTAGCACATCATGTCTTTGCAAAAACAAATGGTAAACCAACGCAAATTCTTTTCATTTTTTAATAACTAAAACAACCAACATATTAGTCAATGACAAATGAAACATCTGAATTTGATTGTGCATGACTCAGCAGTGCAGAGACTGTCTCTTGACAACATGAAGTCCAAGCTGTTTACCATGTTTATCACAGTCTCATGCCATTGTTTCATCTCACTTTCCACATTGCACACCTGTCTTCTTACAATTCCACTTGGTAATTCCAGTGCAGGTATGTGTCTAACCGTGTGAGTGTGTGTTTGTTTGAATTTTGGCATATCTTCTGCTTCAGCGAACAGCACTTCTTTTCATAATGCCTGTAACCTCTTCATTCTCTTGTGCTTGGTGAACCATAGACAAGTGCCAGAGGGTAAACATGTGCATGGCTACATGTTTCTTTCCTGAATGACTGCATTTAGCATGCAACAAATGCCATAGTACGTGGCATTAAACAGGTCCATGCATGCAAATACATCTCTGAGGATAATTGTGAAATACACACCTTTAAAAGAGAACACGGGTTATGTTAACTATTGCGTGTAATGTGCACAAACATGGTTGTAAAGCAGAATACTGCATTATTCAGAATGGTTGGGTGAAATAATTAAGAATCTTGTCCTATTTATAATTTATTGCTGTTAAAGGCCCAGCACTTTTGCTGGGAAAAAACAGAGCTGGCACATGATGAGATATAAAACAAAATGGCATCACACTACATGCTCAGTTGTGTTAGGGTTAAAATTCAAGAGTAATAGTCAAGTTAAAAGTTATTACATTATACTTTGATCCTGTAAAATAGTTAAGAGCAAAATATCGCCAGTGTACGACTTCCTTATTGACTTCCATCAAACCACCCATTTACATAACTGCTTGTCCTCACAAGTTCCTGTAAGAGCTCTTTTTGGCCAGCAGAGCACTCACAGCATGTATTTTTGAGAATGTGGGAGGAAACCAGAGTACCCGAAGTAAACCCGTGTGGGTGCAGGGTGAAAATGCAAACTCCACACTGGAAGACTGCAGCCAGAATTGTGATAAAACATGTAATTACTAATACAGCTAATAAACAGTTTAGTGAAATCTAGTGCTGAAGTAAAGCCACCCGTGCTTGTGTTGTGTTGTGCTAAGCGTCAACTTCTCCGTTGAAGTAAACACACGAAACGCTGACGATATAAAGAGCCACACTTTTGGAGAGAGTAGAAAACGATTTTTATTATACTGGTGTGAGTGACATGAACATGACGGGCTCGATTGACAGTAGAAAGTAAGAAGCGGAAATTATTTCTCTTTACATCATGACCTTGTCTGTATGTAACGATTCCAACTGTAAACTATGTAACTATGTAACTATGTATGATTTGCGTATTCTTCCAATAATATTAATAACAATAATAACGTGAAATTATTACCTGTCATTTTTTTGTTTTTTATATATATATATATATATATATATATATATATATATATATATATATATATACACGCAGAAAAAAAATCATCAATAATACTAAAGATCTCATCCACTGCAGTGAATTGAAGCATTTATGTTTATTTCCAAGATGGTAAGTTAATATTCTCAGTCCTTTCAGAAACTTAGAAAAAATAGTAAGTGGGTGGGGGCAGATTATCGGGCACCAAAACCCCTGGTACGGACTGTTCGTTCCTTGTATCACCAATGTCAGAATTTTATACGTATAGCTGGCACTAAGTCAAATTTGTTGCCAGTGAGAGTTGGACTCACAAGGGTTGTCATTGTTTTTGTTCATTGTGAAAGTAATGAACAAAATCAATGACAAACAGAATTTCTAGGTGCAGCCAAAGCGTTGAGGGGGTTAGGCTTGGGGCTCTCAGCATTGAATCTCTGCTATTTGTGCTATCTGTCGTGTCTTCTTTTTTTTTTCTCGATGAACGTTCTTTTTTTCCATGAGATCAAAACAAACACGGTGGACAAAGTTGTTAAAAATGTTCGTAAGACGTCAAGTTTTTTTGAATACACGAGTAGATGGATGATGATTCATTTTGATGTCAAAAAATGATGTGTCCGAGGGACGTACGTAGATTTGAAAGTATGTGTCCCCCTCAAAAAGTATACGCCTGGGACGCTAGCAAAATGAAGCAATGAGGCTCTTCAGTCAAAAAAAAGTGGAATAACCCTCTCCAGGTCAGTGATAAGGTCCTTCCCTCCTTGCAATAAGGAACTTAGGACCCGGAACCCCTGTGACTACGAACTCAAGAGTTTCTGGACTGTTTGGTGGGAAAGGGGCTCTTGAAAGGAGCCAGCTGAGGTGGCTCAGGCTTCTGGTTTGAATGCCTCCTGGGCGTCTCCCCGGTGAAGTGTTCTGGGCATAATGCCACTGGGAGGAGGCCCCAGGGAGGCCCTTTGACATGCTAACCAGACTATGTAACCCGGCTGGCCAGGGAACACCTGGGGATCCCTTGGAGGATCTAGACAGTGGTTGGGGAGAGGTTTGAAAAGTCTGGGTTTTCCTGCTAAAGCAGATGCACCTGCAACCTGACCCCAGATGAGTGTTGGAAAATGGATGGATGGATGTTCTCCACTGACCTATGTTTTATGGTTCATATTCCTTGTCGGGAAAATTAGACAAATTACGCATTGCATTTCAGGATGGGTATATCGAAAAGGACACAATGAAAGTTTATAAATGACCAGGGTGGACATTGAGTTGATTCACCACCACTTATATTTAGATAAGCACTCCTCCATCTTCAACTCTTTCACAGCTTATCATCTCTTGTGCCTGCATTCTTGTGTGCAGTGTGCTCTGGTGGTTAAAGGCACCTGTTAAAGTCCATAACTTACCTCATGTTTGAAGCTAATGGGAAGAATACTAGCTGCGGCAAAATATCAATTACATTTTTCACCCTTCGCTCTTACTGCCCTCCTAACCTGCAGCGTAATATAACAGTGGTGAGAGCATGCATTACACTCCTTACACATTAGAATTTATCTGTGTTGCACGCCGCTGACTGATGTATTTGGAAATGATGTAGTGAAGCTGAATATTACAGGCGCTCCTGCAACTAATGGACAGCTCTCAGCGTCTGCCAATGTATATCATTCAGCTGGACTACCTCATCAAGTCCATAGCTGGCGTCCTAGCCAGGCAAGCCATTCAAGCTTGACATTAAGACTGCCGCAGTAAAAGTCAGTCCCCTGACTCAGTCAAACCAAATTCAATCTTTTTTAGTCATCAAACACCCAGTACCATTTGTCCTTCATCAACATGTAAACTTAAATGGCACACAGGAGACATTTGGATACCTCTGTACCTCCTGTATGAGCTTGAATATAAAATAATGCTTTACTCTGGGAAATGTGGAACATGTCCCCATCAGGCAAAGGCCAAGATAGTCTTGAAATATAACATCATCTTTAAAAAAAAAAAATGAAACTATATTAATGTTGCGAAAGTATATTTTGTATTCTGAAAACAGTAACAATAAGCAGTGCAGAATGCTTCAGTTACTATTAGTTTCCATACATACATCCCTGAACTACTAAGTAGAGTCCAGCTGTCTTCCTAGGCTGAACAAAGCTGAAAAAATGTCACAGCCTCATTCGTTTTGTTTGTCTTTTTATTTATCAGACTACTTGCGGTGGTTATCATTGCATTTGGGACTTTTTAAGCTATGGAAAAAGGCCTCCCCGCACCATCAAAAGATATCCTCTTCTTGCTTCTCTCTTTTCATTTATTTTGGCACATTTTTTTCAAATTTAATAGTATACATGTTTAGCTGCACCAGACAATAACGCTCATCTCGAAAGTAATGTAACAAACAAGTGATTGCCAGAAATTCCATTCACACAGAAGTCAAGAGAAACAGAAAGAATAGCCATGGATTCTCCAGCAGGCAGTGAGGGAAACACGCTAATAAGAGCATAACAGAGAAGGAGAAGGTGGCCCCCGGGAACCAGCATAAAGCTTCTTCCGACATTCTTTTGGAGAAACTAGTCTGGAAGATATAATGATGTTTTCTTTGAAATTCATTTGTAATCACAGAAGGAATGTATGCTTTGATATAATCACTCATTAAAATTCTCCAAGTGTCCAAAAGAAAATTGTTTTGGAAGTGTGTGAGAAGAGCAGAGCAAGAGAAGCGCAAGAGAAGAGCAAGATTGTGCCTACCTCTACTTAAGATTTTAGTGCAATTTATGAACAAAAGCAGACATAGCGAGATCCATTCGCATTCAATATACACCACATACAGCTATCAATTATTCTTAATCTAGCAACAGATGTGCTTGTTTTCCCCTTGTAATATTGAATTATTCCCTTTTTTATTACCCTTTAAAGCATTTGTGTTTTAGCCCTAACTTAATAGTACAACCAACTGTTGTATTCTTTTTATCAGTGAGAGACTTAACAATTTTAAAATTCAAGTGTCACATCACATGAAGCGACACTGAAGAAGGTAAACGCCGATGTCAAGTAAAGCCGCTTCGAAATATTAAGTTTTTAACGTTTTTCTTTAAAACAACATTTGATTTTAACTATAAACAGAATGAAAAGTTCAAGTATTAAGTATTAATGGTACAGCAAAATCTTGTGTTGATGACATTTCAATGGTTAAATTGCAATTCTCCTTAAAGGGAAGGCTAGTTAACGCTTGCCTACAAATTTTCTGCTCCGCAGGATGTAAGACAATAAGTCAGCAATACTACTGCCCCATTCAAATAAAGAATGGGATTATAGCAAGGATATAGTTGCTCATTTGTCACAGGCTATTATTGGTGTTTTCATCAACACTTGATATAACAGAGCCGCTTACCCTCACAAGGGTCGCAGGCTTGCTGGTGCCTATCCCAGCTGACTTCGGGCAGTAGATGTGGGACGCTCTGAACAGGATGCCAGCCAATTGCAGGGCACACAAAGACAAACAACCATTCACGCATCCAGTTACACCTAAGGACAATTTAGTATGTCCAGTACACCTGCCATGCATGTTTTTGGAGTGTGGGAGGAGGCCGGAGTGCCCAGAGAGAACCCACGCAGGCTCGGGGAGAACATGTAAACTCGGGTCCTCGAACTGTGAGGCGAACATGCTAACCACCGGTCCACCAAGGTCCCCAGATAATGCCTATGCATTATTATATTTAATTTGATTTATATTTCACATCTTCTTCTATGGACCAGTACAGGAGCAACTTTGCACTTGCTGCATCACAAATTTGAAAATGTCATCCCAATGAAGTATCATTTTGTGCCCGTAATGATTGTCTGCAACTCAAAATTCATAACACATTCATAATACTGCACAATCATAGAGTAAAGTCCTTAATGGAAGATTTCGGATTTCCAATTTGGTAATAATGAACTGAAGTTTGTGATAATAATCATATTTCAGTGTGCCTGGTGTGAACGTGGAGGTCAAACTGCCTTTAGAGTCTGAAGCCCCATAGCTATCGACAACATAACGGTTGTTTAAGATCCCGACGGAAAGAGGTCACAGTCAAAAAAACCACAAAAGGTAGTTAACCAATAGCAATAACATTACAGTCTATCGTTAGCCTATTCTGTGCCGTGGCCAGAATAGCAATGCTCCGTAATCAGTGCAATTTCATATAATTGGTGCCGGCTGATTGTTTAGTGAAGTGCAGAGTTCCAAGTATGGTCATCCTGGCGCCAGAACATGTTTCATTATTTCCTTTATGTCATTTCAGAGGGGCTATCTTTTATAATTTACCAAACAACATCATTCCATCTGCACGGGCTTTTCTTCAACTAGGCTCATCAGACCCTCAGAAGTGCCTTTCTCTTTTGGGAATGTCACCAATAACGCATTACAATTTCAGAGCGGTGAATTATCCTGGCAGTGGATTGAAAATTTTTGCCTCAGTATTTATTTTTGTGTTACAGTCCTGCTTGCCTGATAAATGTCCCCGCACCCTTGGCCTCTGCTTTGATGTGGATTATCATTAAGCCCCATGCTTGCCCCCAGTCACCCTGTCAGCACCTTTTGATGTTTCCTATGTGGCCTTCCAGATAGAATTTCTAATAGGGAGTCATTATCATTTTGATTTCTTGGTGAATGAGAAAGGGGGCCTCTGGCATTAACACCGTGTCTGGTTGGAAAAAGAACTAGTGCTGATGACAAGAGCAGGTGGCAGCGTTGCTGAGCTAGCAACTCCGTAAGTCCTTTAATGGCAGCAATACACACATTAGATGCGGTGTGATGCCTACTCTTTAAGAATGTCTCATTTCGAAATGTGCATGTCTTAGCTTTTACATAGCTTTTTTAAATTTAATTTTTAAAACATTGTATTGTTTGCCGTATTACTTTTAGACCCATTATTTGAATTTTGTAATGGGCAACTACTTCTAAACAGCAAGTATTTTACAACTAATTAATCAATTAATTGTTTAGAGCAGAGGTCCCAAACCCAGCCGCTGGTCTGCAGCCTGGTACCAGTCCGTGGATCAATTAGTAATAGGCCACACGGACAGCACTGGAAATAATGAATTATTACGGTTTTATGTATTGTCTGATTCTGAAAGATCGTTTATTTTGAAAAAACTTTGCATTATGAAAACGGGCCAGATTCTCTTGGATTCGTTTCTGTCACTTGAGCGCCACAATTTCACTCACAAATAGATAAAATGAGTAAAAAACTGACGTCTTTGTTAAAGGGGAAAGGTCCTGTCAAGAGACAGGTGACAATCCTACAACTTCAAAGAAAAAGAAAGTGTTCAATAGGCAATATCAGGACTCATACTTGAAATAATGACTTCTCACGGCAAGGGCTTCGAACGCCACTTTGTCAAAAAAGGAACCACAAACTGACAAGCAAAGGATTCTCCTCCTTCTCGTTACCGAACCAGATGAGCTCGCAAATGGCGGTAGCCTCAAAAAAAGTCTTGTGATCTGTGTGAAGAGAGAGAGAAGACGAGGGCTTCCATTAGTTTGGCGTTATTGGTGGAGTTCATATTTGATGTTCACTTTATATTCGCCATTCGCACAACACCCCCATTGTCATCGACAATCAAATTGTTTGTGGTGATTAAAATGGGGGCCCCTGTTTTCAAATCAATGGGCTGTAATTTTGTGTAGCGCTGTGTGGAGCCATGTTAGACCAGATTTTGGCAGTGTTGCAGAAAAATACATCCAGGCTGGCAGATCTGCTTGCAGGGAGGAGGTACAGCCGAGTTCACTCAAGGTCACTCAGAGCGAATCTTTTTATTGCATAAACTTTGGAAAATAAGCATCAATGTTGTTGCCTATTTTTTTGACATTACAGACCAAACATTTAATGAATAATAAAAAGTATATATTCAGTTTGAAATAATATATTTTTAGCAAAAAAATTGTAATTCATTCTATTACTACAAAAAAATAAGAGAAAATTAATCAATTTAAAAAATTCATAGATGCAGCCCTAATTGTTTTAAAAATTCTGTTCTCACACCCAGTGTTACCGCAAGGTCATTTTGCACTTAAAAAAAAATGTTTATATGATATTCTTATCTTCCAAAATGACCTAAAAACATTAAAAAAATAAATATAAAATTGGTTGCAGGCTTGCAGCTGAGCATCCAACTATGAAGGAATAAATAGCTCCTCATATTAATAGCCCAGTACTCACAGCACTGTTTGTTTGAAATAAGAAAAGGAATTTAATTTAAAAAAAGTTTAAATTGGAAAAAAAAAAAAGATTTTGGGGAAATGGCAAACACTCTCCACATGTTCTTTTCTTCTCTGAGAGGTTACAAACACCAACTGTAATTTTTACTACAATAATGGGTACTAAAATATATGATAATAATTGTGTTTGGAGATAACAAATAACCTTTACCAGATGGAACATCATTTTGAGTGCAATTTATATAAAACCTTGGCAGTAATCTCTTCTTTTAAATTTCTAAGCCTTACATCTGCCCAAAGCTCATCATAGTTAATTAAAACTGAGAACACTGTCTTTCTTTGTCCTTGCGGATCTGCATATTTTTTTGCAAAGCTGTACTTGATGTAACTGCCTGCTGCTTGAGTTCTAAGCTGCTCATTTAGGAGGCCTGGTGGTACTGCTTTGTCGCAGTGGTGAGAGATCAAAGCGGCTCCATCGTACTGAGCTTCAGGAAGAAGTCAAACGGCAAGTTTGGCCTGCTGTGCCTGCCAACAGGACATAAATAAAGACCTGTAATAGTGGCCCGTTCAGAAACACAAAACTAGCGATGATGCAATGAGACCGTGGATTGTGAATGAAGCATAGGCAGATCTTGAAGCGTGTTGGCCTACGGCAAATGTGATGTACATTCCGTAACAAACAAACACATTTAAGGGTGCGCGAAAAAATGTTCTTTTGTGCAAATTAATGCAAGTAACTCACATTCTGGAATTTGGTGTATTTACTCTGGTTGTGAAACAAACACAGAATGCTACAGTGTAAGTTATGTTCGCTATAAGCTACAGTCGATGTTTTAATGCAGACAGCATACAGTTGCAGAGTTTGCTTAGCACTATAGCTTTGTGGACCCTGTTAATTGGCTTTCTAATGATGGCACTGACTGAACATAGAAGTCAAGGTCAGAATCATAGGCTGGCTTCCAGCCCTTAGGCTTTACAGAACCACCATTTCTTGTCACATCTGAATGCATCGCTGGTGAATGACTGGCACATTAATTACATATTTATGAATTGCAACATTAATCACCTTTGAATCCCACATATTAAGAATATTTTTAGAGCTATGACAAAAGGTGTGCAAGGTTTGGTTTTTGACCATAGCTGGCTGTGAGATTGTGAGAGATCAACTTACAAGGTGAGCAAGGCTTTAATGACGGCTGGGAATGATTATGAAATTGGAGCCACTTTTATAAAGGGAGAGTAATAGGCATGTTTTGCTTACCGCAGGAGCAGCTCAAGTTCAGCTTACTACATGAATGCAAAGCACCCAGCTGCCAATACAGCCACAGCTCACGATAACAACAAAGATGCTCAAGCTTAATGTATGCTTTTGTAGCGTTGTTAAAAAAAAACAACAAATACCAAATAATAACAAATAACAAAACAACACCAAACAAAACCAAACCAGTTGAGGTCCATGCAGTGAAATAGTGTTGTGGATTAATAAAAATGGTCAACTGGAAAAAATACTATCCAATATTTCTTTGTTTAGGTTTAAAGGAAGTGAACATTCATTTTGAAGTTTTGTTTCTTTCTACAATGTATCTTCTCTCCTACTCCTCACACTTTGTTCATAGTCTATCCACCCCCTTCACTACAGCGGTAATGCTTTGGAACGGAGAAGCAAAGTCACACTACATTAGTTTAGTGGTGGCTGTTGCTGCAGAGAGCTATTACTCTTCCTTGACAGTATCAAAGAGAACGGTAGAGCTGGGCTATACCTACCATCCCTCTCCCTCGCTCACTCTCTCGCCATGCACCACTCACAGGAAATTGCCTCATACTTCAGCAGGCAAGAGGTGAAACAGCAGTGACACCAATGCATGTGTCACTTTCCGGGCCTAGGGCTTGGGTGGGAGTGGACTTTCGTGTCACACACAAATGCTGCCTTGGGACAAGTACAACACTGCCCTGAGGAGGAGAGGCTAGACAGTGCTTCTGAAGATGACTTTTGATTGAAAACACTGACACAGTATCACAGGGTGCAAGACTTCAGACTTCGGGCAGGATGGTGGTTGTAGCAAATGCTCTCTCCCGAGTTGAATCATCTCTTATGCTCAGTATGTTTTTTTGGGATAACTGAATGCAATAACGTGAATGTAGAAGAAGAAGAAGAAAGAAAGCTCCCCGTAAAGCTCCTTAGCTGAGATACATGACAGAATGAGACTTTCAGAGGTATTAATTTAACAGGACATTTCAACCTCAAAAGTGGAACACAATCCGTTCTGCAATCCTGGTCATCCTCCAGTTTTTCAGGGTTTCACAAAAGTTATATCTATATATAGTTACAAAAGTTATATTTTAACACAAGTGTAAAATATTTCTATCGTTGCGGCTATTAAAATGCAAGGGCAATAAATCAGACTAATGATGGAGAAGGGAGAAGAGTTCCGTTCAATGCGGAAAGCGTTGGAAAGTATCACAACACAGGACGTGACGATTGGTTGAAAGTTTGGAGGACTCTGGTTATTCTAAGCATTTGATGTCACCCACCACACACAAAAGAAAACGCCAGCAAAGACATCGGGATCCAACAAGCATTTTCTTTGGTTATATGGAGTGACCTGAAGAAAAAATCGACCTGGAGAGTATTGGATTTTTGCCACTGTTTAGAGGCTGTGGCTTCCCCGTTGCGTCCCCGGAGCGCCAGTGTAACAGGTGTCTGACGTGCATGATTCTGTGTGCGCGGACACCGAATCTTCAAGGCATTTCGACATTGTTGCTGATTGTGTGCCTGGATTGCTGCACACGATGTTGCCCTCACTTGCATTCAACTTGACATCAAGAGTGCATTTTTGTTTAGAAATAATAAAGCATGGTTCCAAAAAAATATTGCCCTTGACTTATGCTTAAAGTGTTTGGTGAAAATAAGTGTTTGTGCATCACAGTGGGAGTTCATTGTTGGCAGGCGGTCACTTTTCGGCCTAACAACTAGTCCCTCACCAAATATGAGGCCCCTTCCGGTATTGACATACAGTATATTTTCTCAGGTTTTTCTATTGTGCACTGAAAGCAATGGTGAATTCTATCTCTCACTCACACTCTCTCTCACGGAAAAAATAGTCATAGGCTTGCAAAGTATGATCTCTCTGAGATACTGTAGTGACGTCCTTTAAAAAAATCACTAGACAACACTAGATGTCGATATTAAATAACAAAAGCTTCTTGGTAGTAATAGTATGGCAGTATATCATTCAGAAACTAATTGATGCAGTATTTAGCACCATAAGTGCCAAGATATGACAAAAAGCAAAGAGAAATGGAAAAGAAAAAAGGTCTTGGTTCAATGTGGGAGAGGGCACTTTTGGGTAAGAAAAGAATTGACTCTACTCAAGATTGAGTCCATGTTTTATTGAATGCCTCTATTATTTTCAAACTATTCAACATATTTGATGGAAATCTTGAAGGACATTTACAAATGCTTGTTAATCCTTCGCGTGTCTCAGTCCTGCCTAGTCAAAGACAACAAGTGAAAGATTTGATCATTCATTAGCTTCATTCACACAAGTCAGAACCCTACTCAGCATCTTATTCGCTGAAGAATAGATTGAGAGCCTATAAAAAGTCTGGTAGCCAAGAAACTCTGTTTGATGTTTACAGATAAAACACAAACCCGGCCGTATCGTGTTGCCACACCCCGCTCATCTTTCCCTGCACGCGTCTCAAGAGGACAAATGTTTACTGTTATTATAAAGCAGCCATTGTTGTCATCGCCAGTGCAGTCTGTCCTCCTCTCCTTGTTTCTGGGTTTCCTTATTTTGTGCCGTACGGGCTGGGGTGAGGTTGCAAGGGACTGGGAAGGGGGGGGGGGGGGGGGGGGGGGTCGCCTCTGCAGCCCTGTGATTACAAAAGCAGGGAGGGAGAGTGGTTCTCAGCAGGGCTCTGTTTTATATTCATCAAAAGAGCTGCCTTTGATTTGCTCCCTCTTTGACGTGTGACAGCACGGACTGCAGCACCACACCGCTGCTAAGGAAATCATGCACTTTGCGTCCTCTCCCTCCACCCTTTCCCCATTCCTGGCTTGCACCCGTAGCCCCCCTGAACCCAATCATCCCCAATACTGCAAAGCGCTGCAGCCCCGCACTCCCTCCTCCAATCATGTAGCCTATCCCTCAGGCCAGTGCAACCTTGGCTTATTAATTTCTCTATTATTATCAGTATTGCCAATCTACACAAATCATCAGACCTTTGCCAAGGTCATCCAATGCCCCTGCCATTTCCATGCATCTAGCATCTTGGAGGGAAATAAACAGGCGTGCGTGAAAATGTATACGATAAAGACAGCCACACTACAGTAGTTCATTTCAAGGGACAAAGAAGGAGGCACAAAGTACAAAGAATTGAGCAGGTTGAGGACAGTAACTATGATGAATGTTTAACTATCCATTCCTCGCACGGATATTGCGTATATTTTGTCGTGATTATTTCAATGTAGTCGCTGGACACCAACAAGGCATTACAAATAAGTCACATTTCACATTCAAAACTACAGGTGAGGGTTTTTGTTTGAACTGTCAGAGAGACATTTTTGGAACATGAACAGGTGTTGTGTTAATGATTGGTTGAATTTGGAGATGTGCTGTAGATATTCTCTTTTCTCGGTTTCAGCAGCTGCTGTTACGCTGCTCAGCAGTTGTTTCACTACAGCAGCCATAATGAAAGAAGAGAAAATTGATAGGTGGACGGATGATCTGGAACAGGCTCTCCTGAGAATTTACTGTGACGAGGACATCAAACAGCAGTTTATTACAACTATGAGAAAGCAGCAAGTCGCTAACGGAATGCCCGCGAGTGGCTTTTGCGGCATGGGAAGAAAAAAAAAAAAAAAACCTTGAAAATGTTTTCTTCAATTTGTGAACCTCGCACCGACTGAGGCATATTTGCATCCCTAAAACTAAACTTAATCTTGTTCACCAGAAGCTGTTTAAATATATTATAATAATTATGCTCAATGAAAAAAGGTTTTGTTACAAATAGTGGCATTTCATATCTAGGTTGAAATCACTCGTAAAAAAAAACCTTTGAAATGTTGATTTTCTTGTCTCATTGACGTCACTGACGTCAAACACGTCAGTCAAAAGGAAAAAAAAAATGAATTGACCTTGCTGTTCTCACATTTTTAGAGGAGAGTGAATACGGGCTTTGTGATTTTTTCCCCTTAGTATTTTGCCTGTAAAGTGACCTTCAGTTTGGCAAAACCTGTTTCCCTTTATGTTGACACAGAAGCCCATTCTATAACCACTCTTCAAGTAGCATATCAGTCAATTCAGCCCAGTCTGTGATAACTCATGCTGCGATCACATACACATTCACCTCACTGTTCAAACACTGTCCTCAATTTCTTTGTGTTCTGCGCGCACACACACACACGCACGCACACACGCACACACACAGAGCAATGTTTAAACAGGGCTACTCTGTACCACAGAGACTCAGCTGGTTATTAACAGCATGAATAATTTAACAATTATTCAACTCGGCAAACACTGGTCAAAAGACGAGGAAATACAAGTGAGACAGATTGTGCGTGTGAATAGGTTGGTGTGTGGGTGCACTTGGGTGTACTCACGCGTGTTTGTCTGCGTTTGATACATGGGGAGAATAACTAAGGGCATTGGCTCTGATTCTTTATCCTTTCAGTCTTGTAGCTAACAAGGTTACACATAACCAAGGTTAGATTTCGTGGCTGTGACAATGAAGGCTCCATGGTGCACAAGTAACATAAAGTACAAAAGTGATTGTGTTGGCTGTGAATCGGCACGCTTCAGGAATAGGGTGTCTCGGGTGGTATGTTAATTAAGTGCGCACTGCCTTACTTTCTGATACCGTATGCCAACCTTACATTCTAATGCTGTCCAGCAGATGTCCTCAATTTTTCCCTCCATTTCCCATTTACACACCCAGTAGTGCATGGTGTGGAGGAGCAAGATTGTTTTGGGAGGTGGGGGTCAAAATTGTACTTTGGCTTAAAGTCATTGGGCCTGTTCCTCTTGATTAAAATTAATAACTTGATTCCACTAGAATATCTTATACATTATGAATGCAGCTGCTATTTTGACACTTGGGCCAGTATTCGATTGCCATAATTTGCAAAACTACAGACACAATCAATTATTAATACTAAAAGTGACTGGCTCTGACAAGTCGTTGTTAAAAAAAAAAAAAGACTTGACTTTTTCTACTGTTGTTTTCCTTTCAAATTTTATACAAGACTTGGAAGAACCTCAACAGTTAATCTAGTTGCAGCAATTTGAGTGTTGCTAGGTTGAAATTTCTACTTTTGAGTCAAACGCATTTAAAGTTTTGGCACTTACATTTCTCAAATTTCCATAGTAACCAGTACTTTAGGGAAAAGACCCTGACCTCAAACTTTCAGGGACGGTTAATTGACGACTGGAAAGTAAATTTCAATAGAAGGTCAGGACATCATCTGAGATTCGGAGTCTTTAAAATCTGAGAGGATTTGACCTCTCAACACATGAAACTGGTCAAAAATTGTGATTTACAGTTAATCTCCTAGGGCATCATCTGCTAATGTTTGCTCCATTTATTGCTACCAGTGTGTGCGTCTGTGTCTGTGTGTGTGCTCGCAAATATGTGCACTTGAGCATGTGTGTGTGGGGATGTACAGTATGTGTTCCTGTACTTGTGTGAACGAATTTTGTGTCACAAAACTATTTGCCATTTGCTGATATCTTATGATGGATGACACACCCCAATTTCATTTAGCCAGAAAGCTAAAAAGGAAAATGGTTTGATTATTCAACTTTTCTTTTTTGCATTCAGTGTAACACAAAAGGAACACCCTAAGTCACTTCCACTTTGTTGCGTGAATTATATGGGGTGGGTGCACACTCAACCATAATTATCTTTTCATTTACAAAGTTAACAGTGTTCATATTAGATTTTAATTTCAGCCCACCTAATGCAATGTAAAATGGATTAGTCTGTCTGCCATGGACAGTTCAATTGTCACATGTAAACATACCAAATCTAGAAAACTACATGTAATTATTTAACTGAAAAGTGATCAAGACATTCCGTTATTTACATTTTATTTAAGTTTTTACATGATATTATAATGTCCAAGACACTTTTTCAAACCTTTTCACTAAATCTAATACTATATGGTCTAAAGTGAGCGCTTCTCATCTCATTTGTAAACACAATGGAGGAGCTTTGACTTCATAAGTTTGACATAACTTGCTCTAAATACACTGAATGAAATGTAGTATTTTGTGAGGATAAGCAGTTAGGATGATGGATGGCATGTCAGTTTCCATATCCGAGAGTAATGTTATGGTGTATTTTCAACTAGTTGCTCTGTGCATTTATATAAAGAAATGTCTTTACGGGGATGCGCTCCATCACTAGTGGGGTAAAAACACATTTCAATGATGCACATTGTCGACTAAGCTTTTATTTTCATACACTTTGTTTACAATTTTACCCGTTTTGGCAAATAATTAAAGACCTTGGGTTTTGGGTGTTCACAAGCTGAAGTGGAGTTGGAACCTATTCTTGCCTCCTTGGTGATGAAGGTGAAGTATACAACAATGCTGATTCAATACACTTTTTCCATTTTTCCCGGTCTTAAACTGAAGACGCAGTAAAAATTCGAGATGCAGACTTTCAGTCGACCCTTTTGTGCCTGGCAGATAGGAATAACGCTTTTCAGAATATAGCTCAAATTGCAGTAGCAAAGATTTGGCAGTAAAACATAAACTCTTACATATATTATCACTGTAATGTCCCACAGGATATATCTCAAGATTTTCTCCACTGT
This sequence comes from Hippichthys cyanospilos, assembly GCF_059441005.1. Lineage (NCBI taxonomy): Eukaryota > Metazoa > Chordata > Actinopteri > Syngnathiformes > Syngnathidae > Hippichthys > Hippichthys cyanospilos. The sequence goes on along the minus strand of NC_142372.1, from coordinate 17,250,911 downwards.
CTGACAGATCCACTTATCATTATGGCTATGTTCTGTCAATTATGTTGAGAGGTGGAGGCAAAGGTTTCCTGTCTGCCTTTTTTGAAAAACGTACTTGATATTGTTTTATTCATGGTAGCTCTGTATCATACGGTCACATTTTTGTGCATCGCTATCATGTCAATGGTTCATCTTTTGTTTTCTCCACAGTCTTTTCTTTCTGCTGCTGAACTCAAAGAATTTTTGATAGTTTTTTGTTCTGCTTTATTTTAACAAAGTGGAGTCTCTGGATCTCATCATTGGAAAGGTTTGCCAAATTCAATGGAAAGTAGCAAATGGTAAAAGGCTTTAAAGTCAGAACATCTTATCCGATGTAGCAACAGACATTTTTTACACTTGGCAGACTTTTATTTTAATATCCAGAAATCTGTGTTGAGTACACTTATGCCTGCTTCAACATTAGCTGTACAATTTGTACAGTCCAGGGGTTCAGGTAAACGACCACAAGCGATAGTGAGTTGATTGTATTCCTCAACATTTTTTAAAAATCCAGAATTTGCTCAGTGGTGACTTAAAATTCAAGTGGCAAATGAGTTTGAGTTACTCAAGACACAAGCTGCCAATTGGACAAGTTTGGTTTTCCCCTCTTTGCCTTGATTTGCAAGTGCAAACTTGAGGTATGGGCACTTGTATGGTTGCAGGGTACTCTAATAAAACTGTCGTTTGGCGGATAGCTAGTAAATAAAAAAAAAAAAAAAGATGTATTCTTCATTGTTTACTTTCAAAAAGATATAAAAACAAACTAATATGCTAATTGAATGCTGACATACATGGAAAACAAATTGGCACACAGGATAACCGTTAGAATCATTGCTGCAGTGTTGCTATCCTTTATTTAAGCAACAAATATCCAACCACAAAGACTGCTGCAAAACATGTTGACAGACCACAATAAGCAGCGTAGATGTAGGACAAAGTGTGACAAAACAGTTTTATTCTTATCAATTGTATTTAGGTATTATCATTCATGTCTTTTTTCTTTTCTTTTTTTTGCATTTTTATATGGTCCCTACCGACAAACTGCACCTACTGGATATACTGGATCTATGTGTATGGTCACAGAGCACATTAAACATGTATCTCAAGGTACTACTACTTAGAGAGCAACATAGTGTATCTAAAATAACTTCCATCCTTTTAATACTAATGCAATATGACAATCTTCCAGAAAGTCGTTAACCACCGTAGTTTGATGTACTGTATAAACTGTATTTATAAAAAAAAACATATTGGTAGAACTCGGCATTATACAACCAGAGGTTCCACTGTAAAATCAAGGCAACATTCAGTGACAGCCCTGAGCTAGAATTTAACATGTTGATTTTATATGCCTTGTCCCACTTTAGAACCCTGAAAGTAAAGTGGAATGGAATACGTGTGTGCCCACGTGTGACTGCAAGTTAATATTTTTCTGTGAGTCCGCGCATGGTTATGTACAGATTTGTGAAACGCTTTGTGAAAACGGGAGACAAACAGTTTTCTGGCGTGTGAGTGCAATCCGAGAGAATGAATGTACAGATGGCGACCTGTGTGCATCTCTTCTGGCAAGTGAACGTGATTGTGTTTTGATTAGCTCTCAGTGGTGCACCAAGTTCAGGTCCTCTTGCAGATCTCACATCCACATCGTTTTCCCAATTTGACAGCTGATGGGATTGCGGATGGATCGCAATACACATGAACTATTTTTTTTTTACACTTTCTAATTTCTCTTTTGCTCTCTCCTATTTTCATCCTGTTTCTCCGCTGCTTTTATGTTCAGCCATTGTGCTGTTCCATTTGCTTGATGACATTTTCCTGTGCATTTTCAGCAAATAAAAATACAACACTGAAATCCATGAAATGTATGCTTACCACTCATTATTCTTGTTAAATTATTTCATCCTAATTGTACCATAATCTGCCTGTTTCGCTTGTGAACGATGCAAATAATGGAAAATTTAAAGCCATTTAAGTGCATTATTGCTTGCAAACCAATCTGCATTTAACGATTATCAATAGAGTTTATTATGAGTGATATGTGATATGGTTTATTATTCAAATAGAAGTTTCATGCAAAAACATTTTTAGATCTGTCTTTAATTGTTTTCAACTGATTAGACTTCTGATTTCTATTTAAGCAAAACTTTATCAGTATATACTTTGTTGTGTTCTTGTAAGGCTTTTGCCATTAGGTTTAGCTTCTGCAGACGTCCAGGCAATCTGACCTCTCTGGTTTGACATTATTATGAAATATTGAAAACAGATAGCCTACTGTAGGCAACTGAGCATATTGCTGTATCTGCAGAATGGGATGTCTTTGCAGCATTTTGACACCAGCACCACATGTAGAGCTACTGGTGTATGTAGCCACTGGACAGCAAATGTTTCATAGGTCAGATTTTGTTTTCCATTAGTACAATATTGGTTGTGTGCCATTATTTCATTTAATGGACTGTTTTGGGATGCCTAGAGGAGGTGCTTAGAACATAATCGTGATAATGGAAACGGTTTGCCTTTCATTTAATGGAATTGTGAAGTCAAACGTTTACCCTGCTATAATAGGTTCCATCAACATGCTTTGGAGTGGAGGATTAATCCATGGTTCAAATTGCTCATCTTTTGCTCATATGTTTTTTTTAATTTTGAAAATTTGGGGGGGATAACATTTCATAGGCAGTCTTTGATACATCTCTATCAACTACGGTAAACCAAATGAGCTTTGGTTTGTGGCTAGTGTAGTCCTAATGGCAGTACGCTAACATCCGTTCTGACTGGAATTAAAAGAGTTTCATTTAGTGTTCGTTTCAACAGCCAATTTTGGGCAACGTTGATTCATGCCCAGCTATTGTTAAGCCTGTGCCCTGTGGTATTCTATTTTGTGCCTTCATGCGCATGCATGTCAGATGCTATTAACGGTAAAAGTCATATTTGCTTATGTAATATGAACAAGTACTGCGCTGAAAAAGGTTAGAATTAATGAAAGATCCGTACCAAAATAATTTTCCGATGACGTGAAGACATCATGACATTTGAAGCATAAATATCCGTCTGCTAAGTTGTTGTTAAGCTAAGTACTCAATAACCTAAAACATTTCCAACCCAACAGTGCAGTTCATAAAATAACCCATCTTAGATTGTGGAATCCCGACCCAGATCAAAAACTACTGGGTAAAATATTTCATAACCTGTGAATGAGACCAAAGTCTTTTTTTAGTGTTCATGCCAGGTAAAACTTTGTCTGCAAAGCATTGAGTATGATATCCTAACTCTCTTCTTGTAAGAAAATTCATGAACAATATTTAACCATATCTTCATCTAGACAAAAACACCACTATACTCTTTATTCTATGTAGTGTTGGCTCCCTCCTCATAGCCTTCAACACCAATTCAAAAGGATAACATAGTGTAGTTAAATCAGAATATTAACAAGAACATCTTTGTGTATTCACCAGTTGAAAAAAGATATTGATGTAAATGTTATCCATTATATAATGGACAGAAACTTTATTTTTCTTTCTTTATAGCCCAGGCGTGTCTGAAATGCAATTTCCGCTCCTTTACAACATTCCCTTTATCATGACTCACAAGATAGAGGAGATGAACTAGGCAGAGTAGCCATTTCCATCAGCAGGACCTGTGCATTTTACTTCCAGATGAAAAGAAGTCTGCTTTTGTTTGTTTGTAAGAAAGAAACGTGTTGCCATGCTGCTGAGAAATATTCATTAAAATGTCAATAAAGATGGGACATTCATTGCCATCGCTGAACGCCCTCTTGCTTTATAAATGCCTTTTCATTTGAACATTTTCCATTGGTACTCAATCAAAACTTTGCAAGTAGATTGCAGGAATTTTTTTAAAGTACTTAGTGTAAATTAGAACACAATTTCATGTTATTTGACTCATATAATATCTTTGTGACCGTTATATCGGGAATTTGCTTTATGTTAATGCCCATTTTTATATGTTATTGTTTACTGCAGTCTCAGGAAGAAGTGAAAAGACGCTATAGCCTGTTGTGGGAGGCAAGAAATAATCAGTGCTGCAGCACTAGTCAGGTGACAGCATGTTCTCCTCATAGCTCGTAAAAGTTAATTAAAGAAAAAAAGGAATTTTTATTGTGCTCCGTAGCTCAAGCTCAGGCTCTTGGCTTCTGCTTAATAACGGCCGCTCCTGAAGCTACTGTCAAGAGAAGACCACAGCTGAATAATGGCTGACGACAGATGTGCGTACACTCTGTGAGTGTGTACTTAGTCACTTCAGTTTATTAGTTTTTTAAATATGTTTCCTTTTATTCAACTTTTGAATTTCCATGTCACTTGTTCACTCTCTCCGCAGCTTAAAAGACTATTGAGCTATGAGCAAAATGGTTACAAATGTTCACGTACAGACCATGAAACCACTCGTTTTCATCATGTAAAATCTCAGATTTTTCTTCTATCCCATTTTGGTCTTTGCTGAATGCTATAGATTTTTTTCTGTTAATATTTAAAGTAAAATATGTTACTGATTTGAAGCTTACACTGTATGTCTGGCTTCACCACTGACTTCTGGCATATCCTGCATATACTGTGACACATTATATTTTTATTCATGAACGTTACTGTTTTTCCCATTCTTCTTGTTCTCTTCATACAAGTGTACAAGGGTATACAACATTTAGCGATGTTCTTTTTCGTTCTTTTTTAACCCTGATGAAAAAAATCTGTATGTATTGCTCAGGCCTTCCTGTGTGGAGTTTGCATGTTCTCCCGGAGCCCTCTCCACACTCCAGGAACATGCATGGCAGGTGTATTGGACATACTAAATTGTCTTTAGATGTGATTAGCTGCATGAATGGTTGCTCGTCTCTGTGTGCCCTGCAATCGGCTGGCAACCATTTCAGGGTGTCCCCCGCCTACGGCCTAAAGCCAGCTGAGATAGGCAACAGCCATCCTGCGACCCTTGTGAGGATAAGTGGCTCTGGAAGAGGTTAAGTGGCTCTAGAAAATGGATGGATGGATGGATGGATAGAAGACCAAGTCAAATCTTAAAAGGTTTTGCCACAATCACGAAAATACTGTTTTTAGCTTGCACCTTTCATGTGCTCTTTTTGGCATATGTCTGACAAGTAAGAAGGAGTGATTGTGTTTAGTTGTGAGCTGGCAGTGATTTATTATTGCTTGAGTATACAAACCCAGGAAACAGGAAACCAAAATTAGCTTGTTTTTTAAAACATCTCCAGCATTCTAGAAAGAAAAATGAATAAAATGTCTTTTTGCTGGGTAAAAAATGAGATAGAACCCCTAGTGGATGTTCATTTTGCAACTGTAAATGCAGTTCTTTCACCAATGTTGCCTCTTCTTCCTTTCTTTCTCCTGTACGGCAGGTCTCTCCAGCCCTCATTAATGCTAATTTATGCAGCCTGGCTGGCACAACACTCGCTGGGAGGGGTCCTCTTCCTTGATTACCAGCAGTCAGGGTGGGGCTATGGGAGCTGGGGTGAGGGTGACCTGGACAGACACCTCATTTAATTTAATACATTGGAGCATGCAGAAGCGGGGGAGCTGAGGCGAGGGAGGGAGATAATCAAGAGGCTGGGCCCTTATAAATGTGCTCTGAGATGACAGAAGAGATTGGATTTGGAAACGAAGAGCAAAGCCAAGCGGAACACAGTTGATTGATTCCATTCAAGTGATCGTACCCACTGATGGGGAATGAGTTATTTTATTTATTTTTTTCCTACGGGGAAGAGGATCTGATGAGGGTTTTTTCATTCTCTTTCTTCTTTTTGTAAATTTATCACAAGTATTTTCATTACCTATCCCTTATTCAGCAAACATGGCCCGTTAGGACACATCTTCACAAAGATCACCCGTATTATGTTTTTTTGTTTGTTTGGTTTTTTTTCTGTTTTTTGCTGTGAAACAAAAACAATTTGTGGATTTTCTTCTAAGTGCAATAGAAAAAAATGTAGTCATTTTAAAGAACTAACTGTGCAAAAACAGAAACTAGCACAACTCAGAAATTGTGAAATTCCACAAAACCAGCCTAATCAATTGCCACTAAAAGATGTAGAAAGATGTCCTAGGGTTGATGAACATCTTTTCAATTACAATGTGGATACAGACAATGATGCAAATCCATGATTTTTGTTGTTCTTGAGACAGTACAGTTCTCTACTGAGTGTCATCAATTTCTTTAAACTCATATAAAATACTGTACTAAAGATTTGTGCCACCATATGTTCAGAGAAGGGCAAAAATATCTGTGCTGTACAATACAAACGGAATTGCTCTTAACTCAAGTCATATTTCCACCAAGGGATCCAGCACAGCTCACTTCGGATAAAAATATCATTGGGAGGTTGGTGTAACAACTACAGTGGGTATGAAATGCATGTTTTTGTGCCAAAAAAAAAAAAGATAAATTATGTCAAATATTTATTCTTCTAGTAATGTGATATATAAGCTAAACAATCCAAAAGCATTTTTAAAAACATCTTTTAGGAAAAGACCCTAGGTGTGTGCTGACACTCAACAGGCTTGAATGTGATTGGTTCATTCTGAGCCCACCCTCATTCCCAGTTAAAAGATGGTGTATTCGGTCAGTTTATAGGTCATATTATGGAAGAAAATATGACATTTATCTTGGTCTCATTAATGAATACATATCACAAAAACTCGGTACTTCAACAGGGGCTATGTTAACTTTTAATATCCTCTGTATATATGTAACACCACAGTATTTTCAATGCCAGAGAAACATCGAAAAGGTTATAAAGGAAAGATTTACATATCAGTTAATCATTGTCTCAAATGTCATGCACTCAGCATGCAATTCCTGCGCTCAAGACCTCAAGTTGTGGAGGTGCACAACTGCATCACGGCCAAGTTAGATGAACTGCTCGGATACACTTGTGCTCCTAAATCTACATTCCCCGACAGAATTATTATTGCTTATAATAACAGATGCATAAACAGGGCTCGTCTATATTTTTGTGACGTTCTCTCGGTTGATTTTGTTCGGTGATCGTGCTATCGATGTGAAAAGGCTTGTAATATAATTTGAATCCCATTGAAAATGAAATAAATGTTGTTTTTTTTCATCACAACGCACGTTTTGTTTGATTTCACCTTACTTATTGCCAGGGTGAATGTATAGCACAGCTGTACCTCTTGAGGAGCAGCTGAGGCTTGAAATACCACACGTCAATTTGTGCACTCCAAACTGTGACGAATGTCAGGAAATCAGATGGTGCCCATGACAGACAGATTATGAAATCCTCTGTCTGCTTGATTTAGCCTTGTCTGTGCTTCTAAATGATTTAATATGATTAAAGCAAACAGACTAAGCATTATTAGATTAGTGGAGAGGACATGGAGACTTTGTTGCTGATAATCTTTTCTTTTTAATGAAATGCTGCTTGAAATTAACATTGCTTTCACTAATTTGATTTCGCACTGCCCCTAGAAATGCCAGACCGCTCTCGTTGGCCTTCCGAGCGAAATGCTGGAGCAGGGTAAACATTATCACTCCTCTGCAAAGTTCACTGCACCTGATTGAGATGCGGTTTCCGCTTTATATGCATGCGGTTGCAGGTGGGGAATATTCGATTAGGAGAAACAAAATACGGATGACAAACTCAAAGAGACATTTAATATATCTAGAACTGTATTGCAGCTGCATTTTATGGCAAAGAGATGAAAGAATGTGTGCTTTGACTTAAGAATGGCCAGTGCAGCGTGTGTTACCGGCAATGTTTGCCGCATTGTTGTTGAAAAAAAAAAACATCCTGTCAGCATAATCCGCCATTGTAAGGGCCATTAATTGCATTTAAGAAGAGACGCCATTTCGCTGAATCAGAATTTGCTTTCCTCAGCTCACATGATACAAAGGATATAGGAGAGTATTAAAATTCCTGTTTTAGCTTTGATAGTATGGCCACATTGTGGATTAGCTTAAAACGAATTCAAAACCTTGCATTTTCCAGTGAGATTGAGTTTTGAACAGCAACTGTTCACCTTTTTGAATAGTATGCTATGAATGGTAATCATATAATGAGTTCGTACTGTATCCTTCAGATGGGTGATGTATTCTGCAAATGACAGTGGAAAACGTACCATAGCCCTACTGTGTGGGTGCACTAATTTTGTCTTTATTTACTTTTGACATTCCTTGGCATGTTTTTTAAACGATATAATGTTGCAACAAAATACATTTAAGATGCCCCTTGACTGGCTGTGTTGTTTGTGAATTCTAGAATGAAACTTTAGGAAATCCCTTTAAGATGGCCTCTGCAGCTCTGACTTGGAAAAACAAACGCTTAAAACCGGAGGTCACTTCCACGCTTTTTTAATAACTACTCAGAGTACTTAAGTGAGTGCGTGTATGCCCCGACTGCCAATAAATACTCAAGGACGAGAAAAGGTTTACCCTTTCTAATTTTAAAGGCATACTTTATTTTTTAAAGAATATACTGCAGGGAAATAGTCAGGTAAAAGGCAAAGCATGTCACGCAGTAATGCAAGTCAATGAGTGGTACATGGAATTTGTGGATTAACAGTCTGTATTACCATCAATGTATAAAACCTCAAGTCACTAAAAGAACAATATCATGTAGCCTAACCAGTCTGCAGAATATGCATAACCTGATTTTTTGCTGTTCATAATCGTGCATGTCAGATAATCATTGAGAATATCAATGTAGTGGGGCATAGTGTTGGTGTACCAAATACAGATCAAATACAGAATTAGGAAATACAAATACAGATTTAGGACAGGTGTTTCAGAATACTGCCTCTCTCTTACTGTTGTTTTTTTTCCTCCCTTTTTTCCTCTGCCTGGTGGCAGGAGGGTGCTTGCCATGCATTTCACGTTCATCCTCAAGTTCAGCCGTTGCTATGGTGGTTGCTAAGGATTTAGCCGAGAGTGACGTGACAGGTCCAAATGTTGAAGGTGTCCTCTTTCAGTAGGCGATGGAGGAGGAATGAGCAATCACTTCAGAGTGATTCTCATTTATCTTTTGAAATATTGGAAGTGATTTCAAAAAGAAAACACAGACAGCAGCCCAGAGCTGTAATTAAACGAAGCAAGCTTGAACAATTTGGGGAAATGCTCTTTTTCTGTTGTATGCTTGCTCATTCAGTTTTCCCTTTTCATTCTACTAACCTAAAAAAACAAATCAAAATTGGTAATGTTTTTAGGGGTAATTTAGTATGAATACAATAGTGGAAACTCAGTCACTCTGACTAATTGAGGGAAAGGGTTATGTAATGGCCAGACTTGTGTAGTACTTTTTGGATCAATTTTAGTTAAAGTGTCAGATTATTGTATGCTAAAAAGGGATTGTACGTTTGCTCCACTACATTTAGCAAATAAAGCATTTTTCTTGCTAATACTATATTTTCTTCAATAATTGCTCACTACAGTACAATCTGTTTGGTTGAAGTGTCTGCCAGACTCATATTTATATGGCAGACACTGAAAAACAACAGCTTATTACGATGAAGGGATTTGTGTATCCCAGTGACACTGGGATTTAGTTCAAATGATAAGAAGCAGATGTCTTCCTATAACACTGACTAATGTTTGATGAGTTGAGGTGCTTGACTCTCTCTCAGAAATTTGGGGTGATTTGTATGGTTTCTCTATGACTAGGTCCGATCCTGTCTCTAGCGTAGATGATGTCACAGTGTTCCTGGCCTAACAGAGGGACATTGGGTGTCTAGCGGCTGGTATTGGTTTTTAAGAAGATTTTTAGGTTTTTAAGAAGATCACCGTCCTCATGAAAACACATCCCTCAATTGTTATAATGAGCCCGAAACAGCAACAACAGCTGACTCAGCAGCGCAGTCTGATGCCTCTACCATCCTAGACATGAATTGTGGTTAAAAATTCTGCCTATATGCGTAGTTGATGAAGTGAATGTGAAGAGTGTTTTAGTCAGTTGTGTGTGCACTGAATCTCACACAGTACGTTGTTGCACAGATTGAAATCGGCACACATTAGGCAGTATGTGTCGTCAAGTGTGTAAAATAAAGTACAAAAAACATGAAATCATCAAGTACATATGAAACAACAAAAGTCCAAAAGCTCTCTTTTTCCTTGTAATTCATGGCCTGAGTCTGCCGTAATCAATGACAGCCTGCCGATAAAACCCACGACCCATTTCAAGGGCTTAAGGCCTGGGTGAGAAAGAGCCGCTATTCCTCCCGCTTCCTCCACGACTGCCTTTCTCCGTCTCGCCTCCCATAGCTGCAGCAGCCATCAAACAACCTCCGGCATCCGTTTTAGCCCAGAGAACAACAACAACAACAAAAAAACGAAACCTGGATCAATAACTTAAGTCTTGTCTTCCTAATTGCTCATTGGTGGAGATTGCCACCTTTTGTAAGCGCCTGTTCCGTAGCGTGATCTTTGTCTTTGCCTGCATTTGGACACACTTTGGACCCAGTGTTTGGCTTGTCCTTTTCTCTCTATGCCTTTTTCTTCCCTCCACTATTTGTCCATGTTGGCAAAGCGGAAAAACCTGACTTGACAAGGATCCGTTCAGTTATCTGGATGGAATGAGATTGCAATGAGATGCGGCTCTCTCGCGCAGGCCCGTGACTTCCAGGCTCCTCAGGTAAATATACGGGTTTGATGACGAGCGGGGAGATTAGCTAGTTACACTGGCTCGCAATTTCGCCGAGCGCCAAGAAATTAGCTGGTCTCGTCTGGGTGTTTCTGAACGGCTTATTATATGATCTAATGCAGACGCACTTTATGAGTGTGGAGCAGGGCGTATGGAGAGGGCAGTATTGATTGTGCTCATTGTGAATTATGTGAATAGATAAAAGTGTGAGCGTGCATATATATTAGCCAATTATGAGCCCAGGTGCTAATGTAAAAATTTTGCTGAATAAATATGAAATACGCCTCTATCAGCATCCAACTTGTGTCTCCTCGACACCAGTCATTTGAGATGATAATTGGGATGGCTTGTTTGCTTTTTTTCTTGATGAGACGAGATATTGCGGTCGCTCTCCACTGCCTGGATTTAAATGTGTATTGATCAGCGAGACTCTCAGGAGCTCGAATCAAAACGGCGGCGCAGCCTCCCCACACTTGCATATAGTCGCGCCTTGGTTTTCCCACATGATATTTTCATGAAATCTCCCGACCCACTGCCATACGACACCCGTTCTTGTGTCACGTAATACTGCACATTTGCTTGTATTTGTTCTCGCGTCCTTTCTCCATTATTAGCGTGCTAATGTCAGGATTTAAATGAAGTATTGATCAGTTGGGGAGAATAGAGAGAGAGGGAGCGATTGTGAGGCAAAGACAGCAAGACCAGGGTTATCGTGTGGATCGCACACAGAAAGAGAGCGCTAACGGACGAGACACGTTTTAAGTGAATCCGCAAAATAGATTTTTGCATTATCTTTAATCACAATCGGGAATAAGAACCCTCCTCTTTTGTTTGACTTGGACGCGATGCTTTTGATGCAAAGGGTCTCCGTTTTTTTTCAGGATTTTTACCAATTCCACGGAATACTTGTCAAGGCTGTTTGCAGATGGTCAAAAACGTCTGGTCTTGCTTCCCGTTTGGGTCTCCATTTTGTTCGGCTGTCGTTTGGACGCCGCAGCCTCGGACGTGCTGTGCAAAGGGTCCAAGTGAAGAAGGACCTAGGTCTGTTTGCCGTTCTGTTGCTGCCATCCTTTCCGTTTTCCCTCCCTGCTCTTCCTCTCTCTCTCGCATCATCTTTGCTCGCTCTCTCCTCCTTCCATCCCATCCTCTCGTGTGATGGAGTGGAGTATCATTGTATTAATTAGTAGCCTGCTCATTGTGGTTGACGCGCCAACCGGATAGGCAACTGTATACCCAATAGCTCGCCATGGACAAGAATGTTGCTAGCAGCTCCCGTATGGGATTACTGTAAATGTGTGCCTTCCTAAAATTATTCACAACATTGTCATATGTTATCGTGCAACTTTTTTGTTACTCACAATTTTAAAACAATATTAATGCCCGCCATGTATGAGTAAGAAATTGCAGTTTCATGAAGTTGTAGCTCAATTTCACATCAAACGAACAAATCTATTTTTTCATCAGCATCTTCTACGGTTACCCTGACACAAAACAAGCAGCTCCCGACCTGTACTAAAAATGCCGGCATTTCTATATCTCCAAAAATCTGCATTGTAGGATATAAAAGTCTGTATGCATCCTCGTTGCAGTTTGTGAGGATGTTGTCTGCACGAAGAGGACAGGTCAGACGGATCGATTTTCTTCCTCCTCTCGCCCCCCTGCCTCCTTTTGTGGTTCAATACTTGGACATTCAGAAGCCATTCAGAAGAATGCAGGATAAACATGTTCTTCCAAGAAAAGTAATTGATTGTGGCTTTACCAAGAGTAGCCACCATGTCAAGGAATTCTCCGATCAGGTACAGTGCTCGCAACAAGGCCAGGGTTTTATGGTCGGCCTCAGAACCGTCATGTTTCATACTTGCATCTTGATCAGTGTTTGCAGAGCAGAGCCATGTTATTTTTTGGTGTGGTTCCCTCCTTAAGTTTCTTGTTGTATGGTTTTGATGGAATCCATGAGTGACACATGTGTTTTAGTTACACGCTCACCATCTGATGTGATCAAACAAAATTTGGCCTTTGAAAAGTGAATGCTGCGCTGTCATTTGAAAACTCTCAGAATGTTTCCTAATCGAATCTAATGTTATTTGTTTAGTTTTATAACACTGGGTTAATTCTAATTGCTGTAATGCTTTTGTATGAATTTCTTTGCTATTTTTGGTTGCCTTTTTTAGCAACACGAGAGATTCAAATTTTTGAATTTTAGATACAAGAATTAGATTTCACAAAAGGTTGTGCTTTTAACCCTTTCACAACCCATTATTATTATTTTAATCTTTTTTTTTTTTAGAAAAAAATAAAACTTATGGCATTCAATACTTGATTTTAAGTCTAGGATACTTGGAAAATTAGCATAAAAAAATTCCCACTTCCATAGATTAGGTTACAGGCCCTGGGATTTTTTGTCCCATTGGTATTTTATAATAATAATAATAATATTAATAATAATAATAATAATAATAATAATAACTTGCCCGAGAAGTGAAAATTATCACCAAACACCGTCAATACATAGTAATCAAGGTAATCTACAGTAAAACGCACATATATATAGCACATCATTAATTTATTTATTAATTAATTGCTGCTTTTTGAAAAGCTGTGGGGCGCATTGTCCCAACGGGAGTGAAAGGGTTAAGTTTTGATTGGACTAAATTTTTCGAGGTGGTCATCAGCAAGAATGATACGGTAGTTTTGACAGTCAGTATTTAACCCACCATTATACATACGATTTATCACATTAAGAATTATTTTTTATGAATCTGATTTTATTGATTTAACTTTTATGTTGCCAAGTAAAGCAATTGAGGGCAGATATCAATTTGCAATGTCAAACTGACAGCAAACAATAGTCAACCAAAGCTAATTAAAAACAAATAAATATATACAGTGGTACGGAGGTACTGTATATATTGTACATTGCATCATATCACATGAGGTGCAGTGATCATTTACGGTCGTCGTTGCTCACCACTTAAATGATGGTAATTAACTGAATTTTGTTTTTTGCCATAGAAGCGCGGCATTCATTTAAATAAGAAACATTTAAAAAACAACTACAATTATTTCACATTTTAGCAATGGAGATGAATGAAACCGGAGAGCAAATGTTTAGCTAGCTTTTACTGCAACATTTTGGTAATAATTTGATAATTACTTTGCAATTATTTTTAAATACATTTACATTGTATCTAATACTCATCCACCTTGTACAATATGCTTGCTCAAATAATTTAATTTATTCATTTTCCCTTCTCTTTGCAATCTCAGCTCTTGCAGCAGTTAATCAATGTTTGCAAATGTTTGCACATGTTGCTTCACTATGTCATTTAAAGCATGCTTGAGCAACACTGAGTGAGACAATTGCGTGTTTTGCTCCATGATGCCTCTTTAAAAATACCATACCTTAATCCTTCCATTTTTTTATAGCTCACAACGTAAGGTCGTTTCTATTTCTCCAGAAACTACCGTATCCTCTGTGTGATGTGTCATCCCAGAGGCCTTGGAGCACAGAGAAGTCAATAGTGCTTCTGGGCACAGTTAACATAAAAGCTGCCTTTTGGCATGGTAAAGTTTGAACTGACGTATGTGAGTGTCACAACATATTGTAGAACTTGCGAACACAGTTGAATCGAATGATCTTGAGCCCATGTGGTCAGCATTAACATCATGTTGCTTCTTGATGAATGTCTTCTGAGGGACAAGTGTTTTATAGCTACAGTCTGCACCATCTAAAAAACATTTACCAGAAGAATATAAACATAAAAAAAATGACTGGTAATTAGGATTTATACCTTTTTTTCAATATTGTTTGCATTGAACACCTTCATGTGCATTTAACCATCAGTTTGCACCGCACGCCATGGAAAATATATCATAGCCAGACCTAACCTTTTATGATATGCCTTGTCAGACAAAAAAATAAATAGAAGATCATGTGGGAGCTCATGGCGCAGCCCCATCTGTCTGCCATGTGTTATACACATTTCCTTCTGAGTATGAGCTTGTCTCTTTCTTTTCTCTAGATCTAGCAGCGGTGCTATAGACAACATGCGATGCCGCGCTGAACTCGACTGGGAAGCACTCAGGTGAGGACTTGGAATCTCAGCCTATGAACATAACATCACAATATTATAAACCGTTTGCTCTAGCTGACACCTTGCTGCATCACCTTTATCTCTTTAAAGTATATTACTCGCTGCTATATTGTCACTATACAATCCCTAGACACGTCATTCGGTGCATCTGCAGAAGAGCACAAATTTCAATACGAGAGCGGCAGTCCTGTGAACCGTAACATGTAATTGTTGTGTGTTTTTGTTGTGGTTGTAGCTATCATGCAAAGGTTTTGTTTATCTTTTGGGGGCCTCCAATATTTCAGTAGCTATAGCAAAATACAGATTTGACCGCTCCCATATTATTACAGGATATTAAATGGTACAGATATACTGACTGTTGTGACAACTGAGTGTATTTTTGTCCATGCGTCCATTTGCTGTTGCACTTGTTCTCAACACACTTCAACTCAACTCTATTCATACAGCTGTCGCAGTAACAAAGCACTGTACGCAAAACATTAAATAACAACAACAATACTATCATGAATCGCTAAATTATTCATTATTCAAATTAAATACTACACACAATACAAATGAATGAAATATAGTTTACATCAGGCCATGATATATACTAAAAATAAATAGAAAATATACTGAAGCAATCAGAGTTGCTATTAGACTTTCAAAAAGGTTGCTGATGAGCTGTGCATGCGAATGTGATGACAGTGGAAGACATCGAAAACAGGGGTAACTGAAGTTCCCTACCCCTGTATTAAACTATTCATTAAATAATTAATGAATTAGTTAATAAAGAAATATTCAAGGGAAACAATTGCCTAAAATGTATTACTATTTTACTTTAAAAAAAATACTGGCAGGAGAAAATTAATGACACTTTCATTGACTTCAATTTGAGAAGATGATCTTTGAGTATTTGAGTTATTAGCACAGACATGAAATGAATGAAACTTGTATCCCAAGGCACCACTGTGTTCATACTATTTATCAACTGGTGTATATTATTTTTTCAAGCTTCAACAAATGGGCCTGAAACCATTCCCCCAATATTTATTCTTGGACCATGGGGAAAACCTGGAGAAGCTGGACAGGACGCCTGGCAAACTCCTGACAAAAAGTCCCGAAAATATTCTTGATGCGAGGTAAGTGTTACACTCCAACACTCTAATAAGCAGAAGCAATATTAATATTTTTACTTGTCAAGAAACGTTTTGACTTGACTTCCAATTTATTTCAATTTCAATTTATTTGAAATTTGATTCATTATTCATTACTGTTGCTGCATTGTACTCATTTGGAACGCTTCTAATGTTGTCTTTCATGATTAATGTTGCTAGATTTAGAAAACGTTTTCCAAGATCAGATGGAGAAAATATTCTATTTCAGCAATGCGGTCAAAAAGATAGCATGAGGTTGTCACATTTATAATGTTTTTTCCCTCCTTTCATGCACCTTTTGTTGACTTGAACTTGTGCACAGCCTTCTCTGTGCTTTAATGATGCATACAGTATATCCTATCTGCAGTCATTGGCTAATCCCAGCATTGCTAGCTCAGGAGAAGATTACGTCTTCCAAACAGAGGACAGGGCAGCAAAGCTACTGTAGGTTGGAGGTTAGCAGTACCGCAATAATACAACATCCAGAGGATTTTGGGAACTCGACACTTCTGTACCATAGTGTATGCACGATATGTATGTCATCATTTCCTCTGCCATCCATGGATGGATGGATGGAATATTATTCTTTTTAAAATAAATATTCAATCTGAATAGAACAACGTAATGAAGCCTCATTGTTCTGATTGTTTTTCTGTAGTATTCAGTAGCATTGCTAGCTCCTAGTTTTGACTCCCTTAATATGAGTATTGCTATGGCTTTATGTGGACATTCAATCATTTTTGCCAAAAATATGTATTGTTTCATTTTTCTTTTAAATATACACATCTGAAACGAAATTACACTATAGTGGTTGACAGTGGAATTGCACAAAATGAGAGACCAGCACCGTGTTCACAGGTTTGTGATGGAGTGGATTTCACAATGTCCGTTTTCTGTGGTTTTAGTCATACAATGGACCCTCGAGATAAGAAAGCTTCCGTACATGAAATATTCACTTTACGAGTAAAAATTCGGCCACATTTTTGCCTCTTAATATGAGAAAAAAATCAGTTTGAGTGATAACTAGCATGCTCCAAGAACAAACTTGAAATTCCTGCACACATTAAGCGCACCATACCACTGCACCAGTATCCTACTCTCCCGTTGGTCAGAATCCCTCATATTCATTGTCCTGCTCTCCTATTGGCTGTGCTGTACAGTACAGCTCGTTAGTGTACTGCTTTTTAGGCCGGCGTCATTATTGGCGATTTTGTGGGCGCGTGATCCGAAGACAACGCAAGTGAAGGAACATGACAGCAAGTGTCGAGATTTCCAAGCTTCACCCGGGCGCTTCGATAACTTTAAGAGAAGGGCTTGTATTCATTCCATGCTTTGACATTCGCCTGTCATCTACCGAACATTGCATTTTTGAAAGGTAAGGAAATATTAATTATATTTAAAATGCTGTTTATTTCGAGCTTGGAACAAATTAGGCAATTTACAAGTAAAATGTGGCTTAGGTTTAGAATGATTGAGAATACTAATACAAATACAAATTCGTATCTAGAGGTTCCATTGTATATAGTTAAATACAAAGGTTATATAGTTGTAATAAAATAATAATCCTTATCATCATCATGCAACCAATTTGCTACAATTTTGTGAGGCAATTTCACACACACACACACACACACACACTAATTATATATATATATATATATATATATATATATATATATATATATATATATATATATATATATATATATATATATATAGTAAATTAGTTGCATGATGAAGATAAGGATTATTGTTTTTTATATGAGTATAGTTGTCGATTAATTGTAGATTAAGATTAAGCACTCTGTCTAAACAGAAAGAAACCTGAATTCTTCTTTTTTTGCATCATTTTGGGCATGTATACCTTTGGGGGAAATGGACTAAAATAACAGGTTTAAGTATTTTCTTCAGAAAATGTTCGCATGGGAGCTTCGTTCGAACAGAAGGCTTGGGGTGTGAATGAATCCAAGTGCTATGCAAGCTAAGACCTGCAAGTGCTGTCATCATGCTGGTGGCTTGCCGAAAAGCCTGACTTTTAGGGCCGAATGATTGCTAATAAAACATGTGATTGAGAGGAGAAGAGAGTGAGAACCATAAACAAGCAGGATTGTGCCCTTTAATTTCACCGTCTCCAGAGAATTGCTTTTGCTGTGCCTCAGAGTGAGTCCCACACACAAGCAGTTTAGTTGTCTGCCCAAGGACTGAAATTTAATTTAGCCGCTGTGCTGTCAGTGTGCGAGCATGTGTGAGGGTGTGCGCACAACATGTATGCGTGTGTGCGTGTGTGTATTTCCGTCTGTCTTTGTTTGCATGAGTCAGTTTGGAGCACGAAACTTGCTTTGCATGAATTGTAACTGCATTTATGTTATTTTTGCTCTAGTCTTTTTGTGTGCTCGCTACATTGTGTGTTTTCTTATTCTCTTGTGACTTAATCATTTTACACGGCTTGTTACAATACCGTCTCATGCTGCGGATGCACAGCAGTGTTTGCTTGCTCTCTTCTCTGCTCTGTTGCATTTGGATTTTAATGTTCCCTCCGCATGTCAACACTTGATGTGTTATCATTATGGTAACCTGTGAACTTAAAAAATGGCCCTTTGTGCTGTTGACGTTGACTGTTTGTTGTAAAACTTTTGGCGGTAATCTGTGTATACTAATTTTGTTTTGGAAAATGGAGCTGAAGTTTTCAAGGGGTTGCCTTGGTTTTTCACAATGGCTTGTAAGGCTTTTTTATTTTTTTGTATGTGTGTGCTTATAGTACAGGTTCCTGATGAAAGCCTGGAGCATAGGCATATATCAGAGTTCCAGCACTAATAAAAGGCCAGCAAGCTGTGCTCCTCTCCTTCTGGGAACTGCGCCGCTTTTTTTTTTTTTTTTTTTTTTTTTACAGCTTGTCTGACAGCAAGATAAAGTGCCCTCCCAATTAGAAAAATATTTGGCCGCATACCTACCCACAGCAATTGTAGGTAATATTTTCCCTGCCATTTGATCAGGATCCCTTGCTATTTTTTTTTTTCAGAGAGCCTTCTGCCACGCCTTGGGTATGCTCATGTTAATGTTGTCCCTATCACCACACCCCCAAGTGGAATAAAGAAACATGCCTGGTATTATTTTGGTGTCTCCCTTCTTTCTTTCATCTAAGCATTGGGCCGCATTTAAGTTGTGTTTTGGCATGAGTTTTGGAGCGAGGCGGTGTTTATTTTATATTTAATTCTGCTTGAACGGATTCATGCTGTTCTCTCTCGTTGTATGCGTGTAAGCGCGCGTGTGTGTTTGGGTTGATTTCATCCTAGATGCCCTTGTCATCCATCTTTGCCTCAGAGATGTATGCATGCACATATACTTAGCTATTCTGATCCTATAGAGTTGTCGTATCTGTTTAAAAATACCGTAGATGTTTTTCCTCCCCTTTTTCCAGAGAGTGCATTAAAATTAAATTCTCTCTTGTTGTTGTGAAAAGAGGCACACGTAAAAAATAATTGGTTAGAGGAGAGAACAAAGGGCTGGCTCCTCTCTTCTCCCTGCACACCCCAGCCAAGCATTAATACCAAGCGTGCTGTATTGTTCCGCTGTCTGCAGCCATCCCCCTAGCCAGACACTCAGCTCTGGAGAAGTCACTTTTAATGTCTGATAATCAAGGTGAATTTTCAAAAAGCTGCCATTTTCAAATGATGGTGTATATATTATGTGGCGATGGGAGTTCAGGAGCAGAGAACTCCACTCAGGCTTGGGTCAAGCCTTCGAAAGTGAAAGAGAGACACCTAATGTTTGTAGCAGGAACTGCAGGCTGATTATGGCTCCGTGGGGCGAGCGAGAACACTGCCGGCTTTTTATCTACAATGTAATTAGAATATGATCTATCTTGCTTTGTATTTTTTTGCAACTACCTCGCTGATTAACTGTACAGTGCGGACAATATTGCAGCCTATCTGTGTGTGTCTCTTTTGTCTCCACACAGAAGGGAGCAATATTGGGGGAACCAGGCAGTCGGCAGCATAGCAGTAGAGCTCCATTTCCCCGCCACAGGCCACAGACTCATCTTCTTCTCGCTCCTCCCACTGCTCCTCACCCCCCTTCTCCCTACCCCCCACCTCACGGTATGATTATTTCTCCTCCGCTCCACCGCCCCATTTTATTCCAGGTCCGCAGTTATCCCGCTCTCTTGTCATTTTTCATGGTATGTATTTCCCCATGTGCAGCAATGCACATTTGCTCCTGAGCCTGTGCAATATGTTAAGGATGTGGAAATATGCATTGTGCAGAATGTAATGAGTGTATATTTATTTTCTTTGTGGAAAAAGAGAAGACTCTCGCCATGTATCTTAACAAACGTGACTGCTGCGCATGCACTCACCTCCAAGGCTTTTTTCTCACCTGGGAAATCAAATTATAAATCTGCGGCAGACCTACTTGTTTTTTCTGCAGTGATTGTTAAAATCTTGTTTAGTATTTTTGTTTGTTCGTATTTTGGGAGGGGGGATACATTCTTCTTGTACAATTATGTAGGGCTGGGTGATCATATTGATATACCGAGATACTGCAATAAAAAGTAATGCAATACGACGTTAAGTTTCCAAGACATTGCGTATCGGCTTTGAAAAGGCTATTTTTATAATATTTCGTTTTTTAAAGTCAACCTGCTCCAAAGTGGCTTTCGTATCATGATTTTGGTCATGTTATGAATCGTGTTTTACATGTAAATCACATGAAATGTTACAATACATTACCTTTCGAGTGAAGCGATTTTCCAAAGCAAACGTCATGGCAGAGGAGGGGGGCAAACTGGAGAAAAAAAACAAACTGATGATACGAATATAGCATTTCTTTCATTTCTGCCGTTTTAGTCATTTCTCGTCGTCCATAGTAAGCTCCTGTATGTTTTCCAGAGAAGTGAAATAATATCTCATGTTGCGTTTAATTAAAATGGGGATTTCAAGTTTTGTTTTATTTCGTTTTGTTTCTTTTATATGTGGAGTAAGTTTCATCATATGAAGAAAAAGTAACTGTACAGAAGCAATCGTATCTCGAGGTTTCCCCATATTTGATAAATAACAATAGATTTCTTCTTGATTTTTGTCGTTTCTTTTTTCACCAACGCGAGTGGCGTCACAGATTTGTTTTATTTACGGTTGAAGAGAACTGTTAACTGTATCCTATGTGGGCATGTGTGGCAAACTGCCACATCTGTGCCATCTGATAGAGTGTTCCCAACTGCTGGGGAGATATTAATACAGTCAAGAGCATGCTTGAGATGAAAAAATGTGGAACATGCTTTAAAAAAAAAAAAGAATGTTTAATGTGTGCTCATAGATGTCAATGTGTGGCTTCTGAAAAAGAATAATAAGAATTTTCCGGGATCATAATCACCGGTTGTTTCTGCTATATGTGCAATACGTGACCTGAACAGGTCAATGTACCATCACCTTCAACAAGCTAAGATTAGCATAGCGGTTTCTGCATGCACGGAGTCTTACACAGGGTGCCATTCAAATTGCCAACCAAAATGTTCCGTTTGACAAATGGGATGACAGGAAAGGTTTTATCTATAACTTTTTATACTGCTTATCCCGGTTAGGATTGTGGGTAGCTGGAGCCCATTACAGATGGCAAAAGATGGACTGCAACCCGGACAGGTTGCCAGTCAATAGCAGCGCACAATACAGAGACAGAGAAATGTACACTTTGACATTTGCACTGTCACAGAGAAGAGACCGATCAATTTTTGAATAAGATCATTTTTCAATGTATGACGCAGTGACGTTGACAAACATTGATAATGGAACTCCAACTGCACATGATTGGTAAAGACAGGATGAAGGCACGATTGTGGATACTGCACTTGAATTGGACCTCAACTGAAAGTTGCCAGAATTAAAAAAAAAAATAAAAAAATCTCTATCCACTAAATTCTTCTCATTTTGTTGCTCAGGGGTAAAAGTGTGAGAGGCTGCATGGAACTATAGTTTATGAACCAACACAATACTAATTATATATGTAACACACACACACATTTCCAATACTTTTCAAGTAGTTTTGTACTCTTTGGAAGTTTTAAGATCAGGGATTTCAGCTTCAATGAAGCACATATCCCATTGCTGTAGGCTGTAACAAGGATCAAATCACACTGTACCTCCTACAAGTTTGAATGTGCCGCTGGCAGGGTTCCTGTCATGTCTGTGTAAATACTGCCAAACAACAACATGAAACTCAATTTCCATCCCTTTGTGTTGATTCATAAATATGTGCAAAACTGAATTCATCTTCACGCACGCAGCATGGGCACATAGCCCAGCATTTGCACCTGCTACACCTCTTATCCTGCCTTGATGTAACATTGTTTATGAAAAAGTTGCCTTCAGTGTTATTGCATAATAATGGAGCAAATCAAATGTGTGAGCGCTTTATTTGTTCCCAATAGCAGAGATTGTGCTGTTTTTCCCTGAGTGGTTGGAGGGCACGCTTTCAAAGTGTTGATCTCAGCCGTGGTGCAGAATAAAGACAGAGGAAAGAGCCACAGGCTGTCTGATGTAAGGATGTAACGAGAGAGAAGATGGTGTTACCGATGTGGCTCGCTGCCAGGCTGGGCGCTGTGCCCACGAGGAGGCAGCACCGACTGTGGCAAACAGATGCGCGGACAGTAACATGCCCCGGATCCCAAGTGTGTAAAGAGAGAGGGCCGACGCTGACGGGCAGGAGTGGTTTGGTCTGCGTTTACACGTAAATTACTCAGGTTGTGACGCAGTCGATGCGTAGTGAGGTCGTCGGTGGAAAACAACAGCTTGGGGGAATGATTGAGACACCGTTTTTTTATGACGTTACATGCTCTTCATTATTTTTTTCATATATGGTTTCAACGTCAGGTGATATAGGTTATAAATGATCATATGACTTGCTTCATCAAGCTCATTCATCAATGGCGCATTTTTTTACAAGATGCTTGATTTGTTTGTTTGGTGAAAACCTAGATGCTCAGGCACCTGAAAAACATATATGAATCTATAATACCACAGGATTTCTTGTCCCTGCCCAGCATGAGATTGTTTTTCTTCTGGCTGGGTTTTGGCAATGGACTATACAGGAGAATGCACTGCTCGCAACAATTTTGACAGGAAAACAAACAGACTCCAAAATAAACGTTCCCGTTCCAAATAATGTATGGAAAACAATGCTTGTATTTTGACAATAAAGCTTTTATTTCGAAGTTCCCAGAAACATGTCGCGACAAATCATGAGTATACCACACACAACCTGTTGCTGCGGCACTCACGAGTCACGATTCTTTGCAAACGACATGCTGATATTACATTCATTTGTCAACTTGGGATGCTAAAAAAATGAGTTAATTACGCCGGCATTTTTTGTACGGTGCCTGTTTTCAGCGTTAAGAGCAGCCTCCAGCATAAATTAGCCGCTAGCTAGCAGCGCTTGTGTGTTCTCTACCAGCTGGTGAGAGAAGTTGGATTACTATTCAAAGACAGTTTAAGTCATACAGGTAAATTACTTTGCATGCTTTGATGCTGACAGCTTGACAGTTTCCATTGGCACTGATCACTTTTGCACAAACCAGGTCCATACATACATAAATGCTACCATGATTACAATATTCATTGCAACTAAAACAATGACAAAAATAGAAAAATAGAAAAATAGAAGAGATGACATGTTTTAGGTCTACTCATGGTCACAGCAATTAGGTTGAGAACATTTTGTTTGAAATTGCATTGGGGGGACAGAAAATGTCTTCCAATTCTGAAATGACCCTTGTATCAACACTCTATGCTCTATTCTTAAGAGTTGATGGTACTATAAGCAGTTATTTAATGACTTACAGTATCTGTTGCTTATTTAGGCTTTTTGAACTTTACTGTTCCAGTTTTTTTGCAGAGTAAATGCTTATTCGAAGCAACACAAATGTTATCTTTTTCCTTTGTATGCATTTACATAGTGTTTGCCTTTCAACATACTGTATTATTGTTAGTGCATGTCTTTGTGTCCTTAAAATATTCTACAGTCTCCTCAGCATAGTTCCGCATTGTAGACAGGCCGTCAGGATAAAATAAATAGTCTGCAGTTAATTATGGAAAGCCAGCTTCAGCTCTGCCGTGGTGATTTATGAAGTGTGTGTACGCATTCGTCAATGCATTTTTCTTAATTTATTCCAAATTTGCCTTTCAGTTAATTTGACCATAAACGTATTAATGATGTGAAAGAGAACTTAGTTTTTGTGGCTACTGAAGTGAAACCAAATTACTTTATGAGGTCCTCTCTGGGGCCGAGTCCCACTCATGTGTTGGGTTAGACGAGACGACATGTGCCGTTGATTTCTCAGTCACAAAGGAGATTGAATCGATTGCGGTTGATCTGCTTGGCATGATCAAATGTTAATTCTCCAGGCAATGTTTTAAGTAATATTTTCAATAATTTAAAAGTGTAAAAAAAAGTTGCCGATAAAACTACTCACCCCTTGATATATGCTAAAGATGTACCTAAAAAAAGAGTGGAAATGGAGGATCGGTCTAAACTAACTTATTAGTGGTATAAAAAAATAAATAAATAAAATGAATGAAACCGTGTGTCTTCATAATGGACAATGACACCACATGACAAATGAGCAGAAGGAAGATACAAGTGATGCCCAGTGATAGGAATGGCCAACTGTGAGTTTCCGAGGTACGAGCTGAGAATTTTTTGCCTTTACTAGAGTTATTCTTTTAGTGTCTCCATGTCTGTATAACAGTGCCTCCAGATGGCCAAGGCATGCACACCAGAAGGAGCAGAACAATTCTTCTAAAGTGGAAGTCTCTATATTTTTTTATTAAACAAATTGCTATTTCTTCCATTACAAAATACAATGCAATTTTTTTTTGTTTGCCCAGCATATTTTTGACTCATCTGTTTTTGTGCTTTGGTCAAATCTCAGTTTATTATATAAATCTTGCTTTACAGGCAAGAGCATTGATATAATTAGTTTCCTCAAGGTATTTTCAACAATTCAAATGACAAAAGAAAAACCTGGAGAAAACAAATAAGTATCAGTTACGCTTATGAATCAAAACATGGATTTGGAGACAAATAATCACTGTATTTGACATACATATACATACAGGATTTTTGCTGGACAGCAACGATATGTAATAATGTTTCAATTTTTGTCATCAGGTTAAGCAGAGGGTGTTTTTGTGCTCTGGCTAAAATAACGCAGGGTCCCTAATTGACAATCACACTCACCATTGCTTGCATTGCTTTATTTGGTTCACTGAGCATTTAGAGAGGAAATGTCACTTGGTCCGACTACAGTATCTAATCCACACGCATCACACTACACACATAATAACCCATAATTCACAGTAACAGAATTCACTGAATCGGCCATTGTTTTGTTACATTTACGACTTTACGTTTAAAATAGCCATAAAAACAGTATGTCCTTAATAACAGGGGTGTCAAATGTGCCGATGGATCCGGCCCGCAAAGGTTGAATTCTTCCCACAAAATGATTTTGTGAATGATTTGATTAAAAAAATATATATATTTGGACAAAAAGTCTTACTTTTACATTCAAGTGTATTTGCCATATTATCATGGCTTCTTCTTGAGTTTTCAACTTTTTCTGTTATGTATATCACATATATGGGTGTCCAAAATGAGAGACTACAGCACCATTTTAAAACGAGAGACTACAGCACCATTTTTTCTGTTTAGTTTTCATTGCATTTCACTGTACTCCTTGAAAAGAAGTTTTACAACCACATATTTTAATTCGATCATTTTTCTGGCACTGGATATTTGTGGTTGATTTTATTTAGTCAGTCAGCCAGTCAGTTAGTTAGTTAGTTAGTTAGTTAGTTAGTTAGTTAGTTTGTCTGTTTGTTTGTTTGTTTTTTCATGTTGTACTACTCAATTATGTATTTTATGAGTAAATGAAAAAAAGAGAAAATTCCCATTCATTTCATGCATTTCATTTTTTTTTTCTACAATACATTTACAAGGAAAATCTTCATATAATTTCATATAAAGTATATACCATGATTTTACCAGTCCGGCTCACCTGAGAATAGATTTTCCTCAATGTGCCCCTGAGCTAAAATGAGTTTGAGAGCCCTGCTTTACAATCTACCATGTCGTAACCATCGCCACCTGCTTCTTTGGCATCAGTATGTAATTCTACTGGAAAATGCATACCCAGTGGCAGACAGAATTATACAGTGAAAGTGAGGGTTGTAGTGACCAGAATTGTGGCTTTTACTAATGATAACCTCAAGCAGAATGTATGCGTGTGAGTGTGTGTATATATAATTTGAAGATAAACTGCAGTGGAGGTTTGTTGCTCTCTAGAGGCAGGGGGAGGCCTCTGGCTCGCAGGCTAGAAAATACCTCGTATGATTAGAAGCATTTCATCCATCGTTTCACCCCCTTCCATATTAGACCTATATTTCTTCTGTGTTTGTTATGCGTCGTCGTTTTTTTGCCAATTAGCATGAAGTGTGGTTATCTCCCTGCTGCGAGGAACCAGTGTGGGCTATAGAAGCAAGGATGTGCGTAAACACGGTGGTCAGCTCATGCCAGCCTTTCCCCATTAGGGACATCCGCTCACAGCTCTTTGCATCGGGATGCTCTCATTTACCGCCTTCACATACGGCCATTTATCTCCCTTTCCTCCTTTCGCTCTCGCCTAGCTCTCTTTTTTAATTTCCCTCTCAAAAACAGATCCGGCATTAAGCAGCCAAGCATGGCTAGCTGCAATGTGTCTCTCCTCAAGGAGCGAAGCAATGATTTAATTCCTCCTCCTTCGTCTCTGCGGTCTCCTCTCCCCGCTCATGCACACATCATTACACACCAAGGTCTCATTTTCATCTCCCTGTGAGGGCACATGCAGGGCTTTAAGTAGTCGCCACGCCACGGCCTATGCTGACAATCAATACCTGTGGTCCGGACGGAGCACGCAGGGCTTCCTAAATAGGCCCTGAAGGTTCAGTCATAAAACATCTCAGAGGCCATACATGCTACACCATGACTTACTCTATTTTGTTTTGTTCTCTCTCCCACGACAGAATGAATAGGGCTGAAAACATTGTGGACAGGTCACCCATTGAGTCAGGAAGGTGTTGTTTAACCCTTGTGCACACTTTGCAAACTAGAAACATTGCAATTTTTCCCCCTAATTTTGTAAATACTTTTAAAGGCGTAGTAATTGAAGTTATTTATGCTTTTTTTTTTCTCCTTCAACCACTCTTTTATGTTCAGGGACATCAGTTATATCCATACATATGTGGGTTAAATGTATTAACAATCACAAAAAATTGAAAAATTTTATGGTCCGTCTTTGTAGTCTGTGACGTGATGATGACACTTTAAGACATAGCCATTAACTGGTCTCTACTGCCACCTACTGTGTTGAGGTGAAACATGAGTCAACTAAGAATTTTCTGTTTGCTGACATAGTTCGATCGCCGCTCCATTGAATGTTGCAAACATTGCTGAAAAATCAATGTAACAAATTCTACTAAAATGCATATCAAAAATTGTAATTTTAATGGCCCTGTATTATATGGTCCAAAATTTGGACAATGATTATTTTTGTACACAAATTGCACGTCCAGCTGCAATCACATAAAAATGTCACAATTGTTGTATTTCAAAATGGTACATGTTTTAATCATCTACTGGAAATTTCAGCTCCTTAGTGTTTTTTTTCCCATTGATTCTTTTATGAAATAATAAGAAAAAATCCAATGGAATTTCCATAATTTGCGACACAATATTAATGTTCAGTAATAGTCCACTGTACTCTGATGTGTCTTGGTCTGGGACACACTGTACATCTGTTCATTCTGACTTGTCAGAAAGATGTTTCCTCAAAATGTTTTCATAACCACAGTCAAATGTGCTTACAAATTGGCAGCCCTCTCACCTGTGATCGGAAGAAGCCTCAATATGACACATCCTGCTAGAACCTTAAGCCTTCAGAGTTCTACTGTTATTACAGCGTATTTTAACAGAAAACATGCTATCCTTGGGGTAATTTTAAGATGGGAATTTTAGGGGTCCAAACGTCATTGTAGTTTCTTGACAAGATGCTTGCAAGAAAATTATCATTCAAACATATGTCCATCAATCTGTCCTCTTGACTTTGAACCAAAACTTTGAAATACAGCCTCTGCGTGGTGGCCGTGAATTCTCCACTTGACAACAAGCTGTAGTTTGGAAGAACAGAAATAAGAAGGAAGCTGTTCATTGTTGAGTTAAAGTTTACTGTCAAGCTAAACATAAAACTGAAACCAACCACATAGCTTTTCCTTGTGACAATCTGTTTAACAGCTATTTTAATGAATGTTGATGCAACATATGTAGATTGACATTTTAGCACCGCTCACAGGCATGCTGTGTATAATCCTTCCTTTGCAAAAATTACTATTATCACTGCATCTTACTAGGGTTAGGCTGACATTTTTTGGGGTGGTGCATTTCGGTCTGTATTATGCTGCCGCTAGGCTTACAAGGCACACACATTGCAAGGAGCAATATATTGATTATTCAAGTGAAGCAATAAATGTGGGAAAAAATGTTTGATTCTTTACATTTCCCAAGTTTTGACTAAATGTTTTTGTAAAGCATAGCATTATAGTTTCATGCTAAATATTGCATTAGAAACATTCACTATTTGAAGTGTGCCTTCACAAAAGAATCAATATAAGCTGTCCAAAAACAAATCTTACAAATAAATCAAATCAAATAAATCTGTTTCCTGTCTGCTTCTGTGTAACTACACCAGACATGCACTGCCAAGGAAGAGACAACAACAACACAGCAGATGCCAACTGTGTGCTTCAAAATAAACACACCAAATAATACATGGACGTGAATGCAGGAACCATATCACACTTTTATTTCGAAGTTGCCATTCACAGCCATGGTGGCTACCACTTTCTCCTAGCGTCTCAATATTTATTGTCATTGCATCACATCTCCATCAACATCAAGACAACACCATTAAAAGTCCAATTTAATCGCAGATTCAGGAGGCTAAGAAACCGGGAATGATTTATTGGGTCATTGTGAGGCACATCTCAGCATTAGCGCTAACTGCTAAGTGGTGTGTTCAAATGCAGTCGATCATTTCAAAGAAAAAAGGTCCATCGATGCATGCAGATATCTAAACAACGCAAGCTTTCAATCAATCTCTAAAAGCTGGGGTGATATTACTTTCATATTTTATTTAATTACAAAAAAATATAATCCATCTATTTACATTGTTCAAAATATCTAATCAAATAAGGTTTGTGTGCTAGTGTCATTCTACCGGTTGGATTTTAATGGATCAAAAAAAGACAAGACTAACATTTAAGACCACAACTTGCTCTTTTTACTTTGTTTTTTTTTTTTTTGCATATACTCTCCATGCATTACAAAATGTACTACTTAAATGTAAGTAAAATGACAGTTTCATGTCTCCATTTGTCATTCAGTCTTATAAAGCAAACTGGAGTAGATAATGAGGATTCTTTGCATATCTGCCGTATAAATTGAAGTGGAAAGTGTTGTAATTTTTTTTTTAATCAACAATTATTTTGAATCAAAAAAATCAAGTCTGAATCCAATTGAATCGTAGTATAGGCAAAGATTCCCACCCCTAGTATTTTTGGTCTTTTTTGGGGCGATCAAACTTGATTTGAGTATTTTACCATTAATCTGTGTCTTTAAAAATAAAATCAGTTTATTGGATGACCACAATAGCAACCATTGTCTGAAATTTGGCAAGTGGAGTCATATCACAGAAAACAAGGTTTTTAAAGTGAAAATTAGACAATCTGCTCAAACCCTTAGACCTGTTGAAAGTTTTAGGGGGCGAGTATTATCAAAATGATAATTCAATTCAATTTGGTTGGCACTCAGTTTAAGCCAGACAAATGATCAGATTAAGTTTTACAAATTTTACATGTAGTTCCGTTTAGTTTTTAAATTGTAGGACCAGAGCAAGTGATGTATGGTCCAATGCGGGGTTAGCCCAGCTTGTTGACAGAGACAGAACAACGAGCATGTTTCTCATTTTGCTTCGCCTCCAGCCAGCCTGATGCTTACATTAAACAAACCGATAGCGAGGACTTTAATTACCTTTGCATTCACGCGCTCTCGCGTACTGCCATTTCCCACTTTGCTTGTGCAGATGGCGGGGGGGGGGGGCAGATAGAAGGTAGAGAAGCATAATTACTTATTTTACTGGAGTGCAGCAGAATGCTTGTTGGCAAATGACTCTAATTCCAAATGGTTAACAAGATTTTTCTTTTTAATAGAAGCGAATCCACGTGACGGCGAACGGTTTTCTTATTTGGAGCCTTAATGGCTTTTCATACGTTGCATTTCCAATAAGCAGTAAACTCGGGAATTAATATTGCACACTTTGTTATGATGCAAATAGCATCCTGATAGGAGAACTGTACCTTCGTGCTGGTGCATACCAACAACATATCAGTTGTCACGTCATTACTATTAGAAAATCACTAGTTTTTGCCATTCTTTTTTAAATGACATTCAACTACATGTATTTCATAAACTAAAATATTTGATGAATAAATATTACGGTACTAAATAATTGCGTACCACAATTTTGCAGCGAGTTGTTATGCATTGAGTACACCCTGACTAGAATGTTTCCATAGTTTCAACTTGTTTTGGTTCTGTTCTCTTTTTTTGTTTTTCTAATTACTTTAACCCTCAACCTGAGTCTTTGGATGAATCACCATGGCACTGTTTTTTCACAGCATGCTCTAATTTGACCTGTCATACTGGTAATTGTCTCTGCATATCTGTAGTGAGAAAAAAATATGACTATCATTGTAATACACAATATTTATGAACCAAACACCAGCAGATAAGTGCAAGGGGATCGGAAGGGGCGCCTGTTTTCATTAGGGTGGATTATGAAGGCAGAGATTCTTTTCAGGTACTGAAGGAGCTTGTTCTCCTTATGTTCCTGCTCATTGTGTTCAGGAGTTACTTTGATGAGTGAGTCTGAGTCTCAAGTTGATTTTAATTGGGTCACCATCTCGTCTCTACTCTTGTGCTTCGGTTGATCTCTTGATTAATTAGAGCCGCAAAAATTGTTACATTACCAGAGATACAGTATTTTGTACGTGCGCTTCTTTTTCCATTGATGTTCTCCTTTTAGAAGCTTGGATAGCGAGCAATGATAGGACACACAATTAGGGCTGAGAATTGCAGAGCTCATGAGCTCATTACCAAAACAAGGTTTATTGAATAAATTACTGACAAAGGCAGAATTCACAGTGTTTTACTTGAAGGCCACTTGAAGACATTGACAAAGTCGTACTGAAGCCACTCTTTTGTTGTCTTGAGCTTGGAGTCGTTGTTCTGTTGGTAGTAAACCTTCAGCTCAGTCTGAAGTCTTGGGTATCGCAGTTTTGATCAAAAAGTTCAATCCACGCGTCTATCATATCTGGAATGTTTTTTGTTTCAAATCCGATGTGGTGTGACCCAGCGACAATTGTGTGTGTTGAATTGTTTTCCCAACTGAGGCCGGCCAATTCCCCCATATGCATCAGAAGAATGTATTATTACAGATAAAGCCTCGGTGGATTCCATAAGACCCCCAATCCCCATCACAACACGACACGGACTGATAGTTTATGAATGTATCATTCCGACTCCTCATCTTCTTTATCTTCCCCGCCAGATTACCATGTGTACACTCGCAAGCACACAACCACTGCTGGTCACCCCCTGGAGGGCTGCAGTGTTTTCAAAGTAAAGACCACTTAGAGAACAGCCCCAGGCATCTGAATACCAAAGTGCACTGTGTTACATTTTAGAAGGCTCTCTACAAGTCAGGAACATAAACACTCTAAATAGCTCATCTCTCCTCCCGAAGAATACCCCAAATACCTCAAAACAGTGGGGAGGGAGGCGATATGGAACAGATAGTCCGTGGGGACTTGACCACATTAAGAAGCACTCATTGAGACGTGCCGACCATCAGACTGTAACAGGATGAGAGTAGAAGCTGTTTCAATATTTTAGTAGGAAAATGTCAGAAAGTATCTGTCCACCATTACCACCAAAAGTAACAACATTGTAAGAATATAATGAATTACGCTAATGATAAAAAGATATATAACCACGAGACAATGAAAACAAAGTTGACTTTATATATTTATGAGTACCCTCTTTGTGATAAGGCTATTCTGATTGAGGCATCAGGGGAAGTTTTATTTTAGTTTTACAAGATATCGTGTTCTACAGAGAATAGTAAAAATTGTTGAAATGATGAACACTGCCCAATAATGGGTTGGCAACAACTTGACCTGCAAACAGATTCATTCTATATCCTTTCAATAACAACTTGGAGGTCAGCCAGTGGTTATAATGTCACTTGCATCCTAATATATTTGTAAATATGTTGTTAAAGCCTAATATGCTGCACTTAAGGACATAACAGTGAGTGTGCCTTCCTTTGGCAAGTACCATTTTTCTCCATATATAAGACCCGCTTTTTTTCACACAAAAATGAAGTATGGGTGCATCCTATAAATGGTAATTTAAAGATTTTTTTTAAATTAATGGTTTATACACTCTTCAAGGAATAATTGATTTGTCAGCCACATAAGTCGAGTTTTGACGCACAGATGTGCAATTTTCTATCGGCCGTATTCTTACTTATAATTACCATAACGGAAGAGCTCAAAGGGCGGATATGAGTTGGCCGTTAGCAGTCGTATTAGCCGAGGTTGTTAGGGCGTTGGTTTCAATAAAAGAAGCAAGCAGACTGAACCAATGTATGAGTCCATCCTTGCTCATACACAGGAATATTACTAAAATGAAGAGTATCATACTGTATAAAGGTTATGATGTCTCCAGCTGATTCAATATAGAGTGGCAAGGTGCTCCGGTTAGAGAACACAGAAAGATTTTCCATTTGACTCATTAAGTAATTGTGGTCTTTTGGCATATACACACAACTTGGTGGAACACGGACAGTGTGCAGGTTTGGATATTTATAGCAAGCTTGAGCTGCGTCACAAGGAGATTCAAGCAGATTCGACGGTACAGTGGCGAAGCGTTCACTGACCTCTCACAATTTGGAAAAATAACTTATAGATATGAACACAAGAAATATGAATATTTTACAAAGATGAGATTTATTCTGTTTTGCTATAGTTTATGTACTGTTGCTAAACTTTTGGTGCGTCCTGTACACGGTGACTTAGAAAATACCAGACCCTAAAATGAAGGGTGCATCCTAAACACAGGTGCGCCCTGTATTTGGGGAATTTTGGTCCTCATCCCACATGTTGCACTAATAGTATGCCTTCTGTTAGTTATAAATGGAAAAGTACATTTTTACATTTCTCAAGGCTCCTTTTTCCTTGTCAGAAATTGTTAGAAAGAGTAACAGTTTTAGGACACACATTGCTATTTCTTTTTTCGTGATGTGACAAGTTTAAAGTTATGAACGCTCTTTTGTTAGAAAAAATGGTAATAGCTTACAGTGACTAGCCAAATACAGTAGGAATCCCTTCATGTGCAAATATGTATTAGTGACTTAGATCTAGCTCACGTTCATGATATTTATTTATTTATACACACACATAGCAAAACAAACAACAAATTAGACACCTATTCCGATTCAATTAAAAGTGATTTCTGCTTCATTCTGTATATGTGAAAAGAATCATCAGACAACTTCAGCCTTCTTTGCAAGACATAAAAACAAAAGGAGACAAAGTGTTGTTTTTGTTTACATTCATTAAGTGTTGATTTGTAAGAAGCATGCCTTTTTCCACAAAAAGCATGTGGTTAACTGCTTATTTTTGAAGTATAAAATAAGATGAAACAATTATAAAGTGCATCTGTATAATAAATTAGGTAGAATAATGAAAAACATGACATTTTTCAGCATGTTTTGACTAACACAAAATGAAAATGAACGTTTTCAACTGAGCAGCTCAGTTGATAGTATGGGCCAAGCAAGAAACGTGTGCCAGTCTCTGTACCTGCGAGCATATTAAAGCATTATCGGTCAGCAGATCTGTGACAGTCAAAGCCCCTTCGTTAGCCACTGTGCCACCCTTCTTTATTTATTTGGGTATTTATTTACTACCACACAACTTATGAACTATAACCAACATTAGGAAGGACATTAGCACAAACTGTTATAAGACTGCAGAAATGTACAGCATAGTGAGGATGTACTTTATTTAGGTTCAGCATAGAAAAGAGCAGCTTCAAGTGAGATGTTCCAGTTAATGAAATGTGTTGGCGGTAGCAAACATCCAGCCCTCCTTTTATAGGCAGACACGTTGTTAATGATAACAAGCTTCATTCAATCTCCCAGTCAAGTAAATGAGGTTTGATCAGATACAAAAGCAGGCAGCTGCCTCACTATCTGTCACCAGCAGCAGAATTCTTAATATCGAAGGAAAAACAATGCTATTAACAAACAGACAAAGACAATTTTTCTACACAGGCAGGAGGAGAAAGCTGTAATCTAAATTTTTAATGACCGCTCCTGTGTGACGACTTTGTCATTGTGTTTGGTGAAGGAAGCGAGCCAGGGCTGTCACACTTATGTCAGGCTACCCACTTTTTTATTTTTTATTTTTTTTTTTTTAATAGCTATTGTTTCTGTAAATAGCTCCAGGAGACATTTCAGCATTTTATGACATACTGTTGCTGCTGCCTCTCAAAATGAGATGCATACATATATTAGTGGAATGGCATTATTAAAGTAATGTTTTTATGTTGTGTTCTAACCTCTGGAGACTTATTATTATATGTTAATATGTGGAATTATATGCACAAAAGTATGTGTACCCCACATAAAATGCTATACATTACCACTATACTGTGAAATATTAGCTACCACTCTTAAAGCATTTAATGCATAGGTGTCTGTGAAGGGAATCATATATTAGGTTCTTTATCATTATGTGCTTAGTTCATTGTTACCCATTTATGCAATCCTAGTTCATCATGACCCTATCCTTAGATAGAGCTGTTGACGCACGAAAGTGTGAGCCGGGACCTTGGCCCAGCTGCCGGTGGCACCCGGCTGGCTCTCTTGTTGTGACTTGTAATCTGCTATGCTTTTGCTCAATAAAAGCCAGGGGGGGACGGCTGGGCAGTGAAAACTAGCGTTGGAAGACCCACGAGTTACATTTGCCCAAGCTTTTTCCCTATGCCCGGCATAGAAAAGTCAATCTTGGCTGGTCTGAGTTACTCTTTTTGCTGTTTAAGCAGCTAGGCTTGTCCTAGTCTTCTTTTCTGAGATTTCTCTGACAGTGTCGAACTCCAGTCCTCGAGGGCCGGCATCCTGCGTGTTTTCCAGTTTTCTTTCCCCAACACACCTGATTCAAATAAGTAGCTCATTAGCAAGCTCTGCAGGAGCTTCGAAATGATCCCAATCATTTGAATCAGGTGTTTTTGAGGGAAAGGGTTTGAAAACATGTAGGATACCGGCCCTCGAGGACTGGAGTTCGACACCTGTGATTTAATGGACGGTGATCTTGGTGTGGAAGAATTTTGGAATGAAGTAAAGTACAGACTGTAAGCCTGGTCCTCTCTCACATATGCATTGTTAAGCAATGGAGGTATTGGCTGCAAACAAGAGACCATACTTACCATATTTTTTCATATTCACTTACGATAAGTAAACTAGCCAGGTGCCCCATTACATGAGTCCAGTAACTGCACTGGGCAGTGTTTGTTGTGTTGATTTATGAGATTCTTTGCCAAAGGAACCCTGTCCATGTTTTTGTGAGATTAAAAAAATAATATTAAAAAAAAATTAAAAAATGAGACAAAGATAAATCCGTTTGGAACGTTTCTGTCACTATCATGACTTATCTGCACAATTTGATTGAAAAGAAAAGAGGTTTTGGGGTGGAAAGTAAAATTAAACTGATATAATGTGGTTTGCAAAAGTGTGCACACCCTCCTAGGACAGCAAAGGTATCTTAAAACTCATGTAAAATGTTTTTCAATGCAGTTGTACTGATAATGTATCACATTAATGGGAAAAATCTTTTCAAATGATTCATCTTGCGCTCACTTACTTGTTTCAAAGAAACTTGGCATGTAGATTTTGTATAGCCTGTGGAATCCTATGAACAACGGTAACACATGCAGGATGCCACTTATAGCACAAGCCCAAAGACCTTCTTCAACTTGTATACACAAGCCCACTTTTGTATGTTGCGATTTAGCCCTGACCTTTGTCTCAGCAAACAAAGCAGTCGGGGAAGGAATTCAGACATATTTTCCAAGAGGAAAAGCCAACATTTGTCTCTTATTTCTATTTGCTCTCGTCACACCACCAGCGAGCAATCTTTTTCATTCACGTGGCAGAAACACACATCTCACAGGGCTACAAAGATGATCAAAGGTTGTCTTTGTGCATTTCGAGATGAATTTCTACACAACCTTTGGTTGACCGATACATTTTGTGAAAGCATGGCCTGGTGCTGTTGTTCTTTAATAAGTCCAGAGGTGAGGCAAAGCAGACATGTGATCAGTCATCCTGTCAGGATCTTAGCCTCTGATTATCACCCAACATATTGGTGGGGGCTTTAATCTGCCACAGCCGCCTGTGTCACGGCCCAGTAGACAAGTTGGGGAAAAGGTCACATTTCATGCCTGTTGAAAATGTGTATCAACCAGAAAATGGGATTAGATTTTTTTTTTTCTCTCTCTCAAATGCAAGGGAACATTTTTGAATAAGTCACATTGAAACTTTTAGGGAGGGAAATGAGAGTCGAAAATTGATACTTACTGATGTTGCCTGTATTTGAGACCACTTGGAAAAACTGTTCCAAACAGTCACACGCTCGCCTATGGGCCTCGGTTACAGACTTCGGAATGGATCTTTATTTACAACACAGAAGTCGGAAACAGCTGATCAATCCGTTTAGCCTTAGGCCACTGATTTGTCCGTATTTACTACAACAGGCAAAGAAAAGCCAGGGTCTTTTTTCCTCTCTCCTTGCTATTGATCTGGCGCTTAGAAAATCTGCCCTGCTGTCTAAACTCTATTGATCCCTCCCTCTCAACGACAGCCTCTCGCAACCATGTAGAAAAAGGGACTGAATGAATTGAAATTTCATTTCTAGCAACTTATTCTTGTTATTTTAGACCCCTTTTTTCTCTCTCCACTCGACCATGTAGGGATCTTTTGTCGGCGCGTGATATCGCGGGAGCTAGTACAGGTGCAGGTCTAGGACCGCCACTGATCACCTACCTCTGCATCATTAGAGTGCGTTACAAAGGTGAGACTTTAGGAGCACGTCAAGCTTATCAGCATACCGACAGGTAAAAGCAAAGCGCTTTCTGCAATGTGTTATTATACAAGTAATAGAAGGTTGTTTTAATTAACACTACAAATCAGCCCTCGTTCCATTTCAAGCCCCGTCAATTTATTGTCATGCC
Source organism: Hippichthys cyanospilos (assembly GCF_059441005.1). NCBI lineage: Eukaryota > Metazoa > Chordata > Actinopteri > Syngnathiformes > Syngnathidae > Hippichthys > Hippichthys cyanospilos. The sequence continues at coordinate 17,213,613 of NC_142372.1, read as the reverse complement.
ACCATCGTAGCGCTTATTATGATAAAGATGATTATTGTATTTATGACGGAATTATGGTCGTTCCCCGAAGGCACATATTTGGCTCAGCCGTCGGCCAAACAACATTGCGAGCTGACACTGATAAAGACAAACATACAAACACCCCAGTGTGTCTGCTGTCGCGCCTGCAAAATGCTCCATCTGAATTGCATATCTGCCTCGCCACCAAGCTTGTCATAAGCTGTATTAAGAAAAATGGTCACACGGTTTGACACAAATTGGAAAATGACATTTAGAAAATGGCCATGGCTGTGGAAATTAGAGATATTAAAATTATACATCAGTGTCTGCAGCGCAGAGTGGAATAGGGCGTGTAGGAGTTCCTGCTTGTTTTCCCAATTGTGCGTCTGCTCCTTGTACATCCTCAGCTTTATTTCTCTTTTTCTTAATCTCACACACTTTGTCTTTCTCCGGAGGCAATGTAGGGTTAGAACCCAGCAAAAGTGGTTTTAAATGCAGCAACACATAAGTTTGCCCCACAGGGATGATCCCACCCCAGTGCTTGTGTGTTTACGTGCGCGTGCGTGTGCGTGCACATGTGTGTGTCTCATCATCTTACCGCTTGTGCTTTCTAGCAGTAACCTGCTGATAGATCATCTCAGAGGTGTGATATGCATTACGCAAAAGTAAAGGTGTGCTTCCACTTGCAAAAGCGCAGATTCAATCCCCTACACACCAAATGACAAATGACGGATGGATGAAAGGAAGTTACTTTGAACGTATATTCTTGTGTAGTGCGTTTGCATAAAGTGCTCAACGTACCGTACATGACTTCACCTCCTTCACGACAAGACGTCAATATCCATTTTTATGTAAATGCAACATTTTCATAATCTTGATGATTAGAAACCCACTGTTACTGAATGTATTTAATTTCTTTGGTGTCTATTCCTTATTGCTGCGTTTAACAAAATTTGAGAAATAATACTGGCCAGCCTTTAGGAGAATGTTCTGCAGATTATACAGTTTATTGATTCTAAAAGGAAACATTAAGTTTTATATCATCTGTCAGGATGTATTCATGTACGTTATACCGTGAATGTCATCATGCGTGGCATTTGCCTTGGTTTCCTTTGTTCATATTGTTGTTTTGTTTCCATTTTTCATATAGGACTGTGACCGGGAACGTTAGGGATCCTTGATGTTCTGACCTACCGACCTCAACTTTTAAAGGAAAATTAACTTCCCTCTTTAAGAGGAGCTGTCACATACTGTATGTATGTTGCCTTCAGAATGGAGGTCAGAAGCTTCTTTCAAAACAAGTGTTGAAAGAACACATTCATTTTCTTTGGCCTCGAAGAATGAATGTTATACTCGCATATGCTGGTCAAATATTTTGAGAACGGGCCACAGTAATCCTTCATGGTCGTGAGAGGCGGAAGGTCATTCATTTTAAGAGCAATCGCTTTCTAAGTCTAAGGCCGGTTTCACGCGCAGTCATTTCAGCTTGAAATTTAATTTCCTTTGCAACAGCAAATTGTGTTCTCTATTGCCCATTCAAGCCTGCAGTCACCTCGGTATAATTTCTTAACACAGTAGCTCCCGAAATGTCAGGAAAAGGCTGAAATATCTAATGACCATTAGTCTTGCGGCTGCTGTAGCCTGTGGAATTGGAAATGTGGCCATTAGAGTGCTGACAAAAAAAAAAAAAAAACCTTTGACCCTGTCCAGCTCAACATATTTGATTGATAGCATTGGAGGACGTTCAGGTTTCGAGGTTATGAGCCAAAGTGTTGTTAAACGGATCTAGATGGTTAAAGATTGGGAGCGTGACATTTAACTCCCTATTGTGTTGTCGGATCGCAGGGTGTTGTAGGTACCAGATTTTGTTGTTTTTTTTCCAAGTCTGCATTAATGTAACGAAAGTCAAGTCGATGTTGACTAGTTCATCATTTCATGGCAGAGCAGAAGTCAGAAAACATCTACTTAACCTGGGCCCACAGCAGCTGCTCTGCATGACAGACGTTTGCGGTGTTTGCAAATCATCACGACCCTCTTCGTGCAAATTGAATAATTTCCCGACTGTGACCCTAAAGGGCAAATCACGAGAACAAATGATTAGACACACGTAAAAAGGTAATGTGAACAATGAGCAAAACATGAATATTAATCAAAAATCACTAACAAAAACAAACAAAAGAAAATTAACAGCAAATAAAAAATAAAACATAAGAGGAAAAACAACAGCCAATAAAAAAATAACAACAAAAGAAAATGAGTTCCAAACAAAATCAAAAAGCAAGATGAAATACAAATAAAATAATCAAACAACATAAACAAACAAAAGAAAACGAACCACTAACAAAACACATTACCAAAGATGGAGGAACAGGAAACCAAAAATAAAAAAATAAATAAATCCACAAATGAAAATACAATGAATGAAAAATAAAATGAAATAAAGCCATGAGCACAGGCACTTGCAAAGCTTTCTTTTTGGCAGAGTCTGCTTTTAGAATTTGAGCTGAAGGTCACACCACCTGTACGAGAGATCATTTTGATGGGATAGCCAAATTCACATTTGTACGAGGAAAGTATGGCGTTTGAGTTGAGGTGTTTTTACAGCGCACACAGTAAACCAACGGCCTTCGAAGCACAGCACTTATTGCTGAGTGCCTCTGGGGTGGTTGGCCGAGATTACACTCAAAACAAAGTGCGGACAGGTTGATTAATTGAAGGGTCCACGGAGGTGCACGCCACAGTATATTATCACGCCAGCGAACACTCGCTCATTTCATCCGCAGTGGACTTTTATGGGCTGATCTTGCCACTGTGAGAGTTTGTCACTTCATAAACGCGACGCTACCGTCTCTTTGGGTGTCGGTTTTGCAAAAACCTATCAGCGCTCTGACAGACGTGTTGTTTTAATGAACTCTCCGAGGCGCTGTCTGATTGAAGGTCATAGCGGAGACATCATTTCCAACAAGTGATTCTTTTCACTTGACCACTATGAGGTCTGTAAAATTGGATGATCAAGCCATTCTCTTGCAACTCTAGTTTTCCAACGAGCTGCCTGGTCATCTGAAGCAGCATTGCAAAGCGCCCCACCGCCAAGACGTTTTTCCTCCTCCGGCTGTTGTGCGTGCCAGTTTGAGACATTTTATGGACATCCCACCACTCCACAGACGACGGCCTCACATTTGTTTGACTCATATCTGAAATGAAATAGAGTTGAGTAGGTATAAGGTAACTTTTATGACAGGCCGTGCTGTACAAAGGATGTTATTTTCTTTCCATTGCTTTTGAATTTGCAGTTTGGCACAATGGAACCAGATTGCTAGTTTCTGCAATGGCCGTAAAGGTTGATGACTTGAAATTAGATTGGGCCTTGAAATGTGAGCAAGATCTTCAAACTATTACGCAGTAATTATAAGCAGGGCCAGGGTGATTGTGGTGGCGGCGAGGAAGGGGAGCTGGTGGCAGTGTGCCATGCTGTCACCCCCACCCCATCACATCACATGAAAGGACTCTAATTAACTTCAACACCATATCAGAATGCAATCAACAGAACCACCAAGGAAATTACTTTTTTTTTTTCCCGTCTGTAGCATTCATGAGCAAGGCGTAAAATGTATACTAGCCTTTTTGTTTTTAATTAACATTTTGTGCTTAGAAGGCGTGTTAACAATATCCCTTAATGAGCTTTGTGGAAACCCAGCCCAACAGAGGACAAAGGGCAACTCCTTCCGCTGTTTGTCGATGTGTGTTTCTTTATTCTAATATCATTCCACTCGTAATCAGTGTTTAACTCCTCTTTCAGTAGGAACGTCACCTCCACCACCTCCTTCCCAATTGGGAGACGAGCACATTATACAGGCAATCCTTTCTTCATTATCACAAGTGGTAATGAGTTCGCTCTTGATGAGGTCTTATAATCTTTACATTAGTGTGAAATTGTTTTAAATCCTTGTGTTGTCTTATCCATGCTGCACAAGATGAGACAAAACATATTCATTAGATTTATAACCCAAGTTAGATCCGGGTGGATTTTCTTGAGTCACACCCATAATTTCATTGTATTAACATGTGCAACTTAATAATATAGTTCCAACAACCCTTAGCAACTGCAAACAATAGACAACAGGTGCCTTACATTGACTTAAGTTCTTTGGCAAATATATCCTATACTACTTTCCCCATAATATAATATATAAATTCTAACTTATTCATTTGCTGCAATCAATTTTAAATTGCTTGAGAAGCTCTATATTTTATTTAGACCTTAATTTAACCTTCTGGCTCGGGCACCATGTTGAGTTTTAGAATTTTACGGCTGGGCCGGGTCAGCACCAAGATACAAAGCATATACAAAACTGCATTTGTTAACAGTACATGTCAAACAAAAAAGAGAGCAAATGTTTTTAAATGCTTTTTAATAAGAACAGTGCTGTTGATTACCCATTTTAGCCAGTGAATCAAAGTCTGGTGGTAATCCTGGCAATTTTCAGATCTGACATGTTCATTGCTCATCTGGGATCTGTGGGGTGCTATGTTGGTGTTCATCACACTAAAAGTCAAACAAAACAAGTATCCTCCGCGTCATCCTTTGGATGCTTGGAAATTTGGCTGCACTTAATGAAGCATAAAACTCCCCCACTTTCAGGGAGTTGAACTTGCCCTTTAACTGTTAAAGTTTAACACCATGTCAGATTGGAGATCAAGCAGTACGAACTTCAATTCCTGTGGTGCCGTTTTCGAGTCTTGTGAGAAGGGGGATGACACCAGCTGAAGTGCCTTGTCAATTTTTCCAAAATCAGAAAACAGAATTCCTCATATAGGTCATCCAGTGATTTCCTATAGTTTTTTCATGTTGTCTCTTTAAACACAGCCATTGAGGAAGTGCCTTGTCAGTTTTTCCAAAATCAAAAATGAAATAATTTCCTATTTGAGCTCCCACACGTGTTGACATACTTTTCCTAAACCTCACCAGTGCACATTGGAATCCGACAGTAACTGTGTATGATCAGCGTTAGTTTCTTTGAGAAAATCAATAAACCGGTGATGGCGAAGTCCCCTCGCTCGAATAACAAGTTTCGCAGCGATGGCAAGATGCAACATGGTTTTACAGAGGGCTTCCTGGTGAAGTATGCAGTGTAGGAACATTAAGAACTTTTTTGCTGTCAGATTTGGTGATCCTTCTTTGGTATAAAGGTGTTTTGCTGAGCCTGAAATCTAGCTACCAGTCTGTCACCATACGTTCTTGTGTTGGTGTCGCAAAGTAAAACAGTAGCAATCTGTTTTTTTGTTGTTGTTGTTTTTTTTTTGTTTTTTTTGGGGGGGTGGTCTGTGTTGTCTTCGTTAATAATCCAAGTACTCTTTGCATGTACGGTTGGATTAACATAAAAACTTTTCATTCATTTATTCTTTCTTACTTTTTGGTGTGTGGTTAGGGTTTAGACCTTTGAATTCAGCATTTTCATTTACCGCATTTACAATTTTGTTCAGTGGATTAATTATGACCACCCTCTCCCCTCATTGTAGGGCGACGCTTTCATTCGTTGCAGTAGTCTTGTCCACACAGTTTTATAAAACGGAACCTTGAGCCCATTACAAAAAAAATATTCCTGCTGCCTTTCTGCCCACAAATGTCCCAAGAAGTGTGTTTTACTTAGAGCACTGTCAAAATCATTTTAATGGCTGGCTGCTGGCTTTTTGCTGGTTTACAGTATTTATTTCCACTTCCATTTGACTGGTCACTCATTTGTTTTCCACAGTGTCCTTGCGTGCCATAAATTGCACCATCCAGAAACATCATCGCAGAGGTTTTTGGAGTTTCTTCAGAGAAGTTTAATTTGGTTTAGAGCTGAAAGATGAATAATGCATCTCAAAGTGCTACACTACTGTTTTTACCATTAATATGCAGCTTGCGTTATCTGTATACAGAATACTTATGAGGACCAGCGAAAATGTTTGTGTTATTATTTATTTATGTTGCTCTTTTCAATTATTCATGTGGGTATTTATTCATGGTAAGACTAACTGAAATCTGAAATTGGAAAATTCATTTTTGCTGAAGGACGCTTGGCCCCACTCTATCCTGCCAGACACAAAAAATCAAATAGTGCGAGGTGGGGTGTAGGCCCTTTAGTAATTGCTCTATGTGGTCTTTATATTCACCAGATAATGGATCGTTGAAGAAGGAAAGAGTTGACATGAGAGCTGAAGACTCTCTGCTGTTGTCGGCTGCGTTTGCCGTTTGCTGGATTTATGCTTCAGCAATCTCCTCTTGTCATTGTCCATAACAAGTTATGTCTAGGCAAATCTGGAAATGGTTGAACAATTGTCATGACAACTTTAAGGAGAAGAAGCAAATAGCCTCTTTACTAGAGCGCTTGATTATACTTGCAAAGGCCATATCTTTGATTTTATAACAGTTGTCATTGGCATGGAGCTTTAATTAAATTCATGTTATACCCCCTCTATTTTTATATGGCAACTACACGCCACTTATTAATTGTTTAGTTAAGCCTTATCATTTGTCATCGGCTACTGAATTGTGTTGTCGTGAGTGTCATGACACCTGATCACGGGTGTCCACAATCTCCTCTCTCAAGGTGTTTATAAACAGCAAAGCCTGCAAGCAGTGTGGAATGACAATTTGTATAGTTTGATTACAGCAAGCATCTTCGGCCAGAGAGCATTTATTCTAATCTTGATGGCTTCACAATATACTGTAGTTCTTTTTAATTAGCTCAGATTGATTAAAACATATTGATTCTGCAGCCTTATTTACATTCGCCCCTCTTTGTCCTTATTTTTCACAATTAATTGTAAAGCGTGGCAGTTTGGAGGGCGAGGCACGGGTGACAATTTGCAATCAAAGCAGCTGTTCAAATTATTTATGGAGGCTGAATGACAAGTTTTTGATGAGTTTGTTCTGCTATGCGCATTGATAGATATCCATACTTGACAGTTAAGCTGCCGACTTCAAGTGCCACAAGGTGAAAGATTCAACTTCTTTTTTTTAGCCAGTTCAAACCAAGCCAATTTTCACCCCTCCTCCAAGTGCTTCTCCCCTGCTCTTGCCGCTGACCTTGACTGCATGTGCATATGTAAGCATGCATCCATGACTGTGTGCTTGCATCATTCCCAACCTAGAGGGTTTATTAATTTTGATTGATGACTCCATTTATCTTCGGAATAACAATTCTCTAATACCCCTGACCGACATGTCTGCAGCCATCACAACCCAGTATGAAAGTGAAATTACAAACAAAATGAGAAATTTGCTATTTGACAAGGAGCTTGATAAAATGCTTTCATAGTTGGCCTTGATGCATGGAAATGTTATGCTAATCATGTCACAATGCAAACAGTCTGGGTGGAAATTAATCGAGGAATCAGATGTGGAATAGAACAGGAAAGACCTCTGAATATTGCAAAAACATAGAAGAGAAGAAAGAAGAAAATACAATGAAGCAAAAATGTACTTTCTGTAAATGCTGTCATTTTTATATGTAAAAAAAAAAAAAATCATATAGCATTAAGAAAAACCATGATTCTGTTTAGCTGGGTATCAGTCAGATTCCAATTTCAATTGATGCATTTAATATCATTTAATAGATAACACTCAAACACAGGAATCCAACATTTTTAGGCCAGATGAATAAGCTTTCAACCTAAAATAAACAAAAGTACTGTACACTGTCCTCATCAAATGTATATTTTTGGTGTTTGTGAACCTGGTCCTATCTAAAGCTTGCAAGTTGTCATTAGAGACACTAATGAAGTCATTATCAGATTTTGCCCATTTTGTGCGGCATAATTAGCCCGAACGCTTAATGAGTTTGCAAATTGAATGAAAACAAGTCTAATGATTCTGCTCTACTCTGGAAAGGAGAGAATAAATAAAAGGATATAGTGTTTGTTTTAGTTAGTTTTTTTCCACCACGGTACAAGTCTCTGTGATTTATTTTCACCCCAGGAGACATCTGGTAAACCATCCCTTATTTTTATAATGAATCATCAGCTAGGGGGAAAAACAATATTATCCAGCCTGTAATATTGTACTCCAGAGTCTAATAATCTAATGTACACCCGAGTCTGCGTCATTAAAGTGCCATCGGTGATGTTGGAGATGGAAGGTGCACATCTGGCCAGCGCACAGGCACCAAGTGCTGCATTGAATTTCTTTTGCTGTATCTTCCCAGTTGCAAGGATACTCACAAGTACAAGTCGGATGTTCAAAAAATTCATTTACATTTCCGATACTGTCAATATTCAACTGTCAAATTCAACACAAGAGAGGTATTGAAAGCTCTGCCTTTACCAAAGTAGTTTGAATAGTTACAAATTCAGGTTCGAATGTCATTAATAAGACTAACACCATTACTTATAACTGGAATTGACTATAAAATTCTCAGCATCTGCATTGGTTCTCAGTTGTTGTTTTTGTTGTTGTTTTTTTAATGTTTACTACTTCATCTTCCCTTTCAGAGAGAAATAAAACATTCACAGTAGGGATTTTTTTTTTTTTTCAGTAAGGTAAACCAGACACTTTCTAAATAAGAGCTGTGAGAATGTATAAAGATTTCGTTTTTGTCATCGTGGCTTAAGTGCTCAGTCTAATGTTGTCTTAGTCACTGAAACATGCACTGTTGTGTACATATCTCCCAATTGAACCAGGTTGGCGTTCCAATTAGGCACGGCCAATTAGCCCTTTGTGATATGGTTGCTTACGGAGAGAAAGGGCTTGTGCTGATTGTCATTGATCAGCAGTTGTGGCTTCCTCACAGCAGGGAAACGTAGCAATAAAATGTCCCCAAATCAAAGCAACAGAGGCCAGTAAGCTTGCCATTAGGGAATCTCTTACACAAGTTGAGATACAGGCAGTCATTCAAGAAGCACTTTTGGTGTTACTAAGTGCTTCGACAACCCGATTCCGTGTGAGAAAACGAGGAATTGATGTTTTGCTAAAGTGGCAGCTTACTGTATATTGTTGTGTTTGAAAGAGCGTGTCCGTGCATCTGAAAGATTGTCGAGAATACATTTAGAGAGCTCTGGATTTATTTTGTATTTTCAAACAAAAAGGACATTGATGCAGTGCAGTCTTACTAAAGGATAAAGTGTCTGTGTTTTGATGGATCACAAAAGGGAAGGTAACTTTTGTCTATAACTTGAAGTGCGAATTGCTGCTTCATAAAGGCTTCCACACCATTTTGGCTGTGCCATGTGCCACCACACCTGCAGACAAAGGTGTCCTCAAATCTCATCTTGTTTGTCTCTGTATGTGTGATGCCAAACCTCAATACAAACGATAAAAATATATTTTTGTTCTTGGCAGTTTTTTTTATTTTCTTGCATTCACTTCCACTATGTGAGTTATGTTGTGAAATTTCATTGCCTCTCTTGGCTGAATAAACTCTGATCCCATCTATGTTGAGAGCATAAGTATCTATGTGTCAAGAGCCAATCTGTGAACATGCTCCACTGTCCTAAGTACGTATAATTAAAGCTCAAAGAAATAAGTTAGATTATTTTTCTTTTTTGGTTGGGGGGGATACTAGCTAGCTATTCTATGGCAGGGTAACTAAATACACGCCAACTGAGATGTCATTTTGAGATGTCAACAGGAAGTGGCAAAATGTCCACACCCTGAAAATGAACAAAGATAGGTAGATGTTGCAGCTTCATTTAAATTCCGTCAAGGCAATGTTCATCAGAATCCCGTGTTTTGAAATATATTATAGGAGAGAGAATGTGTCCCCTGACTTGTTTTTAAATAAAGTCTCTCATCTTTTGACTAGGCGCTGACTAGGACTGCCTTATTGTGGAAAGCAAATTCACTTAAAATCTCATGTGGGAACATACATGAACTATGGTCCAATAAAATTCTGGTTGAACGTTTTATCCATAACTCCAAAAGGTGCATTTGATGCAAAAGTATGTTTGGGGTAGTATTTTTGAGCATGTGTTTTTCAGCTGGTACGAAGCCTTGGAAAAGGCGGAAGGATGATTATGAACAGATTGAAAAACTAGTCAGTGTTAGCACCAACCCTTTAGGCTTTTACTTGAGTGGACTCCTGGAGAACACAAGTTTGAGTGTGGTTGGTTGATTCTGAACACAGCCACATCCTCTGTAGAATGAGGGTGTACAGTACAAAGTTTTGCAAGCAAATGATCTCAGTGACTTTTTCTAACTTCTTTTGAAACGTCTGCCACATCAAAAGTGCGAATTGTTTGAAATGAATTACCTTTGTCTTTTTTTTTATCACAAAAACCTGGCATTTGAACAGGGTTGGACAGACTTTATATTCACTCTGTAATAAATACACTCTTTAAATAAAAGTCTGAGCATTATGATCTTTGTAAAGATTTTCTAATTCATCTCATTACCTTTTCACATGTACATGCCCAGGCATAATGTTCCTATGCTGCCAATTAAAGTGCCCACCGCCTGCCAGGCTTTCCGCATGTTAAGTCGGTACCCCCGGCAGTGACTAATTGTTTGTTATGTCAGTGCCTGTCGAACCCGTTTGCCTTAATGGAGTGTACTGTGGCGATCCATCAGGCCGGATGTCACCTGAAGTGGTTGCATGTCAGTGGGGTGAGCGTGCCCTGCACATGTGATTTACCGGCTGCCCGTCGTGGCGCTCGCTTCTCGCCTCTTAGCCGCGCCTCGCGCCTCACTCTTCTCCGCTTTCCTCAGCTTTTCTCCCAGACCAGATTGATTACCGGTGCCGCTGGCTCATGACACTCGCCATCTTCTGGCAACCTTTTAGTGCCATTTTATAGATGTTTAGCGCACCTCATTTGGCTATTTATACATCTGTAAGTGGCCATGAAATATAGATTTGTCTTGATGGGTGTCAGCGGCGGCACTGCGGAAGCTGAGCTCTCGCTGGCACGTCGTTATTTTAATGGTGTGGGATGAAGAGGCCACATGTCGGGAGTCGTTTTCAAACATGCCTAAATGGTAGTGTTTTTATTTTCATCTAATGCCCACTCTCATATTTTACCGGGAGCAATAATGCAGTTTCTATTCATGAAGTGTTTATTGGTGCCGGGAGATGGAAATGGCGAGAGGAGACCGGTGAAAGCACAAACACACACGCGCACACACAATCACACCGATGTATTCAATGTGGATGTTAAAGTTCTCCTTACCAACAACAGTAACCTTCTGTGAAAGCTGTCATCCACGCAGACGCTATTCACAGGCAAGGTCTCACAGGTAATTAGGCGCTGGCACACGCTCAATGTGATGCGCGGCCTAATTGAATAGTTAACAACTCCGAGGAAGGGCCGCGCACATTGAAGGTGGCACCTGTCACCAAGCTGTTCAATCCCAGCCCTCCGCATTTTTCTGCTCTGTCTGGTACAGAATGTCAGTGTTGGTGCAAAGCCAAATTAGGAGCAGACTAGCTGGGTGAGTGGTGTGCAGCAGGTGGGAAGATAGCTGGAGGGTGATGGGAGGCAGGTGCCCGCTCTGCCCTTCAGTGAAGCTCCGGGAGCCCATCCGCACTTCCCCTCAGGCCTTTTTTATGGCCATGTGACAGGAAAGTGACAGTGTGCTCGTGTGTGCGTGCCTAGAAGTAGTCCCTCCTCCCTCAGGCTTGAATATGAAGTGAGACGAAAGTGTCCACCCTAAAGACAGTTATGCTGCCAGTTTTAAGGAGTCGTTTCATATCTCTGTAAAATAAACATATACATTATCAATGAAATGTTTGGAAACACCCTCAGTGCTTTACAGCAGGCTGGTATGCAGAGGTACGGCGTACCAGCACGTCAATTTTAGCTTTTAGTGTACCTGGACTTTTTTACACCTTACTGGGACTTCACATGAGCCCACATAATGGCTTCTCTTTTTTACATGATATACTTGCGCTTTGTGATACTCATACAGCTACTTTTGTCATTCAGGTAGACCAAATTAAAAAAAAAAAGATCAAAGAAAAGAATAATACAATTGAATTACGCTTTCATAGTTTTATAGAGCATAAGCGTTGGTGACTAATCGCTAATAGGAATGTGGACATCTCACATTAGGTACAAGAAATGAGGTACATTCAAATGTGTTTCGACATTTAAAGTGAGACAGAATGTGTTTACATTTATTTATTCATCAAGTATCAATAACTTCAATCATTCAGTCCCAAAGACATTAATCCCAGTTATTTATATATATTTTCCCCCCAAATTCTCAGAAAAAAAGGGTCTATACATGTCCGGAGAATTGATTGATTGATTAATCGATTACTTTAGGTAAAAAGTCAAGCTATTGACTCTTAGAGCAGAGCTGTGAACTGAAAGCCACCACAGGTCATAAATCATCATCCACATCATAAAGCTGCCTGAGAAAATACCAAGATGTGCGAAACAAACGGTGCCTACTCTGAAGAATCTAAATGATCAAATGCATTCTCTTTTAACAGATTGATTGCCCAACAATTCCATCAAAAGTTGTTTATAATGATATAATAATGATGATTTACATTAACCTAATGTACAAATGTTTGAAAAAAAAACTGTGAAATGGAAAATGTTTTCAGATTAGCTCTTGAGAGCAGTGGGTGTGGACACTGTTGGGGCCAGCTCAGCATGCTCCTCGAAGCCACAACACACAGCAGGTCACCGACTTTACTTATGCTACTCAAGTCTCTTCATATAGAATGCATGAATTATGCCGTCACAGACCAGTGCTCTATAACATTTTTTGTCGGACGAAATTGTTATGAGAGAGATACTTAACTCAGACTGCACACATTAAGACATGAAGACATGTATAATGAATATGTCTCAGATTCAGTGGGAGCCCTCAATTTGGTCTCCATGTGGTGAAGCGTTTTTGAAGGCCTCATTGACTTAACAGCGGCCACATAACACAGTATTATGTGGAGAGCATGTGAATTATCCTTTGTAATATACTTGAGTAGATCTCCTGGTATTTTCTAAGAAATGCAACTTTCTTTTTGTTGGCAGTGCTCTACTGAAGTCTTTTGCTTTGTTTCTATCGGGTCATTGAGTTTTTAGTCATTTTAGTTTGCGGGTTTCATTTGCGGGCTCATTTCTCAAAACACTGACAGATGCAAGTGTGGGAAAGAAGCAGGAGTTTTGTGGAGACTGTTTTTTTTTTTTAAGAAAAGACAGATCATTATACATTATTAATTAACTAATTAGTTAATCATACATTGCTTTATTACACTCCGCTGTACAGCATTATTATTTGTCGCGTTCATCGCTCTACAACCAACCAATACAATATACACACTCACAGCTAAGCATGTGCCTGAGCAGCATGTTGATACCTTGCGTTGAGACTGTAGAGCTAGTCTATGAGTATCCATCTGCACATCCCAGTTCAAATGCCATTTTTATTTTAACACCATGAGGCGCCATTTATGTGAAAGAACATCAACTACATTTTTTTAATAGATAGAAGTGGAGAAAATCCATCCATCCATTTTCTAGAGCCGCTTAAACTCAAAAGGGTCGCAGGCTTGCTGATGCCTTTCCCAGCTGACTTCGGGCGAGCAGGCAGGGGACACCCTGGGCTTATTGCCAGCCAATCACAAGGCACACAGAGATGAACAACCATTCACGCATCCAACCACACCTAAGGACAATTTAGAGTACCCAATACACCTGCCATGCATGTTTTTGGAATGTGGGAAGAAGCCGGAGTGCCTGGAGAGAACCCATGCGGGCTCGGGGTGAACATGCAAACTCCACACAGGAAAGCTGGAGCCAGCTGGATTCGAACTCGGGTCCCTTAAACTGTGAGCTGTTGACTGAAGAAAATAAGGAAATTAAAAAAAAGGAAAAGAGTGAAGAAATAAAAAACAAGATACACAAGATAATATTTTTCTAACATTTATTGTGGATAGCACGTCCGCCTCATAGTCGGCCACGTGAGTTCAAATCCACCTCGCTCCAGCCTTCCTGTGTGGAATTTTTGCATGTTCTCCTCGAGGCCACGAGGGTTCTTTCCGGGCACTCCGGCTTCCTCCCACACTCCACCTTTAACTGAAAAAAGTATTTTTTAAGAGGGTCAAAGTAAATGACTAAAATAATGTGGTTGCATAATGTCCACACTCCCTGAATTAGAATTTGGCTGTGTTCAGAATTGACAAATGCTCCATGTTCATGTTACCTGCCAGCCTTTAAACTGTCTCTGATTACCCCATAATGCTCTTCAAATGTTCTAGAAGTCTTTTCCTAACCATTTATATCTAGCAGATACCCGAATGTGGAACACCATTTAGTTGTTTCCCCTCTCGAAACATAAAAAGGCACAATAATGATGGTGAAAGTTTTACAATCTTTTATTTTGGCCCTTTTTTGTTTAGATCTAAAAAAAACTGTCATTTAAAGATGGGTGTGTAGACTTATTATAGGCTCTGTATATATTTTGTCTGCAGTGAGTTGAACCTTTGACTGTCTCGTGTCAACTCTTTTTATACTTCATAATTTTCATGCAGCCAGGGATTAAATGATCCATGGCCTGTTGGCTGGCTGCAGGTCTCACACACAATTTACGGTATGTTTTCTCCCATCCAGCTATATCATGAAGAGCTGGAACACTGTCCGGTGCAAAGAGGTCCTATAGAGGTGTACGGTAGGCAGCAAAGTGATTCATCATAAAAAGAAGGTGAGTTTGACAATCTTTGAACAGTGTCACAAACTTCTTGGTCTGCATTTTCTGTTCTTCGCTTTTAGGTGAGAGTCTGGATGAACCAGTCTTTATGGAGTATTTAAAGAAAAAAAACTACATGCATAGGCAAATGTGGAATGAAATGTAGAAGAAATAAAACTGTAATTGTGGTAATGATGAAACGTGTAGTCAGTCATTTCGAAAGGGCTTTCATTTTTAATGAGTGGATATGCGTGTACTGTGGTGAACGTGTGGCAAAGCTGCAAAGTTACGTTTCATCTACACAATACGAACTCATATATAATTCACTCGTAAATGTCTGAAATGATTTCATCAGGCATATCAACACCGCAAAAGCACGGGCAAAAACTTCAATGAAAAGAAGGTCAAGCAAAATGCCATGTGTTGAAATAAAAGTGTTTTTTTTTCTTATCAAGCAACCATGAAGACTGTGCAAACACTTTCTTTCCAAATGCCTCAACATGTTTATTTCTTTTCCACACAGAAACTATATTTGAATTCTCTGAAAAGAGTTGCTTGCATAGAGCTGTATACAAAAAGCAATGTTACTAGATTACATGTACAAATCCCTGAAGTTGCAAGCAGAAATGTGAGTTTTCAGTACAAAAGCAGTAGTTCAACAATTCTCAAAATAGAGGCAACGTGCTGGCTTCAAGTTGTCGATTGCCATTTCCTGTTGAAGTTGAAACTAGTCTATTGCTAACACTCAATGCAAACTTCCACGGAGTGGTTAGCAAAACTTGATGCGAGTTTTGGCCGTAGTTGTAACAGTTTACCAGACTACATTTGAACACAAACATGATCAACACGTGTAGACAAACAACGGCATTGGCAGTGAAAAACCAAGATCAAACATCTTACTGAGTCACTTTGTGGTAAAAATCTTTGTTTCTTAAATGTGTATGTATAAAGTACTGCCCTGGTGTGGCCAATTTGTGCAAGCCAGATGAAGCAAAATGTCAATGAGCACTGAAGCATAAAATCATGACATCCAAGATGTTTGATTCTTATTATTCAAGGTTTTTTCCAGCTAAATGGCATTTTCATAGAATTATGTGTTTTCTTTCACTACTGTATAGTAGTTATCTGATTTATTTCGTTCCCATATCCGTCTCTTTTCATATTTGTCATCAGACATTTAAAAAAAGACAACCTCTCGAACAATGTTGACTGTGACTTGACAGCCATGGTCATCTCACCCACGGTGGGCTCTAAATTACAGCCCAGGGGCCATTTTCAGCCCACCCTCCATTTTTCTGCGCCTAAATAAAAAATTCCAAAGCTAGTGAAAAAGCAAAAAGAGAATGCAGGGTGTTTAAAAAATAGATGCCTCAACTAATAATACATTGGTTTATATACTGTAGCGCTTTGTGCAAACATGATGAGAAACCATTTACAAGACTGTCTCTTCGAAACATTGTGGTGTATAAAGATCATTTGGTTTTAGAAGCAAATAACTTCCAATACACAATCTGGTGTTCAACTTCCCAGCCAAAGTGGAACGGGATCTTCTTAACCAGCACCTTGGCAAAGGTCTCATGTTCATTCATCCACAGGGGCTCGTGGATGACCACCCGCCATCTGCCAATAGATATTAGGTTGGATTTAGTAATTAAGTGATAGGCTAAGTACTAAATTGGGTGTTTGAAGTCCCTACAGCCATGCAGATAGGGGATTCTAATTGCCCGGAATATTGATTATCCTGGTAAGGGGTGTGCACAGTAAATTCATGAGCTATCGATTAGCTGTTACTTCTCCTCACTTGTCAATAGAAGAGTATCCCATCCCCGCAGCCACAGTCAAGCGGCTTCATTCACTAGCCAATATTATACAGTAATCGTCCCATTTTAGCAGAATACTGCACGTGGAACTGTATAAAAATACAGGAAGTACATTTTATAGATCTTATAGACTCTTCCATGTAAATATTTTTGAAAATATATTTCAATACAATACAATACAATACAATTCTGGAGCTCAGTAATAAAACTTGTTTTCAACTCGGTATATGTAAATCATTTTGGTGCACTGTCACAAGTGGCGCTGTGTTGTTTTTCGGGCTTTAAGCGCAATGTTACGCAGGACTTTTATAGAGTTGCTGGTTTTGCTAAAGTTATTGGAGCAATTGATTTTTAATAATATTTTTTCTTTTTGTCTCTTCCACTACCACTTCCAATTCTATTACATGAAACTTTATTTTGCACTTGCAGTTCCCTCCTAAACATTTTTAATATTGCCTTCAAATTGTCAGGATGTTTCATGTTCAAAAGCACCCATGCTGGACTGCGGTCATCCTCGCTTACAATTCCCTAATAAAGTGACCTTACCGATACAAATAACTTCCCAGGCCATCCCAGGAGAACCTGCTGCTTGTCTGTAACACTCTCGGTATATACTTGAACCTACCACAAAAGAGGATTGATGGTGTTTGACACGTTCCTTCGGAAAAACTGAGTGACTGTGGGCTGAAAGGGATTTCAAAGCAGTGTGAAGGTTTGCCATGAAGCAGTCGCTAACCTGAGTCATTTAGAGCCCATTACAAGGCATCAATATATTGATCCAAACAAGTGTCTCGGTGTACTGCACTGTAAACACACCAACACTGCTTCTATCTGCTTGAATCTTATCAGGAGTCAAATCTTTTCCTCTCCAGTTCACTACATTATGAACTAACCCTAACCCTAATCGACGTTACTTTATGGGGGATGCTTGCTTGGTTGGTTGGTTGGTTGGTTGCCCTGACTTCTGTTTGATTTAAAGGCGTTTAATGTTGTGGCATTGTACCATGTTTTTCATCTGATTCAAATTATTCAACATTTCAAAGATTTAAATATTTAGGTTATGGCTGCCATTGATTTTCATATTCAAATATTTCTGCAAATTCCACATATTTTACCAATTGCAGCCTTGAATTGTCCCCAATGAAACAATCCATAATTCTCATTCTAAATTGAAAATGTTCGGCTGGGTCTGTGCCTTGGGAAATATTTGGAACATTTCAAGAATTCCCACATTCTAAAAATTAAAATAACAAATTCACCATAAATTTCAAGTACCCCCCCCCCCCAAAAAAAAAAAAAAAACTTTTGTTCTTTCATCACTTTTTTATAGTATGTTGTTCGACCTATTCAAAATACCTTCTCCAAAATTACTCAAATTTTCAATGTAAATATCCCAAAACCCAGACTATAGCCCGTACTTTCATACTATGATTATCTTAATCTTCACATAAACTGACCGGCAGCATTTGTCCTAACTTGAAAATCAATATTTAGCCCCTCTCATTCTCCACTTTTTCACAATAAGATTTCAAAATAAGAGATACTTTTCATTATTCCCTGTCACATTGCCTGACCAATTCACACGATTCTAACCTCACTCAGCTTATTCAAGCCATGAATTCCAAAATGAATTCCCAGATGAAGAGATATTGTACATATTTTTGCTTCCTTCCCAATTTGCTTGCCAGTTCAGACCAGTTCAATTTCTAAAATTTCTTAAATGAAGAGATATTGTACATATTTTTTACTTCCTTCCCCTTTTCTGTGCCAGTTCAAACCAGTTCAACTTCTAAAATTTCTCCTCATTCAGGACATCTTCTTAATCATTCCCATTCCACAATTCTCCAAATGTTCGCATAATAATCCAAATGAAGAGATATTTCACATTATGTATTTGGTTATCTATTATTATGTCAGTTTACTAATATTGAAAACTTAGCCTTAGTCTCAGTTGCCCTAAATTTAAAGAAGGAACACGACAGAGTGTCTGATGAGCAACAGTCATCTAAGATACTATTGCAATATTGGCATAAAAATTGCTGTATTGCACATTAAAAGTATATGATGTAGATTTTGCAACATTTCAGATTTTCACATATTTTTCTTCCGTCGCTATTAATCACGCCAGACTGGAAAATGAGAATCTTGTGGCGTGAGAGTAAAATAAGTGAAATTGCCACGGTCATATTGTCATCACTAAAAGAGGATCATTCCATTCGCTTGTCTTGTGATTGAAGCAAGCTCTCAGCATTTGCACACAACTAAGTGTCACCCTCCAGCCATGCTCATAAATTGAATTAGTTTCACTGTGAATTCATGCTTCAAAACTAGTAATTATGCCTGAACCCCAGAGGAAACAAGCAAAATGAGTCATATCTTCAAAAGTGGTGAAATGCGGTGATCTCTGATTAAACGGCAACCGAAGGGACAAAAGTTGGAAGCGCAGCAATTTACCAGCCATTCAACTGTTGGCATATTAAATTACACTAAGCTTGACATCTTTTTAAAAGTTTGAAAAATCTGATGGAAAAAGTTTCTCCTCTCCATTACCATCTGGAATTAATCTCCCTAATCCCAATTTGATTTTTTTTTCATGCGTATTAACGGGTACTGTATCTCTCATCTGCCCACCTATGTGTTTTAAATCTCTGTCACAGTTGGGACGTGATATTCAAACACCTCAGGAAGATGGGCGACTGATTAAAAGGGAATCGAATTAATCTAATGCCTTTACCAAGATAATTTTGTTCCGTGTTTTATTTCTTGACTGACACTGTCAGTTTGTTTAACACTATGTTGATCATTGTGTATCATTTGTATCGTTGTGTGAATGCGCTTTGTGATGCTAACGAAAAAGTTTTGGAGCTAGCCTAGTATTTATTATGATTCTCAAGTTAAAGGAGAAAAATAAGTGAAGAGCGAATTTCCTTTTTTTTGCAATGCAATAAATGAATACCCAGAAAAGCCTACTAGACCTTTTGAGCTTTTTTGTTTTGTTACAGCTGAATAGTTTATAACTGTGGGTTTTAGATGGTTGTATATAATTGTATAATCAAGTTATTTTGGTCTATTTATTTTTAATTCCCCTCTCGAAGGTTCGTCGATCAAATGAATGATGGAACATTTTTTGAAATGATTTATCCTGGTCTGTTTTTTTTTTTTTTTAAATCATAATCCTGGTCTTTTTTTTTTTTTTTGTTCATAGTGTGTGGACTTTTTGTATCCATTGTAAGTACTGCTAAACAACATCATTGAACAGTTTTCTCAACTGCTATCAGCCAGTGTCAAATGGCAGCCTCTTCACCCCCTTGATTGGTCCAGGAACGGAGTCTTTGTCATTTTGTGGCCACTAAGCATAGTGAACAAGACTAAATGTAGCCTGGCTCCCCTAAACTCGTGTATATGGCCAGCCAACGAAAAAAAAAAAAAAGAGAGAGGGGGGGGGGGGGGGGGGGGATTATGCGTTTTACATATTTATTTATATATTGCACAGTTGCCGTCTAGTTCCACATTTTGCTTTTAGAAATAATTGCTGTTGGTTGTGCGGCTGCTACAGTGTATCAGAGGGAGGGCATTAATGATTCTCTGTAGCCATGAGAAAACTGTGCCACAGACAGAGGCCAAGAGGAGAGCAAGCCATTTTCCACAGCTAAATGTGCGTGCAGGCAAGCATGCATACGTGTGTCTTGGTGCCTGTGACTAAATGTTTGCTCATTTAATTTGGACATTTTTTCCTCACTTTATTGTTCTGTACGTTATAGCCTAAAATGCAAACAAACAGTCACCATGAGAAAACCTCTGTTAACTGTCTAGGTAATATTTTGAGGTTGAATTTAGAAATGGGTTAAAGGAGAATTTAAGTCAAAAGTCAAACTAAGTTAATTATGAACTACGCATGTATAGCTGACGTGTTTAACGTGCAGGCATTCTTTGAGCAATACTGTCACCATGTGGTGTTTTATAAGCATTAGTCAAAAGTAATTAAGTGATGTCAGGAATGTGTACACTTTGAACGTCACACTGCTCTCACTCACGAATGACGTTTTCTGAAAAATCTTTACATAAACAAAACTAAAATGATGCTCTCACAGGCTACTGAATGTTTTTCATTCATGTACATACTACTGAAATCAGTGCTCTCATATTGAGTAATGACCTGCTCTCACATATAATACGAATACGAATTACTTAATTGATATGAATTACTTAATTACTCAAACACAGCATGAAATAATCCTGAATGATTCCCCCTACACTAAAGCCTCTCTTAGAGAGTATTTACTCATTTGTTTTTTGTCATTTTCCCTAGATACTTGTGCTCTACAATGCGTGCTCCAATTGTGTGTGGATGGATACGTTTGTCTCAAAAGCTTCAGTGCATCTGTGTCTTTGCATTACATGTCTGAGTGCAGTTATTAGTATTCCTCTTTCACCTGTACTGCCAGCATCATTGTGTGGTTATTCTTCTTTACTTCTGGACTCGCGCGTGCGTGTGCACGCGTGTGTATGTGTGTGTGCGTTCACGAGCAGCGGACGCCTGTCCTTTTGCTCGGATTAGGGCGGTGAATGCTGCAAGAGGATGATCAGACTGGGAGCACACCAGGGTTGCTGTGCGATCACAGAGGGATTATGGGGGATATGGTGCTGTAGTGCGTTGCAGGGCTGCCTCCAGTTAGGCTCATCTCCGCCACGCTCCCCTCACACACACCACTTTAATTGCCTTTGCTTCTTTCATTACTTTTATTGCCTCTCCTCTGCATTGCGTGCTCCCCGGGCTTGTGGAAAGGTCATTGTGATGGCTGTCGTGCGCGCACACACGCACACACACACACACATTCCCTGACAAGCAGAAATTGGCTGAGGCGCTAAAGCCGCTGAAACCAGTGACACAATGGGGCGGCCACTAACACGCTGAGCAGATTTTAATCACATCTATAATTCACTACATCATACTAAGGCGGTAAGGAGACCAGAATTATAGAGGTGAATGTCATCTAAAAGAAGGTGCATCACACAGAGAAGTGACTTCAGGTTATTTTTAGATGCTGCTCATGAGGATGATAAACTAAACAAATATAATCTGTGTATGATATATCATTGCCGCTAAGGAGATATGGCAGCACGGCAGTGTTGTTGTTATTTCCGTTTTGGGATGACCAACATGTTCAGAACTCGATGCCAAGTATTCAGGATACAATACGACGGGCGCACTAAAAATGCCTAATGCCACTTTGTGCACACATTTGTCTAATTAGCAACAAAATGTTGTCCTACTAGTTATGCCAAAGCTGTGAGCGAAAGCATCACAGAGTAGTGGAAGTTAATGGTGAAAAAAAGTGACTTAAGTCAAACAGTTCTACTAGTGCACTGGATTGTCTTTTGAGTGGCCATCGGGAATTTTGGAAATTTCCCAAAAGGCCCGTTCATATCCAGGTTGTTACCTCAATGGATTCATTTCACACAGGATAAAAAAAAGTTCAATCTCCTTCAAAGTCTTAAGATGGTAGCCGCTCATTGAGTTATTTTCACTTCTGTAATTTTTCCACATGACTCTCAATGACATTTATAAGTTTTGGGAACATTTTATGTGCTATAATTTACAACCAGGTTCTGAATTCATTGAGGCATATGTCTTTGACGTTTGTTCACTCATTCCTAGGTTGGGAGTAGACTTAAAGAACAGAGGAAGGGAGAACATATATGAGTTTTGTTTTTGTTTTTCTTCGTTTCATGCTTTGTAATGGCAGGACAGATACAGTCGCATTTTACTTTCAAATTAAAAGCAAATTAATTTGATAATGAAGCAACCTATTGGTAAATTGGGTTATAGTGACTATGCAAAACTTTGGATGCATTTATTTTGTTCAAATTGTGCATTGCCATCAGTCACACATTTTTTACGGCTAGAATTTGTCACGTCTTTTGCCTTTTTAGTTTGTGTTGATTTGCAGACTCTCTCCTTCCCCCGCATTGGGCGGTTCCATCGGACACTCACACCTGTTGTGCATCTCGTCAGAGGGCTTTATAAGCTGGCCGGCAATTACAAGCCTTTGCCGGGTTATTCCTTCGCCAAGCTTGCTTGCTGTTCCGTGATTCCCAGCGCTCTTGTCCTCACGTCCTCCCTTCCCGAGTCCTTTTGGTTTGTACTTTGTGCGTGTTATGTTTTTCAGTTTGTGAACCATTTCTTTTGCTACTTTGTTTGCAGCCGTTTCCCGTGAACTCACGCCCTCCTTGCTGCCCTTCGTTCCCGTGGACTTTTGATCCAGACGTTCTCGTCTCGCTTTGTGTTGGTACTTTGTGACTTTGATTTGCTACTTTGCCTTCGGACAGTTCTTGTGTTTTTCTCACGCCTTGTGCGCTCTTTTTGTTAATAAACTCTGTATCACCACCTCTCGTGCCTGGTTGGGGTCCATCCCCATTTGGGATCCGCGGGTTATTCGTGACAGAATTGAATTATGTTACACAATCTGTCGACTGTAGTTGCTGAATAAAAGGTTCCTTGAGAGCCCACTTTTAACGCAGTTGGTACATTTACTTTGGGCCATTACGGCATGTTCAGCTTTGGTCCGTGTTGTATTATAAACAATCAGTTCACTTTATCTACAATTCAGCAATTATATCTTAGCAATTACATTATTATATATTATATTATATTATAATATAGTATTTAACGTGGCATCTTGACTTCTTTGTGAGTTTTCGACTTCTTCTGTCTGGTATGGCATTACATGAGTACCAACCTGTGTCCAAAACCTGTGACACACTGCAGTGCCGTTTTATATTTTATTATTGATTATGAATTTTCTTTGCATATCAATGAACTCCTTGAAAAGTTGTTGCACAATCACATACTTTGATTGGAGCACTTTACTTTCACTGGATATTTGTGTTTCATTGTAATTGTTTTATTTATTTGTTTATT
Organism: Hippichthys cyanospilos; assembly: GCF_059441005.1. Taxonomy (NCBI): domain Eukaryota; kingdom Metazoa; phylum Chordata; class Actinopteri; order Syngnathiformes; family Syngnathidae; genus Hippichthys; species Hippichthys cyanospilos. The sequence continues at coordinate 17,190,257 of NC_142372.1, read as the reverse complement.
TATTACATTTAAATTTATTTAGTTTTCGTTAATCATCATTTTTTCTATACAAAAAATTTATTAAATGAACAAATTTGAAAAAGATCACAGAAAATTTCCATTAATTTCATGCAATTTATGTGAAAATGTTATATAGAGCTATAACAGAGATCGAAGGGAGATTTACATTATTTTATTAAACGTTATGTTTCTGTATACATATTTTTCAACAAAACATTTACAGTTGACCACTACATGTATTGAAAAAGAAGAACGAAGTTTGTGCCCCAAAAGAGACTCGGCATGGGAAAGGAAATTATGGAGGGTTTTACTAAACATATTTCATACATGTTATTTATGCAAGTTCAATTTCTGCGGGGGTGCGGGGGGCTCCTACGACTGGGAGTTAATTGTGTGCGTGTGTGTCGGGGGGGAGGGGGGGTTAAAAATATTTAACACATGACAATGATGGTGCATGGACTTTGCACTTTAATAACGCTTGTCTACCTACCTCAAGTACTCAAAGTGCTTACACTTACAACTCATTTAGCTAATGCACTTACATACCAGTGGTGGTAAACTACATTATTAAACCACTGCTGCCCTGGGGCAGACTGACGGAGGTGAAGCTGCCATATTGCGCCTACGGCCCCTCCGACCAACCACCGCAGGCAAAACACATGACTCGGACAGAGCGGGATTGGAACGGTCGACCCTTCGGTTACTGCTTAGGACGACCTGCATAGTTCATTCCATGAATTGATTACTACAACGGCACATGCCTTGTTCATACATATGAATGAAACATAATGACGGTTATCAGACGTATCACCGGAATCCAAATCACGCAGTCCACTCTGTGTTACTAAAATGTCAATCGCGTTGGGGGAGCGGCCTCTCTGTGTGCCAGTTCGCCCAGAAATGCACAGTGCCAAATTCCCAAACTTGGAAAAGTTGACTTGTGCCTGCTTTGAGGAAAATGAAGTTGCACCGTTTTTTATAGTCTACCAAATTAGAGCCCAAAGTGTTTGTGTGAGAAACACCCACGCTGTGAATTAAATCAGCATCCAAGGAGAGACAGCCTTAGAACTGCTTTGGCATCAGGTTGTTTGAAGTCCAGCTGCTCCCTTCTTGATGCATCATATCTTCACTTCCTCACACAAAGTCATGTTAAGCACTCAGCATGGCACCCGCGATCGTCACCCGCTGTGCGATGTCGACCACATTGCGGGGCCTCCGCTGATGGACAAAGCATGTTCACACTAATAGCGCATTAGTCCAGTTTGATTGCAAATTGGCCGTGTACCCATAATATCCACAATTCAGAGCTAATCATGCCTGATCAGACCAAATAAAGACTGTATCAAAAAAATATAAAACAATATTCATTACAGGTTAAGCCATTATTAAGGCATCTCCAATTCGCCAACCAGCAGGACTTAAACGTAAGCCAGTTTTCTGCTACCTGGTATTTGCTTGCATTACACTTGTACCCGACATCTTCTAGAATGGAAAAGGAGGGACAGGTGGGCTGATTGAGGGGTTGCTTCTATGCTGGATGGAGGGAGCTCAGAGGTAGAGCGATTTGAACCCAATCTGCTCTGTGTTGACTGTTCTGATGAGGGGCTTGTGGTGGGACCAGCTTCACGAGCCCATCATTCCTTGTGTTTACTTTGAGGCTGACTACCGACACACGGCCACCTTCCCACTCTTATCCTCTCAGAGTTAGACTGCATCAAGAAGAGAAGCAAAAACCATTAGCATGACGATGTGCTGTGTTCAAAGAAAGCCTAGAAAATGGAATTTTAACAAAGGATTAACACATCGTAAATCAACTTAATTTGCTCAGGCATCTTGTTTATGGGCAGAATACATCAAGCTAAATTGATTTACAAGCCAATTAAAAAAATGCCTTGGGACTGTTGCGGTGCATTGCTTTTGTCTGCATTACAATCCCAAAAATCTGGAATATAAAAGTCAGCGGTGCAGTGATGAGATCAAAGCAAGTCAGAGGGATCCATTGACAATCACAAAATTTTCAGTAGAGTTTAGGCTGGAGTCAGCAAAATTGCGGGTATTTTTTCCTTCTCTATCGCGATTGTTTGATTCAGGAAGACGCATTCTGAAGACTGGATGGCGGTGGTTGGTCTCAGAGCACTACCGCCGTGAGCTTGACCCCATGCCTCCATTATGTGTTATTAGTGGTAAATTCAGAGAAGCTGGCCAGACTGAGACCCGACAGCCCCTCCTCGGATATTTAGTCATGCATATGGATGGATTTCTGATCCCTCTCATCCACCATCGAGGACGAGGGAATTAGGCCGGGGCGGAGAAGAGTAGCGGGCTTAAAGGGAGCGTCCATATCTGATTCTAATGGCAACGATGGAGCTATTACTCCCGCTAAGGGGCAGCGTTCATGCTTGGATTGTTGTTTGTCTGTTGTGGTGTCACGCAGGTGATCAACCCTGCGAGATTCGATGACCTTTCTGGGTCGTTCGCATTCACATCCGCGCGTGGAAACAGATTAGACGCTCCCCGTTTTAATTCCACGCGGTAATGCAATGTGTACCCATGATGGCATATTAAAATGTGCATTTCTCACTCCGCGGTAGTCATTAGCAGTTTACTCTTGCGCATCACTTACCTTGACTGCGGCCCATGATTGATGGAGGGGTTGGGGTGTTGTTGTTTATTTGTATATCAGACAATGTAATATTCATGTTGCACGCTTTTCTGAGCAGACGTTTGCTCGAGTCAGTGGAATGGTACTTGGGATTAGATTTTCACAGCAGATTGCTGTTATTAAAGGGAAAAAAAAATCCTTTGAGCAGTCATCTTCCGGGGGAGGCAATCTCTCGGGCTGCCGGAGTGCTGGTTCATGGCTCTTAATGCACTGAAGCAAAAGAGCTTTGGCCCACAACCTTTCACGCCTTCAACTCTCCTTTTTGTGATTGAATAGTTAATAACTATGAGTCGCCTCTAAAAGCCTGCTCCTCTTCTTTTTGTCTGTTTGTCCACTGCACCTGTTCGGTGCATGTCAGGATTCCTGTGGTCGCGGCCCGGATGCTAAGTCAACTGATCGGCTAGCTTTTTCTGCACCAGCAATTCTTGCTTCCATTTCTTATCCAACGCATGTGTTCGCCATCCCTTTTCTCCAATGCCATTTTTCCATTTAGCGGTTCACTTTGGTTCGTTTGTCCACTGGTAAATCCTGATTAGCTTTGCATTTCCTTAGCTAATTGTGAAGGTAGGATAGCAATAGGTACGAAAAAGAGCATCCTCATAGCAACTCACCGCTAAAATCAACAAAGTAAATAACGGCAATGAATGTGACTAGTAACGCAATGTCTTTTGAACACCAGTCAACCTTCAATTTGGTTGAATTCAGAAACAAATAGAGTTGGGTGAGCAGATTTTCAAAATTAAAAACCGAGACGCAGCAATTTTACTCAAAATGATATATGCAATGAATTCTCACCATTAACTATTTATAACAAATTTAAACTGGTGACTGGTGGTGGTGGTATTTCTTTAGCTAATGCTAAATACTAGTTTGTCTTTGATAACAGTTTGGTAGCAGTATTTTTATTTGGGGTTGTTAAATTCATTATAAAATGTTTCCACAACTCCTAAAATATGCTCATGGACTAGTAATTGCTGTTTGGTGTACTGAATGAGTATTTCTAAAGATAGTTGAAATGTCCAACAATGTGAACTGGGCAAGTTTAATCAGGTAAGTATTATATTGTATATAGTATTATAGTAAATAATACTTCAATAATATAATTAAAGTGCAGTACTCACTGCAGAGTTTGGACTGATTTATTGATTTGGAACAATATAGACAAAGAATCATTGAGCATGTACACATGTCAAGAACGACTGTTAAATAAAAGACTGTATAGCAATTCTAGCTTATTCAACACAAACAAACCACCTTCACATGAGGCTCATTGATATTTGTTAGCTAGCATACTAGCCTTAATGACACTTTAGAGAAACCACGCAAATTGATCTAAAATACACAATCATAAATACATGTTTAATAAACTCATTTTCTGGTTTCAGGAGTTATATATTATTCAAAATAACCAAACCTATTTTATATAAGGCTTAAGCATGACCATACTAGCCAAAGTTACATGTTAGCACCAATTAACTCACAAACCTTATTAGTGACAATATTTACATCAAATGTTAGATGATAGGTAATACACCAAATTCTAACAGCAAAGTAAACTATACAGGCTTTGGGCAGCTGCATTGGTAGAGAGGAAAACTGGACCGCCCACAAAACACCATAACTGAAACCTAATAGCACCAAGATTGTGTCAAAATAATTATTTTACTCCTCTTGCCGGGGCACAAAAACATTCAATCAATAGGATTTTTTCTTTTTCCAGAGAATGACAGCTGATAGTTTCAGAGAAAAAAAATAAAAACATCCTTAAGTTTTAATTTTCTTGTGATGTCAATGTTGGAGATAAAAAGAAGTTCTATTACCTGGCTAACACCAGGTGACACTTCAGGCGTCAAAGAGCTTCCCTTAAAAAAGGAATTGGAATTGGAATAAGAAGTCATCCAACTTTCATCATCAAACAAATGTTGTTATCCGCCAGTGTTTTAAATGACATTTTAGACCGTGGTGCATTGGTAACAGTATTTGACATTGAAAGTTAACACATTTGCTGGTTGTTTAGCACAATTTGTCCAAAAATGCCTGGAGAAGCAACAGCCTTGGTTTGACTTTCTATTCCGGGCTGAATTTTCTAATAGTGTCAAGGACAAAAAAAGAAGCCAATTATTAATTGTTGCACGGTTAACCAAAAAAAAAATCTGTCTTGAAAATGTATGTTTCCATTTTGGACATGGTTTTGAAAACATCATGTTTAGGGCTATCAAGGACCTTTTTGACTTTTTAGTGCCTCTGTGGTTTCCTCTATGTATTCATCTCTCGCTCTCTCCCTCTTTCTCACTCCCTCACACACGCGCGCGCACCACACGCACACGCCGGGACAGCTCATTAGCCCATCCTACGCTCACAGCTCTGGCAGAATGTGACCCTGCCTAATTGTGTACCATGCTCATTTGTTCCCACTGCATGACGTGACGATTGCTTATTTATTCTCCTCAGGGCTCCCATCTCACAGAAAAATGATTGGCTCATTTCATTCACTGCACATTTTTTTGAGCTTTATTTGATAAGCACGTTTCCCCCCCTGCGGCATTCAGATCCCTTCATTTACCCGTGCCTCGCAAAGTTTTAATTTCACCCGGGCACATCATTGCTCCGATTGCATTGTGCGCTAATTATCTGCGATACAGAAGAACTTTTGCACGTGTGATCCTGTTTATTCTGAAAGAATTGAGCGGCACAAAAGGGGGTCGACATTAATGATGCAGTGTGAATATTTGAGGAGGCAATTGTGTACACTAAGCACAACAAGAAGCTTAAGAGGGATTTGGACACCACGGTGGCTCGATCCGAATTAGCTATCCAAATTTGCATTTTGTTCTGATTTGACATCTAGTTAGAGGCCTGTTTCACAAATAAAGCCATTAAAGCTTTTGTTCCACTCGTGTAATAAGGGAGTGCTGAGGCACAGAAAAGGGGATAACAAGCCTTGGCTGATTGGGAATTTGGCTAACAGTGTTTCATGAGCCTCGTTCAAGCTGACAGTCTGACTCCTCTCCCTTTAGCTAGTCGGCATGGAACGGGCCCAGTGGCAGTAGGCTATTGGTGAGTACGTTTAGATTGTGTACATTTTCATTTCATTTTATTCACATTTATTTATGAGGACGTTTGATGTCACTTCAAAACAAAATTAAGAGCGTTACCCATTCTGCGTTATAAACCACATTTGAGTCGTTATGTTTGCTCTCTTAACACTAATGCGAACATATAATGGAAACACATAGACTTGCTAAGTATGTAATAGCTAGTTATGCATAACACATGAAATAGCATATTTTTAAAGAAACGGTGGTGTTTTTTTGTTGTTGTTGTTTTTTTAAATACACCGTACAAGAATGTTTGTTGTTTTGAGGGAAAACTTGATTTGAAATATGCGGTTTGGGGAAGGCTGGAAGAAATTACCACTTCTATTCAATTCAGGTTGTGTTGAATATCTGACCGATTTTTGGACCTCAATTATTCAGTCACTTATTCAAAGCATATTGGATGATTGGTGAGGAAGCTTCTGGCCTCAACACCCAGCCAGTGACCCAACAGCAGTTCTTGTATAACTGGTCAAACATTCCCACAAACAAGCTCAAAAATCTTGTCGAAAGTCTTGTGAGAAGAGTGGAAACTGTTTGAGCTGCAAGGAGTTGTGTATTGCATGTTGACCTTTGCTGGGCCTGCCACTGCTTTTCTCTGCACTGTTCAGACTATTTTCTAAAACCTAGGATCTACAATTGCATCTTATTCTTAAAAATAAAAATCTTGGTTTTGAAGGTGTGTTTTCTGAAAGCGGCCTTTTGCAGCAATGAGTTACTCAAGGCAAAAAGCCACCAACATGCAAAAGTATCTAAAACAATGCATTCTTTTGTGTTGATTTGTTAATTCCATTCGTGTAAAAAGTCGATCCCCGTTTGCACTTACCAGAGTCATTGTTTTTATGAATATATATCAGAGGTGTATGAAGAAAATAATGGAATATAAAAAGCAATTTTGATTTAAAAGATGAATTGATACACAGACGAATAAGTCGGTCTCAAATAAATCAAAAAGTTGCTGTAGAAATCAGGAGAAATTGGTTTGATGTTGATGATGGTTTGTTGTTTCTTTGTCCCTTATCTTCAATAGTTTGGCCTTTGATACCAACATGGAACTAAACATGACAAATGCTACAAACAACCTTCCTTTCCAGCCTTATATAAATCTTCTTGAAGGACATGTCACATATCAAGTACTGACAAGCTAAATCACAGTGAAAAATTACAAGGAACTCATCGCAACAATTGTGTTGGACAAGGCTCCCAACTTTCAAACTGGGGAGTTTTATCGCATATTAAGGTGTGTCCTAATCACCCCGAGTGTTTGTAGTCTTCATTCATTGTGGGGCCGTATAAGAAATACAATAATCAACATTTAATGTGGTTTTTTTCTTTGTGGTCCATCATCACGTTAGCCTTTGTTGAGTTGCTCAAAACAAGAAACACAGTTGATGAAACTCCTCGAGCTACAAACTCTGACGAGCCAACGCAGCCGAAAACTCTTAATGAACACGAGGATCGCAGCCAAATAAAAGAATAATAAAGGCATCTAAAGCTTAACAAGTTTGTCTTTGTTCTTCCACTCCGCCCACTAGAATTTGGCTGAGTGAGAGCGGGCGGCTCTCAGGGCAGCTCGGAGAGTTCCATGCCCATCGGCCTTCAATCACAAGGGATGTCTGAGTTTGACAGCATCAAGTATTTCTTCTAGAACAAAATAAGACCCCTAAGCAATGGTGGATGAGCTGTTAGTAACCATCGAATCCACAGGGAAGGAGACTAAGCGTGATCGCTCACTGTACACAAGCGTTGGTTAGATATGAGACCATGGACCAGGAAAAGAAAACATTATAGGATGCCGCAACACTGCTACATTCTTACTCTGACAGAGGCACATCGTATCGTTATTGTTTGTAGCATTCTACAACCTGATGCAAATGTCGTGAAAGTTGAGAGTGATGAAAAAGCATGAAACTTATCAGGAAAAAAAAAACGGTTGAATTGAGGCAATTGGACGCTGTTTGGTTGTTGAAAGCATTTCGGCTTTAATTTGTTCATACTGTGCAGGCATCAGCCCTATTTGCCTGAATTAAAGTGCGCCTTGAGACATTACCCATTTTCTTTTGTCCATATTAAGTCTCGTTGTACTTTCCCATGGTCCATCTAGTATATCCATGATGGGCTGATTTCAAATAGTGCGCACCTTGGGGGGTGTGATGTTATGCCAGGACAGGCTCGTATGACCCCGGGTAACAGACTTTGTTTTTGCCGTGTGAAGTGTAATTGCACATCCACAGCATTTTTAATTTTTTTTTATGGCGGGTAGCTGACACTCTTGACTGATGCTTACCTAATACTGTAACTGCAAATTGAGAACTGTAGTGATAACTGTGACCATCGGGTGGCAGTGTTTCCACACATACAACATAGTTATTACCTACATGCAATTCAAAGTAAGGAATGGAAATCAATCTTTCATATGATGACGCCCATACTTATATAGACAGAGCACACAATATTTTATTTATATTTATATTTGCTTTACTTCTATATATTTTTTTTCATCTTTTTGTTCAGTATAGAGTACTAGTATTGATACAACAGTGCATGCTTTTTGATAAGTGCTGCCTCTGAATTGGTCTTCTTGATGGAAATGTGGCCTAAGTTGGTGATAATGGCATGGCCAATCCAACGGGGAAAAAACATCATAGCACTCTCATTAGATGCCGTTATTTTGAGGAGCTGCAACAAAAGCTCTAACAAAACGTTTTTGTCAGTGCAAATGCTCATTTTTCACTATCCTGTGAGAAGTGTTAAGATGCTATATGATGATGCAACAAATGTTTTCATTAATCAAGTTTTAAGAAAAACTCCTTTTTTTATTTGAAGAAATACTGTACAGCAGGGTTCTCGAATAGGAAATGAGCTCGGTAGGCCGGACAAAAGAACGCTGTACTGTAGTTTGCCCAACCCTGCTTTCAACATTGTGTACACAAAAGAAGTACATCACTACCTTTTCAGTTTCACTCACAAACCACATGTGGGCCTCAACATAGAGAGGGATGTGCATTTTTTTTTTTTTGGAGGGGGGGGGGGGGGGTGTACCTTTGAAAATTCAATCAAGTGAAGGCCGTCTCCTGCTGGGTGACAGGGGGCTGAATTTTCCATCGGGCTTGCTGTGCTCCTAATGCAGCCTTGGATTGTAATTGCGTCCCAGAAGGCTCTTCATTTACGGGCAACAAAACCAACGCAGGAGCGACAGGACGAGAAAATGTTTCCACCGCACTGCAGTAGTTAATTAAAACAGTACTGTACTTGATGTTTATATCATCAGCCTCACTTGCACTCTTGCATGTAATACATGTTGTCATTGGCAGGAGAAATCCTCAAATCTTCAAATTCATTCATTTTCAGGAAATCAAAAATCTTCTTGCGTTGAGTTAACAGCCCAGTTCAAGATCATGTTCGATTGCTAATTTATGACTTGTTTTTAATATTATTCATTGGCAGTTGTCAAAAAAAAACTTTAGAACTTGAGTAAACCATACAGTTGTGATTACATTACTCTCCCAAGATCCTTTTCAATACTAAGAACCATGACTCGTGAAATAAAAATTTAAGATGACTTAGCAGTTTATGTATATGCACTTAACTTCATGGCAGACATGCTACTTTCTCTAAAATTACAAGAATCAAAAAACAGGCTTAGTCAAAAGTAGTTAGACTATTTCCTTATTATTATATAAAAAAACATACAGTTTTTTTTTCTAGCTTGAGGTGACATAATGCTGAATGGCTTCTGCAGAGTGAGGAAGCGCTAATCAGTTAACAAATCTCAAACACTAATTGATCAAAGGAGTTAACAGATTTGTTGCCAACATATTTTCACCATTTAAGATTGGGGAGAAGCGCTGAAAAAATGACTTAAAATAAAATAACATGGAAGCAGAGCAACATTATTAGAGCTAAGGAAACGGAATGAAATGAGTCAAACTAAAAGTAAAAATATTTTCAAACAAAATAAAATCAAAGGGTTCAAAAAACTAACAGTAAAATGAACTTTTACGTTGAGAAAACTACAACAAACTCACGAGAGAGAGAATTTTAGACATTCTTAATTTTTTACATACATAAGCTTTGAAAGTTACTTTTAACTGTAATAACTTTTAAGACAATTGTTTGACCTTCCACTGAGGTTCATTTGGAAATTGTTTTTTTTACTGTGTTGTCCAGAAGCAACGTCACCAAGAATCACCATGATGCACTGCACTTATTCCATTTTGAATTCTGTGGAATGTTAAGTAGCTACATTTGTTTTGTGGGTGGCTGTTGAGCTTATAGCTGATTAAATTCATTTTTTCTTCAACGTTATTGTTTGTTGATTACTCACAAACATACCTCGGGGATATTTTGTTCAATATATCTACCATGCATGTTTTGGGAAGTGTGGGAGAAAACCATAATAGCAGGAAAAATACACACAGGCACAGAAAGAGCATGCAATCTCTATGAAGGAAGGCTGAAATCAAACCCACAACCTCCGAATGTGAGGCAGATGTGCTAATCAGTCTGCCACTAGCCAATAATATCGATTTGTAAAACATGTTAAATTGACCATATTTGGACATGCAGGGTTTTTGCTGGACAGTGACACTGTTTCCTTATGCAGGTGCGTTTCCTAGTCCATCCATTAAATGGAATGATGTTTCTTTAGCTGTCCTTTTACCACGTGTGGCCGAAGAGCCAATTGAAGAGGTGTGGCCTTCCACCTTAATCCCCGGGTTTCTATCCCAGCTGCCCCCAAAGACCATCTTAATTCCTTCCATCATTACAGAAGACTCCTCACGGAGAGCTTTAGGAAAAGGTGACTGCTGACGATGTCATTCACACGCACTATTTCCAAATGTCAGCTCCTAAGCTCACATTTGTCTCATTAAAGTTGGCGCAGTCCATTTTTTATTCTCGCTTTCGCCTGCCATTCTCAATCAAGTCCACTGGGAGAATGGAGGGAGGCAGCCCCTCATAATCATGCTTATTTGCATGAACGCAAGTGGAAACAGTCAATCACAGGACAACAAGAAAGGGCCGGTGGGAGAAAGACAACTTGAAGGGATGGCAAGAGCCTTTTTTTTTTTTTTGGCCAGATAGATGCGTGCTAGTTAAGACGCATCAGTTGAGGGACATCAAGAAATGTCAATGCACCATGCAGCATCACGCAGCCTTTTTGTTCAACAGTCTTCTGACCCGAAGATTTACATAGAGGCCCACACATGATCCACCCACATGGAGGCGAGCCCTTCATCTAAAACGCATCCGTGTCTTTTGCAGCTCAGGGGCTTCAAAGGCTCACATATCACTCATGTAGATGTGAGACATCTTAGCAGGGGGATGACGGACTGAGGCTTTTTGCTTCTCTCTGATCCGCTGCACTCACCTGCACTTCGTCATCGCAAGACAACAACGGGGTGAAACGTTTCTTTTTATTGTGACCATTGGAGAAGGGCGAGAAGGAAAATAAAGCCCCTTTTAATCAATCATTCAATAAAGTAGTGAATATCTTCATTTATCCCTGAGAGAAATTTCTGTTTCTAGTTCTATTCAACAAACAACAGTTTAGGAAAAACCTTGCATGTCAAGTTAAAATCCATTTACCGCTCCAATTAGTCTCCCAAATCACAACTTTTCAGGTAATTAAAAAAAAAAAAATCTTGTTAGTAGTAGAATGGAACCTCAGTATTTGCAAAGTATTCTCAGTATTCTCCTTTGGAGCAAATGCTTGATTTTTTCCTTCTGGAGAAAAAAAAAGTTGAAACGCATGGTGGTTTTGTTAATCTTTAACGACCATATATAGTATAGTAACGAAGGTTTGAAGTTTTTTTTTTTTTTTTAAACTAGCTACAGTGACTTTTTTTTTTAAAGCAGATTGGAACATTGCATCGCTGCTTTTTGCAGGTGATGTGGTGCTGTTGCCTTCTTCAGGCAGTGATCCCCAGTTCTCGTTAGGGCAGTTGGCAGAATTTGAAGCAGTTGGAATGAAGATCAGCACTTCCAAATCTCAGACCATGAGCGATCCTGTCCCATGTAGGAGTTCAAGTATCTCGGGGTCTTTTCACAAGGGCAGGATGGAGGGAAAGATGGACTGGTGGATCGATGTAGCCGCTGTGCGGACACTTGGACGGTCTCTTGTTTCAGATACAATTGGCCGAAATGAATTTCCTCTGCAGGATTTGGGGGCTCTCTCTCAGAGATAGGGTGAGAAGCTTAGTCATCCGGAAGAGGAGTCTAGCTGCTGCTCCTCCACATTGATAGGAGCCATCTGACACTCCTCCCTGGTTAGATGTTCCAGGTATGTCCCAACAGAGGAGACCCCCGGGGATAACCCCGAACAGTCTGGAGGGACTTGTGTCTCTCAACAGGCATGGGAACACTTGGGGATCACCTCGGCTGGACAAAGTGGCTGGGAAGAGAGAAGTCTGGGTTTCCCTGCTAAAGCTGTTGCCAAAGCGTTTGACTACAGATAAACGGTGGATAGACGGATGGATGCGATTTAAAGTGGGGGGTTTTGTTTTTTTTTAAATGAGCATGTATTGCAATAGTGATAGTGAAGCTATTTTCCTTTTGAAAAATAAATAGCTATGGAAGGGGTACCTTTTATACAGGGGGAGGAAAACCATGTAATTTAAAAAAGCCATGTATATTCTACTTTTATGAAGCAACCAAAGATAGTAGGGATTTTTTTGTCCATGGACAGCATGACAGCCTATTTCTTACATGTGGTTGAGGACAAGCTTGACACAAACCTCATGACAGTGACTCAAATCTAACACCAATAGTGTGTGTCGCTGTGATGTCTGGCAAACATATCAAATAGGAGAGGGATTCAAACCTCAAACTACCTTGAATTAAATAAATACATATATTTATTGTTCCACTTCTTATACACGTATGGTGCTCAAAAAAAGAAAAAAAAAAGAAAAGCTAGGGAATCTTTGGGGCCTTGTCTTGTGCAAGTTCTCTCCCTAGTGGCCTGTACATAAACTGCAAGAGCTTAGACATGCTTGCGTGTGCTCACGTCTGTAATGGAAGTCTGCATGACCCTTCACAACCCATATCAGGAAGAAGTGTGTCGGGGTGTCCTGGGGGCCTCTTCCATGCGTACATAGTCTCAACAAGCTAAAGCAAACAAAATATGTTTAAGCACCTTGAACCACAAGAAAGTAGAGGAAAAGGTGCAAGAATGGCTGCGAAGAAAAATACGCAAGATCATGGTGCCACCAAGGAGCCATGTAAGTGAAGGGGGGGATGAAAACTCATTCTGAGAGCTTCATTCATCTTTAATCACAGACGCTTAACAAGCTCATATAACAAACCACTATCAGTGCTTTAAAATAGCAATTGAAAGTAATAAAAAAATTCTGTGTTTTGTTCATTTAATTTTCAGTGTTTTAAGAGTCATTTGTATAAAAACCTAAATAATGGGACATGAAAACCACTTTGTTAAAGTAACTGATAACTACTTTAGGTAGGGCAGTAATCAGTTACCTCGATGCTTAAGTTCTAAAAAAAAAAAGTAGTTAGATACTAAAGTACCTCAGTAATTGATTACTTCAATACTTAATTTAGTACCAGCCATTTTTAGCACCTGCTTTGAAATAAACTTGAAATAAATAAATGTGCCTGTGTTTGAATGTGTGGACGGTGAACAGACTTTCAAAAAAAAAAGTCGTGGTCATACGTCTTTGAAATTGAATGAGTGACAATACGGTGAATTTTGTGTAGTGGCGCACTGTGGTGTTTCTCAAATGTGAATATAATGTTAAAGGTCGGGAATCAGTTTACCTGACGCAGTGATTAAAAAAAAAAAAAAACTCCCCTTCCCTCAGTACTTGGCATAAGCACACAAAACAAAAAGAGCGGGTCACTCACAAGTGATGCGGAGTGTGCAGGGCACCAGCTGCTGGATGCTCAGGCCATAAAAAGATTTGAGAGGTGGCCGCAATGAAGGCTGCCGAGACCACAGTCGTAACGGCATCATCCCGCTTGCTGCCTACATCTCATTGTAATCGCTTTCCCCAATACGATTATTTTCCACAGATCTCACAATGACATGGTCAAACAAATGTAGGTAACGTCGCGTATTAATTAACGATAAAGTCAGCTTTTAAACCTGTCCGTAAAAGCGTATTTCTCTCTGTAAAGCAAGGAAATGGGTGTGAAATTAATTTTGGGGTCTAATTTGAAAATGAAGGTTGTTCCCCCGCTTTCTGCGCTCTGCTGTGGCCCAATTTAAATTGCTGCAGTAATGGGGGTCAGCCAGGAGTCAATATTATTTCTTTTTGTCTCGTCTGTGGGGACCAGAGGTGAGAAAAGCTCATCATGAAAAGTGAGAGAATTGGGCGAGAGGGAGGGAAGACACGGCCTGGCGGCGAGGTGGCTAAATGAAACGGTTCTATCTCCGCGGTGCATAAAGAATGGAAAGGTGAGGTGTGGGGAGGGGGGTAACACGCACAAAATCATTGTTGAAGAGGAAGCGTCAGCCACTTACTTCACGCTGCCGGTGTTCTTCCTCTCATTCTCCTAGTGATGGCTTCGTAGTTGCTCTTCGGCCAATGCCATCTGCTCTTCCATGTTGTTGATTTCCTCTTCAACTCGCCGATGGTTTTCCTGGGGGTGACGCACGTGATAAGAAGAGCAAAAGGGAGCATTGATTTTAAAACAGAAAGGAAGGCTTTGATCCCCCTTTGCAGCATTTTGGAAAACTATCAACAATCAACATTTTTTGTTCATTCAACAGTGGTCAAAACCATTGGGACAAGACTGGTATCAGTGGGGGATTTGGAAAAAAAATATCTTGTGATATTTTTCTCCAATATTCTGTGCATTTCATGATGCTTGGCAATTAACCTATGCTCTTGTTTTCATTTCAGATGGATTATTTGGTTGGCCAGGTAGAGGCACGCTACAAAGTTTGGAGCTCCGTTACTCAAATATAAAGATGGAGGGCATTCTCAAGTCGACGCTGAGACAATCAACAACTGTCACGCAAAAGTCATCGTTACAGGATCTGTGGCTGATACTCGAAGAAGCTGTGCATGTTCCTGTCGGGTCAGATGCCCCAGCAACTTCTGTAGCCTTTCAAATTTCAAACAAAATAATCCATCTCAAAGAAAACAAGAACATAAATTTAACTGCCATATATCCTGGAACATACACAAAGAAGTTGAACATTTTTTTACAACATTTAAGTACAAATAAGTATTTCAATATGTGAAATTAGTTTTCAATCAGCCTGTGTAGAAAATAAAAATAGTCCATAATCTGAGTTACTACAGAAAACAGAAAAGACCAAATGATGAGAGAAGACCCTAAAATATTTGCATTGAAGAGAGACAGTAAGTAATCCTATATGTAATTCCAGGTTTATTGCGCTGGGTGATTTTCACACACCATTGAAATATGTTGTGACAGGTTCACACATGACGCCTTTGTTCAAACGGTCATTGAGTCAAGACTGAGATAAAAAGGTGCTTCCTTTCAAACATAGGAAAAGAAACTATTGTTTGAAACGATTTCTTTTCTCTTTATAATAATGGGCATGAATTACATGCAGATTTCCCCCATTCGTGATTGGGCCCTGTGCCTACTGTGCACAAATAGCAGGGGTACACAGTACTTACAACTACATTCACCGTGATGGCGACTTGTAATAATGTCTTTGTTTAATATATAAATATTGCTTGATATGAAATTGGTTCGTGGTCAAAAAAACAACAAAAAACTAACAGTTGGGGACTGCTAATTTATTCGCAGGTGTCAAACTCAAGGCCCACAGCACAGATGTAGCCATCCACAACACAAATGGTCAACAAAAGCTGTTTTCAATTTTTGACTTTGTTTCTTTCTTGTGCTATTATGTGTAAACAAAG
Organism: Hippichthys cyanospilos; assembly: GCF_059441005.1. Taxonomy (NCBI): domain Eukaryota; kingdom Metazoa; phylum Chordata; class Actinopteri; order Syngnathiformes; family Syngnathidae; genus Hippichthys; species Hippichthys cyanospilos. Next base: position 17,174,637 of record NC_142372.1, on the reverse strand, counting down.
TGGGACCTTAAAATCTAGCTGCCCCCACCAGGCTTGCGGCTGATCAAGACGACTCCAACAGCATGAATAATGGGGCCAAAAATAAGCATTTTACTGACATTAAAATGCAAACCAGCATCAATATACCACTGACACTAACAACCCACCATTCATAACAATAGTTCCGCCCCCAGGTGAATTATTTACAACTGATTGTCCGGCTGTGTGCTCCCAAACACACATTTTGGCCACCTCAGGATTTCTGCAGCAAAACATTATACCAGTCGATAAATGAAACATTGTTGTTCACTTGGCCGACTCGGTGAAAAATCTCTCCTCATCTCCGAAACCAAAACGAAACTAAAGGACGTGCATAAGGTGGGCGTGTATTTTCTCTTCAACAGTCAAGTGCTGGGAGTTGCGAATTGCTCCTGTCTCACTGCTGTCGTCATAAGCGAGCTTCAAGCCCTTTTCATTCAACTGCCCGAGTGGGACCGGTGTTAGAGCGCAGAATTAGCAAGGAATGATTAGAAATGCATCAATGAAGGAAAATAATACTTTGGGAGTGTTAGGGTGAGGAATCAACATTGGAAGACAATTAAAAGATTAATAGCTGGCAAGGGCAGTAATGCACATTTGTACAGGCATGCTTAACTATGTCTTCCCTCAAGTACTTGGTGACGTTTGAGATGACTGACAACTCTTAGTAAAATAATAAAGCGCCTAAGCCACGTTTTCTTTATTTTGTCAGTTTTGTTTACAAATGCTTTTAAATCATTTACCGTTAATAATGTAAAGCATCACATATTCACCAATGCCCTGAGAGCAAACGCACGGCATACATGAAAGGTATGCAGCGTTTTCCACTACCTCAGACCTTATGGCTTTTCATCCGTTGTTTGATCAGCACTGTGTTGTGATGTGGATGTAAATGTGCCACGACTTCATGTGACATATTACGTACTTAAAAGAAAAACAAGCGAAATAGCTTGAGCTTGGCAGCTGGTGGAAGTAAGCAGCACCGGTGCGCATCCTGATGTCTGAACCACAGGACATTAAGTTCAACTTCTGCTGCTCCTCGATGTCTTTTAACTGGGAACACACCTCCCGCAACTGCCACACGAGATCGTATTTTCACTTTAGCATACTTGACATATTTGTTCTGTCAACCCCAGAGCAATTTAGAAACAACGAGCATGCTCAAAGTAGTCTTAAAAGTTCGAGGCTATTGTGTTGGCTCTTTTTAAAGAAAGACTAAACCACAAAATTAAAAACTATAAATGATTAAACTTCTAACACATTCTTGTGTGGTTAGCATTATGAGAGCGCAGCTGTTACTACAATGCCCTTTTCAAAAATCTCTCAAATTGCAAAACATGTTAGAATGTGAGGTCAGTGTGTGGCTCCCTTGTCATCAGAGTGAGTGGGAGTAGGACCTTGCGCATAGCCTTGGCGTGAATGAAGTGATCGTTGCACCAGATGCTGCAGTTGTTGTTTTGCCATTGCGTGTAGACATTAAGGTAAGTCAGGTGGTCACTCTTTGGCACAGACAACTTCTCCCTAACTTGGTATCTTTCCTCCTCACGGCCCTGAACAAAGGAAGGGTAGAAGGAAGAAAGGAAATGTAAAAACCAACAACAAAAACAAAGAGAAAGAAAAAAATGTCTATAACGAGACACTCACTCAAACCTTGGGTCTGTAAAAGTAGGCCACCACAGAAAGCATGGAAAGGATGATAAGGATGTCAGCGCTGCAGCCCAAGTTGCAGAACACAATTGGCATCTTAGACAATGCTAGATTGAGGAGAAACGCCACCATCATTCGCTCCGTTGGCGCCAAAGAACCTGAAAGCACAGTGTATGATGAGAGCATGAGCAAGATGATTAACAACATGATGCTTTACACTGAGGTACAAGCAGAGAAGCGGCGCAGACGGTTTTGGGCAGGTAAGGCTTATTCAGGGAGAATCTGCTGTTAACACATCATACAGAGGGAATTATCATTTCAACATCATTTCAATAAAAAGGCTGTAATTCAGAGGATTTGGGCAATATTGGGTCTCTAAATGATTAATTGGCTCCTTAAAATATTTGTCCATTGATATGATGATTGATTGTTGATCAACGGTTGCACTTCTAAAGTACATTAACCATTACTTCCCTTTCAATGAAATGACCAATTACCCGGTCATGGGAGTTTTATTCATCAACCTAAAAATTTAAAATTTTAAATCCACTTCAGGCGAGCTGAGCTGTGCTTCTTACCCAAAATGTGAGGCATGATGAGTGTAAATATGAAGACCAACGGATTTATTAGAGCCAATCTGAAAAATCACCACGAGATGTCGCTAAGAATCCTTTACCTTTTCTCAATTAAGAATGCTTCAATCTAGTCCAATCCAAATGAGCATTTTTACACCAATTGGACTGTTTCAATTAAAAATTGAAACTAGAATGATACCAGATCATTTCACAGAGGGAAAAAAACAACTTTGTTTTGATTTCATTTGTAGTTGTTTGTTAACATCATGTTTTAGAGATGGATCATTTTGGAATTTCATCCGCTGTAAAATATCATCTTCAAAATGATGACAAAGGGATCATGACATTCTCTACTCTGTGTGACAAGAATAAATATTTCTAATTCGAATCAAATGTCTTGTGCTGCACGTGTATACAGTGGCATGCAACCTCACCTCAATATTCTCCTGACCCAGCATGAAAATGAGAATGTCACCAACCGACCCATTGAGCTGGATTTGCAGGGCCTTTTTAATGGCTGCCTCCACATAGTACTCTTGAGGAGTCTTAACAGCAAAAAAAAACAAAAACCTTGTACCTTATGTACCAGGGGTGATGGGTCTCCTTTTTAAGGCTGACCAGCTGGTTTGTTCCACCATTCGAGGGATCTCATTTCAAGTTTCTTGGTAAAGGTCTATTCAGGGGTGCTACAAAGGAGGATCAGTCAGGAAGGTGTGATTTTCATCCTGTGCGTCCTGTCCATGGAGCAGGCTATTGGCTTCTTCAGGCCATGATCTCCAACTCTCAGCTTGACACTGGTTCTTGACCATGGCTCAAATCTAACACCAATTGAGCGTTTTGCTGTGATGTCTGGTAACGCATCAAATAAGAGTGCAATAGACCATATGGAAATCATCCATGAAAGTAACTATTTTTACATATGGACAAGGTTGCACTGGAGTATCTTTGCCCCTTTGCCCATCCTGTGAACACCAAGAAAAGCTGGTGCCACACTGAACTTGCTCCTTAAAGGCCCTTAGTCGGAATGCTGGGTTTGCATGTTCTCCTTGCACTCGCATGTGATTCCTCCCAAATTCCAAAGCTACGCATCTTAAGACTTTGTGTCTGTAGGTGTCAATGTGAGTGTGAATGGCTCCGTCTATACATGTCAAAAAAAAGTCCATTAATTTATTTCCAGGCGCTTGTATTGCGGACACAGCAAGAAAGAATACTGAAACCATCTTGAATTAAAAAAAAATACATACATTTATTGTTCTACACATAAATGATTTCAACTGTTAATATCCATGTAGGACTTCCCTCAGATGTGTGGTTACAAAAAGCTAGTTCATATGGAACACTGGAAGTAGGAGAATTTGTACGCCCCACATCACCAAATACAGAAACATGCGGAAAAGTACTTTGGATGTAAAAATACTCTTGATCTTTAATCTGATGTGAAGGTGTCGCAAAGCTATTTTGCAGTGCAGAATCAAGGTCTGAAAAAAAAAAGTAGGCAAAGCTAACAATACAAGTGCGACCACGATCATGTCAAGTGAAATAGGACTAAGTTTGTGGAGAAGCTCTTTATGACAAAAACACACTATGTGTTCAATACAAGGACTCAAAGACAGCCAAAATGAAAACTAGATCAGATCATCTGCCAAATGGAGACGTTTCAATTCCCTAATACTTACATGGGCATGCTATTTTCTTTTTTTAAGACAATTATTATGTATAATGTATTCAATATACATTAAACCCATAAGTGTAGCTCATGGATTTTATGCTGATGGATCTCACACAAAGAAAAAAAAAAGTTAGGGAACCTTTTATTTCTCTCCCTGGTGGTCTGTACATAAACTGCAGGTGCTTTGACGTGGCTGACGTGTGCTCACGTCTGTGATGAAGTCCGAATGCCGCCCCAGGAGGCGTTTCATAACCCAAATCGGGAAGGAGTGCGTCGGGGTGTCATTGGGGCCTCTTCTCTTCTTCCCGGCGTACATATTCTCAATGACCTATAGCAAAGAAAAAAAAACATTATATATATATATATATATATATATATTATATATATATAAGCACCTTGAACAACAAGCAAAATGTGGATTAAGAGGTTTGAGAATGACAGCAAGACTGGCAAAGGAAAAATACATGAGGGCATGATGCCACCATGGAGCGATATGAGTGAAAGAAGATGTGGCTGAAACCTCAATCTGAGAGTGTCATCAATCCTCTTTAATCAATGAGAATTTGATACAATTCCTTCAAAGAAAAGCTATCAGTAGTAGAAAAAAATTTGGTACTAAAATGCATATCATTGGAAATTTAATTGGGGGGGCATCACAAAATCAATGACGTGGTGCCTGTTCCCTTAAGCCACATTGTGTAGAAGTCAGAGTTGCTGTTTCCTGGTTTTATGTGAATGCCGCAGGCGCACAACCGCGTCACAGAGAGACCATACTTCGGAAACATCTTTTAATTACGAGTGGTACACAAACCTTCTATTTCCTCCTTTTTTTCAGTTTTTATTTGCAAATGGTATACAAGCCAGAAATGGACTCATCTGCACTCAAGACACAAAACGTCCATTTGACAATTTGACGATTAGAATGACATTGGTGAAAGATCACTAACGTTCCGTAACTAAAAGAAACATGACTGCCCCCATCTGAGCGGCACTCCCCATGTAATATAAAGACAAAATCATTGTGGAAGAGGAAGCGTCAGCCACTTACTTCACGCTGCCGGTGTTCTTCCTCTCATTCTCCTCGCGACGGCTTCGTAGCTGCTCTTCGGCCAGTGCCATCTCCTCTTCCATGTTGTTGATTTCCTCTTTAGCTCGCCGACGGTTTTCCTGGAGGTGACCGATGTCAAAAGAAGAACAAAAGGGAGAAGAATTCATCAAAAATAATTTAAAGAAATGTTGGTTTTGATCCCCCTTTGCAGCTTTTGATTCTTTAGGAAAAGTTTGAACAATAAATTAGGAACATGCCCAGCTCCAGAACTCCATTCAAGTGTAAAGATGATGGAGGAACGTTAAAACTCAAGTTGACACTAGGACGATAACGAATCGTTATGCCAAAGTGATTACTACAGAATCAGTAGCTGATACTCAAAGAAAGTGTTCCTGTTGGGCAGTGCTTCTCAGTTATATTTTGCAAAGCTACCCCACCTCAAAGAAAAAACCCTTCATGCAAATGAATGAGAGTGTAACGTTTCACGCTGCTGCTAACAAATAAAGTTTGACCTCTCACGGATCTGCTGATTGTGTAGGCATTAAAAGAGGCTTTTCTTGTCATGGGTCCCAAACACATTGAAGTTTGATTCGTATTTCTCCCGTTTTCTTACTCCATAGGTTAACAATAACAGGTACAGCATTCAGTCATGTCCTAATTTTTCATCTTTCCCTCACAGGTGACTATGCTCGTTCTAATGCACTTTTGTATATCCGCGAATTAAATGTGCTAACCAGGAACAAATATTCATATAGGACAGAAAGCCAAATGGTCTGTAATCAACAACGCAAAACTTCAGCATGTTCACAAAATACAAAAAAATGTATACAAACACCACAGCAGTGATAAAAAAGGCCCAACAATGGCTTTATGGCCTCAGGCGCCTGAAAAGGTTTGGCCTGAGGAAAAACACCATCAGAGTAGCACCAGGTACACTGCTCAGGGGAAAAAAAAAAAAAAAAAAATCGGAAGAGACTGAGTAGGGTGGTTTGCACCACAAAAATATCACTGGTTGTGAGTTGCCCAGCCTGGAAGAGCTCTACACCCAGCGTTGCCTCAACAAGTCTCTGAAGATCATATACCCCATAAAAGGCTGTTCTCCCCACTGAGGGTCCATGAGAGTATAGGGCTACAAGAACCTCCCAGCCTACACTAGCAGACTGAGGAAGAGTTTCTTTTTGCAAGTCATCAAACTGTTGAACAATAGTGCTATGAGATGTGCAATAACACAATTTTCCCTGAATGTTCCTTCATGAGTAGCGTTTCTTAGGATTTTAGAGAATGTTTTAAAGAAAGTTTTTTTTTTTTTTTATCTTACATATCCTGTATTTTATTGGAGCTTCTGAGAAAAAAGGTTTTTTTTACATGTATGCACTTGAGTGCATCTAAGTGACTAAGTGAATTTGAATCTGAACTCCAAATTAATTCACAAACATAAACGTTAAAATCCGAGCACTAATACAAAGAGTATGAATGGTTTCGCCGTTATAACCGGCTCACCAAGGGCAAAAACAATGACAATGTGGCTCCTGAATTTGGCAACCAAAGGGGTTTTCCCCAAACTAATCCCATAAAGACAGAAAACAAAAGTGTCACAAACAGATTAAGATTAATATTAAACTCATGCGCTGCCAGATCAGTTGTATCTATAAAGTTGCCTTACCCTGCCTAATAAATTACACAGGTGATAGATGCAAATGAAAGAGTCTGGGACAAACTACCTATTGACGATCAAAGCCAGTACGAAAGTAGCTGTAAAACCGTACCTGTCTGCTTCGACCGGCATGTTTGATGCTGTAAAACATGGGCCCCAGTTCTGCCAGCCACTCGCCATCCACAGCTGTTACACACTGCATGTACTCCTACAAGACAAAACAGGGAGTTGAAAATGCACACACATACACACTTCGGGACACAAACACACACGCACATTCACAAACAACAAAAACTTTTCATCAATGCCGGTCAATCTTCAGAGGTCTCACCTTGGTAGTCATGACAAGCTCATGGTAGATGATGTAGTCAGGAGTGTAACCCATCCCAAACAGCGAACTGGTCGGGTGAAGGTGACACGGCATGCCCGTTCTCACGTTCACGTATTCGCCAATGCCCTGAGAGCAAATACATGCCATAAACTATAAATGTGCAAAGTTTTCAGCTACCTCAAAGCTTAAAAGCATTTCCTTAGATGTTCATCACTATGGCTGTAAATGTGCCACGACTACATGTGACACAAGGACTGGGCAATTACACTGCTAAATCAATATATAGTAATATGAAATGACTCAAAATGTATATAGCAATACGGCGTTCAGTTTCCAATATATTGTGTATCAATTTTGAAATGTTTTCTTTTTGTAATGTTTTGCTGTAACAAAGCATTAAATTAATAAATTATAACTATCCATTTGTTCTTGGTTTTCGTTGTCTTTAAGTCAAGCCACTAAGTTTTTCCAGTTTTTCTTCTCTTAGGTTTTAAATTGGGATTGAAAGTGTAAACTTTACTTTTTAATCATGTTTGGTAAGCTCTTTGTTACTTGCTCTTAGTTAGAGATCCGAGCAACCGCTTACCGTGATCCTGACTACATCTAGCCAAGACACGGAAAGAGAAGGCATACCAGTACATTTATTGTATTAGGTTTAATAATTTAAGATTTGAATAAATATATGTACTGCAGTACATATGCAGGCGCGGTGTTCCGGTCCCCATTAACCGCAAAAAACGAGGGCTCACTGAATATACTTTTTTTTTTTTTTTTTTTAATTTTGACAAACATTGCCCAATATAGCACATTAAACGTTTGCTCCATCAGAGTATATCGCAATACGCTTTAAAGCCACGATACCTATGTACAGGATTACCTACATAAAGCAAGAGAAATACCTTGAGTTTGGCAGCCTGGTGGAAGTAAGCAGCACAGATGCACTTTCTTATGATGTCCCAGTCTGAACCACAGGACATTAAGTTCATCCTCTGCTGCACCATGATGTCTTTTAACTGGGAGCGCACCTCCCGCACCTGCCACAAGACATTATACTTTCACTTTAGCAAACGTGACATCTTTGTTATGGACTTGGTAAATGGACTTTCACCTTGGGTACTCAAAGCGCTTTACGCTAACTAGTCATTCACCTACTGATGACGAAGCAACTGGGGGGTTCAGTGTAAATGGTAAATGGACTTTCACTTATAGCGCTTTTCTACCCAGTCATTTACGTACTGATGACGCAGCATCATGAGCAACTGGAGGTTCAGTGTCTTGCTCAAGGACACTTAGACATGGTCTTGATGGTCAGGGGATCAAACCCACAGCCTCTCAGCTGGGAGACGACGACTCGACCAGCAAGCCATGCCGCCCCCGTTCTGTCAGCCCTACAGTATTTTAAAAACAACAGGCATGCTAAACTAGCCTTAAAGTTAGATAGAGGCTACTGTATCGGCTCTTTTTAAGGGAATAGACCAAACAACAAAACTGTATTAAAACCTTACCATGATGAAACTTAACATATACTTGTCTGGTTACCATGATGAATGAGCACAACTGTTACTATGATACTCTGCCAAAAATCTCTCAAATTGGAAAACATGTTAGAATGTGAGGTCATTGTGCACCCCTTGTCATCATAGTGAGCGGGAGTCGAACCTTGCGCATAGCCTTGGTGTGAATGAAGTGATCGTTGCACCAGATGCTGGAGTAGTTGTTGTTTTTCCACTGGGTGTAGACATTAAGGTATGTCAGGTGGTCACTCTCTGGCACTGAGAACTTCTCCCTGACCTGGTCGCTTTCCTCCTCACGACCCTGAGGATATACAAACATTAATAAGTCATCTCTTATTTTTGTTTAAGTTTTATTAGAGTTTAAAAAAAATCTTATCTGGTCCATCATTCAAAACAGTGTAACTATAGATTACAACAAAAATATTACCAACGACTCAATGTAATTAAACCTTTCACTACAGATTCTTTTTTTTCCTTTCAAAAAAATACCTACATTCTACAATTCTACAAGACTTGGAAATTTGTTAAAAATTCCCCCTTCCAAAGATATGGTCTACATATAGTAGCATATTATCAATATAGATTAACATACCATTGGAACTGTCAATCCCATAGAATTTGATAATTGTACAAAAAAGTGTCATTGAAATGGAAATTACTTTGTTGCCAAACACGAACAATTGCACGTATAAATATGTACCTATATATACCACTGAGATTCATTCTCCAAACCAAGAAATACCACTCAGACTGTATATCCCATAGACCACGATACTTGTACAAAAACATGCCAGAGAAGTGAAAATTACCACCAAATGAAATACATAGTGATCGGTGTAATCTATAGTAACTATAGTAATCTATAGTAACACACATTGAGCACATATTTATCAAGATATTTCCGCAGTACTAGATTGTTAATTCACGAGAAATTGTACAACACATCCTACCTTGTTGAAGGTCGGCCCAGCCTGTTGTTTATGTAAAAGTTGCTAAAAGCCACTAGCATCAGTAAATAGGTGTGTAATGAACTGCTGGGATGCCATTTCATGTTATTGCTATGATTCCTATACCCACTGTGATTTTTCAAAAAACTGCGGGATGCATTGTCCCAACGGGAGTGAACGAGTTAAATAAGAAATTGCATGTATTTTGTTGGGTAAACTGAAAGACATTACAATATCTAAAATGCGTCAACAACTTCAGATCAATTCATCAAGTAGCTTGAGGCAATGCCATGAAATTATTGCCACAATTTATTCTTGATGCATGAAGCCTCATGTGCTCTTCATAAAAAATACATAAATTAAAAATGCCGTACTATAAAAGTTTGCGATCAAAAATACCAAATAAAACACGTAAGGAAAAAGACTGACTTGTCTACAAAATAATGATTAGGTCAAACCTTGGGTCGGTAAAAGATGGCTGGCACAGACAGCATAGAAACGATGATGAGGATATCTGCGCTGCAGCCCATGTCGCAGGACACAATTAGCATCTTTGACAATGCTGGGTCAAGAGGAAACTCCACCATCATTCTACCAGTTGGTGTCAAAGAACCTAAAAGCAGTGATTAAATCAAGTATAATGAATACTTCAGTAAATGACGTGAGCATGTACTGTACATGATGAGTTACAGCATAAGTTGCTTTAACATCAAAAGCCTACTCGCATGAGGAGAACCCGGCATAAAGATACTTATGTATCTATCTGTGTACAGGTGGTGGGTGAACTACTGACAGTTCTGCATGCTAAAGCGTAGGGAGCAAGATCAAAAACCTCGCCTTATGGCTAAATCCTTAGGAGTATTGCTGAGAATGAGATGAAAGGAAGGCCCAAACAGTTGAATAAAACATTGGATTGGGTACCAGCCAAATACTTCATTGGCCAAACCTGCACCTAGCCTGTCTGCAAATGTTGTGTTTAATTATGAGGGGACATGAATCAAGAAGCGCCAAGTCGAGGAACTGGAAAAAAAAAAACGTTGTGTTGTACTGTTGCAGTACTTCATTTTGACCTCAAAATTAAGGTTGATAGAAAGTATTTGAGTAAGGCCTATCCCACCAATTGATGGGCTAGCTGATAAACCAGCCGAGACCAAATTTTGGCCAATGGTTTTATTTAATAAATTAGGACGTAAGAACATAAAACAAAATACATCCAAACAACCCTCCACCTCTTCTTCCAAAAACAAATAAATAATAAAAAGAAATTGAATCAGCTGAAGATCCAAAGATAAAGTATTCTAAAAGTCAACTGTTCTGTCTGTAAATAATAATTTTATTGTTGTGATAAGAAAAAAAATCTTAAGAGCCGCAAATAATTGTTATTCTAATAATCGTCTAGTTAAAAGACAGTCCAGAGATAATTATGACTTTTGTTTTTAATAATTCTCACATCAGAAAATAGTCAAAGATGTTGATCATTGGCTACAGTACTCAATTCGTTATTTTTTCTTTTAAATAATCAAAAGATTAACTGGTCAGTGGAATTTCATTTGCCAAATATCAGGATTGGCATCAGCCTAAAAAAATCCACTTCTCAAAAATCTGAGCCCAGTATGTGAGGCCCAATCAGGGTTAGGATTAGAAAAATGTATATCGGGACACAATTTCAAAACTAGAGAATACGGTTAAATATAAAGAGGAATATAAATTAGAGACAATCTAGAAAATCACCACTAGATGCCACTAAATCTCCTTTACCTTTTTTCAATTATGAACACATCTATCCACCAATTCTATTCCTAATCTGACCAATTGACCAATGTCTATACCAGTGGTCCCCAACCTTTTGATCACCGCGGCACAGTCAACGCCTTAAATTTAGACTGCGGTCGGGATGGGGGGAAGGGGGTGCTCTCTGCTCTAAAAACCACATCACAAACGTATGGACGGGGCTTTCTGTTGTAGTTTTTGTCCACTTTTTTTTTTAATCGCACGAGGGGAGGGGAGTGGAGCGATCTTGCTGTGCACGGTATGGAAGAGTACTACATGAGTACGCTGCCAGGCGCTAGACGGCACAAGCACACAGATTGGATAATTTCCCACAGCACACCTGACAATATCTGTGCCGTGGTAATTGGAACAATTCTTCTATTTAACAAATTATTTTTCGTCTTAGTATCAAATGACAGTAACGTTACTATAATGAAACTGTGAGACTCAGACGTAAGGAACATCGAAAGCGAATGGCATATTTTTGAAATGACACAAGTATCACAAGCCATTTCACATACCAGTGTTATCAAGTGCTCCCAGGATCCAAAGCTGGTACATGGAGTTGAGCATGTTGTCTTCGGGTGGCGGGTCCATGAAGTGGAAGAGGAGTAAATCTTGAACACCCAGCGATTTCAAAAGCAGAACCACATTGGCCAAGTTGGTCCTCTGAATCTCTGGTATGGTGGTGGTCAGCATCTCATTCTTATAGGCACTCTGAGTGTAAAGCCTGAGTGCAGAGACATGGCAAAATGCACTCAATTAATCATTCCTAATCACAACGCTTCGGTGAGGACAATAAATAAAACACCTGTAACACTGCCCGGGTCCTGTACGACCTGCTCTTCCAGCACGCTGGTTGGCATTTGCCTGGCTGATGGGATATACTTGAAGCGCATCCATTCCAATGCGAGGATTGAACACCTGTTGATGATGCATAAAACAACTGTTAACATGATAAAACACATTGGAGGAATATTTTAACTACAAGGTGTTTAAACCTTAAGTTTGCAGTATCCGGCGTCCACAACAAACATGATACCGTCCACAGTGAGGGAAGTCTCTGCTATGTTTGTAGCAACAATACATTTGCGAACACCGTCTGGGGCCTGCGAGAGTGAAGAAAAAAAAAATGGTGGTGACAATTTTCAATCACTGGTCTCCATTATACCAATCCAAAAGAAATCCACAGAAAAGTCATGAAACAACCAAAAACATGCAAGATGAAGTAAAAAATAAAAAGAAACCTTCTGGAAAATTTTGGCCTGAAGGTCAGAGGGCAACTGGGAGTAAATGGGCAGCACAGCAAGTGCGGGAGCGTTGTCCAAATCCTCCAGTCGCTCCACAATCTGATCTGATGTTACCTACGAGGACAAGGATGTACAATATTAAATAAGGCAACTACCAATCAGCGGCTATTACATTGGGTACAGCGGATCCAATACAAGTGTAGGGTAAAAATCTGTATTTGCAAAGTGTACTTTTTGAAGACAGATTTACATATTAATCTAACAATGTTAATTGCATTGTACTCAGCAACTGTGTCAATATAAAATACAGTCAAAGTACTACCTGGCATTGAATTATGTATATGTTAGAATATCATAGAAGAATACATTAATTTCACTATTTCAATTAAAAAAATGAAACAGAAATTATATGGATTCATTTATCACACGGGGAAAAAAAAACATGGCCATGGTCATTGCCTCTTTAAGTACAGTCAGCCCCCTGCTTACGAGCATCCTGATTTGCGAACATTCCGCCTTACGAGCGTGGATCAGGGAGAATTTTGTCCTCCGCTTACGAGCAAACCTCTCGTCTTGCGAGCATTCCGACAAACCAGCCATTGAGTATGTAGAAATGTTCTCGCCTAACTGCGTCAATATATTCAGCAGTTGCGTCATCTACAATCATTAATAGATACTTATGGCGGTAACGTGAACGCTATTGGTCTTACAATCTCACACTGACTGTCTCACTCACGGTGTCTAAATATATTACCATTTAAGTGTAGTGTTTGTACAGCTAAAGGGAAAAACAGCTGACATGAAATTAAATGTGCCGATTGCAGGACAAAGAATTGTCATTGGTTTAAATGTGTGTTTTTTTTTTAATTAATTGTCAATACATTCCAACCGTTTAAAAAAAAGTGCGAATAATTATCAGTCAGTCAAGGAGACGCCAATATGCTATTGGTCGATTAAGGTCACCCGGTCTCACTCACGGAGATGCTATTGGCCGGCGTCACACGTCAATCACAGAAATGCCGATATGCTATTGGCCGAACGCCTTTATCTAGCTTGATGGGACAGGATGGAAGGAAGTAGACAAAATGAGTGAAAAACGGAATGTTTTGAAGACTTTGCAAACTTTATCTGTTAGACATAGCTTCTAAAATTACTAGCAGCGGTAAAGGAAGAAATAAGAGGATGATGTTTTAGTATCTCCGTGATTTGCACCATGACTGAAAGAGTTACTGTAACACTGTAAGACCAATAGCCTATATGCGTTGCCGTATTAACTCAAGAGGTTAATCTCTGCACCCTATTACGGGTGATGTTACAGCGCCATATAATGGTTGCTTGACAAGATTGCATGTCAGGTTAGTCGGCGATCTCCCGATATGCATTGGGACAGCGTCATTGTTGCAATTCTGTGAGTTGTAACCAAAGGTGAACTGACGCTCGAACAAGCCTTAAGTGTGCTGCCTAGTAAATGCAACACACACAACCACCTCTCCGCTTCCACCGTGCTCAATTCACGTCGGGAAAAACAGTTGACATGAAATTAAGTGTGCCGATTGCAGGACAAAAAATCGTCACAGATTTAAATGTGTTTTAATCAATAGGATGTCAATACATTCCAACCGTTTAAAAAAAAAGTGCAAATAATTATCAGTCAGTCAAGGAGACGCCAATATGCTATTGGTCGATTAAGGTCACCCGGTCTCACTCACGGAGATGCTATTGGCCGGTGTCACACGTCAATCACAGAAGTGCCGATATGCTATTGGCCGAACGCCTTTATCTAGCTTGATGGCACAGCTGGTTGGGATGGAAGGAAGTAGAGAAAACCCTGACTGAAAAAGTTACTTTGACACTGTAAGACCAATAGCATATCTGATTTACCGTATTGACTTAGAGCATTCATCTCTGCTCATCTCTGCTTATCTCAGCACAAGTCACGTCTTTCCAAAGGTAAAAGTCATTTATCCTTTGTATTTGTTATTTAATGCAACTGTACAGTAGATTATGTCACTTAATATTAATTTATGTATACAGCGTGATGATTTTACCTAAGGCTTCTGCGCGCGTTGCACGCACTCACGAATTAACATGGGTTTGGATTGCCCGCTATACGAGCAATTCGAGATACGAGCGTAGCCGCTGAACGGATTAAGTTCGTAACCCGGGGGCCCACTGTACTTTAATTTTTTTGAGCACAGCCATTGATTTACATCTTTTTAGTTTTATGTCATAGTTGCTGTATAAATTGACACTTTGAACAGATAGCATTACTTTACTGGTGGATTGTCTCCTGGTGGCTAGCAAAAAAAAAAAAAAATGCAAATAAGCCACACTAGACTGTAAACTGCAAGGCTTAAATCATGAAAAAAAAGTTGAAAATTAATGGCCGAAAAAAATAAGGTGTTTCAAATTCTTCAATCTTTTTGTGCTGCACGTTTATACAGTTGCATCGACACTCACCTCAATATCCTCCTGCCCCGGCATGAAAATGAGGATGTCGCCAATCAACCCACTGAGGTGGATCTGCAGGGCCTGTTTCACTGCTGCCTCCACGTAGTCCTCCTGAGGAGTCTATATATAAAAAAAAAAAAAAAAACGTGTCAATCAATGACGCTTATAGAATAAAGCCAAAAAGCTGAAATTTATGCACCTTGCTAAACAATATATCCACTGGAAATGTTCTTCCTGGGATGTGGAATATTGGGACATTTCCAAAAAACGCTGCAAATTTGTCGGAGTCCATTGTTGCTGACGTTACAATTAGTTTTAAATCTGTGCGCCGAGAAACAACCTGGTAGGAAGGACATATAAAATCAAAAGATGAATCACAATGTTCATGACTTCTCGTGCTTAAAACGAAACAGGCATTGTAAAAGTGATCAAACCTCACGGAGAAGACCAAATAGCACATCAGTGTTCAAAGAACGTTCATGCGCTTCATCCATGATGACGGCGCTGTAGTGGTCCAGATCAGATTCCCTCAAGGACTCTCTCAACAGGATGCCGTCAGTCATGTACTTGATCATCGTTTTCTCGCATGTGCAGTCTTCAAAACGAATTGCATAGCCCACCTGCAGAATACATACCTCATTTCTATTAATTATATATTCTATAAAACACGGAATTGCACCCACTACCTGGGAGTTAATCCAGTTGGCAAATTTGTGATTGTGATGATAACTGTTATTTACATACATATACAGGTTAAATATAGCACACACATATGTGCGCACACACACACACACACACACAAATCAGTCAAATAAAAATAAATTCTTCCACTAGGCGGAAGTTTTCCTTTTGCTTTTGAAGGGATTTCTAAAATGTTTATTGCAGAAACAAACTTACATTACGAAAAAAGTGCAACCTGATCTAATTTTCCCTGCTTCAATTGATTGGAACTGATGCGTCATTATTCATTTCATATAAAAAAAAAAAAACTTATCTGAAGCACCTATATATTCATCAATATGGGGGCAAAATCAACAGTTCTAGAAGTATCCAAACCTCAAAGGCAAAGGGGTGTAAAAAAACAAAAAACAAAATCACATAAACTTCAGCTAGCTAGCCCTCACCTCTTCTCCCAAATAAATACAATAACATTGTGTGAAATTACAATGATGTGGTGTTTTATTTTTCCCCAAACAGCAAAGGCAAACGCGTGTATAGATCACTAAAGCCTCCTCTTCACCGACTGTTTCTACAGTACACTGCACGACTCTGCCCGACAACAAAGGACGTTGTATCCACCACAAATCCCCGGGAGCCCCTCCTTACATCGCCAGTGACATTATGTTACCGGTGACTATAGCCAGCACGCTGCATACAGTGACAAAAGAAAAAACAACAACAAAAATGGAGCGCGCGGAAGGATAACTTTACTTGGTGCTTGGATTGTGACTGTTGTGGCATACTATACTGCATCTACCGTAGGATTCTTTTTTCCCCTATCCTTCGTTAATGGTGACAGTTTCCCCAATCTAGTTTTCTGTGCCACATATCTGACACTGTTTCGGAACCACAACAGAAAAAGCAAGTAGGGTAGAGACACCTGGGTAGATTTCTCTGTGGAAAATGTGATTTTGTCAAGTAAAGTAGGGGAGATAGCTTTGATAGAGAAACTGCGATAAATTTCAGCTAGTTAGCGCTTACCTCTTCTCCTAAATTGGTGCCTATCTCCTCGCTGACCCGCTTGGCCACACTCATGGCAGCCACTCTACGGGGCTGAGTACAGCCCACCATGCCGTAGCTGGTGTAGCCATCCTCATGGAGGTACTGCGTCAGCTGAGTGGTTTTCCCACTGCCTGTTTCACCAACAACAATCACAATGCTGTTGTCTCTAGAAGGGGAAGAGACAATTGAATAAATGACTGCAGCAAAAGAATTTTATCTGTCAGTGATTTGTCTTTGAATTTATTTTTTTTAAACATATAAATACAATTTCATAAAAACACAAAGCCAGAAGATCATTGATAAACATCATAGTTCTGTACATTTTATACGTACAAAAGAAATAGAAAAAATTAGAACAAGTTCTCGTCCTGAACCTTGTTCTAAAAAAATCAATAAAAATCATGTTCTCCTGTTGAAAGGCTGTTTCTACCTGATGATGTTAAGAAGCTGCTGCCTCACAGCAAAAATAGGGAGGTACTGTCTCTGCTCCAGAATGCTTTTCTTCTTGGCAAACTCACTGCTGGCCTCACTCTTTTCTTTCATGTGATCTGCAAACTTCTGCTCAGCTCTGTAAAGTCAAGCGTGAAAGAGACAACACTGAAGTTAATACAAACGTTTGGACAAAGAAACAGCACAGCTGTGAGAGCAAGACATGGTTGCTGCATTGTGAAACTCCAAAAACACCGACCTGTAGTCTACTTTGCCATCCTCGCCAACCTCTTGGTTTGCACAGGCATCGTCTTCTTTCTTCTGGATGCCCATGATGTCTCCCAGCTTTGTGCCAGCTAGTTCCCAGTGCTTGTGCTGTGCCTGAAAATATATTTAAGTATTATGTTATGCTGGTCAGAGAGCAAAGATTTTTTTAAGTCAAGTCAGATTTATTCATACAGCTCTTGTTTCATATAGTTTTAAAAAATTATATACATATGAATCCCTCGTTTTTCACGGTTAATGGTGACCAGAACACCCACACGATTAGTGAAAAACCGAGAAGTAGCATCAACACCGCCCCCACACACACACACAGAATTAAACCTTAACATTGACTGCACTGTCATCCCTTCTCTTGCCATCCCTTTGGCTTTTAGCTGACCAAACATGATAACAATCAGTTTACACTTGAAATTTAAATCTAGGTAAGAGATTTAAAACGCTCCAGTGTCGCGCTGCTCTTTCCTGCTCTTCCTTCATGTCTTCCTAACAGCGTTTGTGAGTTTCATGAGTGAGACAGCCACTCCTACAAGACACGTGATTGGCTCCCGACGCGACCATCGGCAAATGACGGCGGGAGTAGATTACAACAGTATACATCCCTAGTTAACAAAATACCTTTTTGCGCTCTTTCTGCTCGCGGTGTTTACGAACAAGCTGACTTCCCTTGCGGGAAATGATGGCCATATCAGAAGTGGCGTCTTTCACAGGGATGATTGGTTCTGGCTGCCATGACAAGGCAAAAACGCCCACAAAGACAAACACAGAAGTCAGTCAAAGTTTAGAAAGTACTCTTGCTCGTTTCCTTGTTGTTAAGGTAAGCCAATCTTGCCTTACCTGTTTGGTGAACACTATTCTTCCATCGAGGAAAGGAGGGACCAAATTGTGAACCAGTAAATGAACCTTTGTAGCGTTATCCTCCTCAAAGTCCTCGTCGACCTCCAACCTCTGCACCACACCACTTGTCAACATACGGTTCGTCTCCCATCGTTCATTGTCCTGTTAAAAGAGAAACAATGCCTGTTAGCGAGACAGAAAAATTAAAGCTCACATACCCGGTACACCAGGGTTAGGTTACCTCATTGATTTGACGTTTTTGAGCAGATATTCGTTTCTGAGTCTGCTTCTGAAGGATCTGCTCTCTCTTCTTGACATATTCTTCAGATGTGGAAGTGAAAGGGTTGTGGAATTCATCATACCCTTCATCCATCATGTACCAGTCCCTGTCGGCTTGCTGCAAGCGATGAAAGAATTATAATTAAAGAATGAGTAACACATGTATACATACATATACAAATATTTCTATTAGGGATGCACTGAAACTATACAACCATACTCATACTCAAGAAAAAGCTCTGATACTACGACACCATTAGCACCTCACGAACCGGACAATACTTTCCCAATATGTGGCATAGCAGCAATGTAGAACTACTTTAAAGGGACAATGTGTAAGATTTAGACTGTTTTTAATTACAGACAGCCGAAGATGCTGCATTTACCGTTGGCCGTAGCCACAATAGACATGGCAGCTTCCGGAGGAGTGCCATCCCCCATGTAATGAGATTGAATGATAACTAGACCTACGATTATATTTATAACATAATGTTTGTCGTTAAAAACACATTTATTTGCAAGTTTTTAACATTTATAACAAATTAACTTATTCCTTCTTAATGAAAACTGGTCGAAATCTTACACATTGTGCCTTTAAGGTAAACACAAAAGACAACACTTCCAACTTCAAACACTTACAAGCAACAATCTGATAATAATGTGATGATGTATTATTTCAGTTGTCCTGTCCCTTTTATTTCAGACCTAAAATGTCTCGTGTTTTGAGGTTAGAAAAAAATGTAAGACAAGACTGACAAAAACATGCAGATAAATATTAAAATGCCAAAATAGACAAATTGTTCCTCCAAGTTTTGAATTTGCCAGGTTCAGGAAAAGGTTTGATTTTTGAAAAGTATATGATTATAATAAAGTGCATTTTCACCACAATTGCAAGACAAAGACAGCATTATCAGATAACATGTTTGATACTGGTAGTCATTTTCTGTATATCTAACAAAAAAAAAAAGAGTGGTATCAGTGCATCCCTAGTAAAGAAAACATCAATAAATCGACCTTTTGATCTTCTTCCCACTGCTCTTTCTCATCCTCGTTATCAAAAGAAATTCCAGTCCCTCCTTCCTTTTTACCTACAAAAATCAGAGTAATCCCTCATTAAAAATGTTTTGGAAGACACATTTATTGCATTTTAACTCTATTGTGGGTGTTAGTACCTTTTCCTTGGGATAAACGAGGTGTTGAACCTAAATGCTTTCTGTCATTGGCCCACTCGTTGTACTTGTAGGATGGGGTGGGGAGAGGTGTGTTATCAGCATAACGGCCTCTCACTGATCTGAAGTCAGAGCAGAGAGGATATTGCAGAAGATTTAAACATGTGATAATAATCCTCAACCATGCTTAAACTGATGTTTTTAAGGCATTTATCCATCCATCCAGCATCTGGACTACAATACTTGTCCTAATGAGGATGGAGACCTTGTTGGACAGAACCTATCCCAATCGTCTTTTTGCAGTAGACCGGGTACACAGCGATGAAAAGACAATCACACTCACAATCACAACTACGGACAATTTTAGAGTTATAAATTAACCTAAAACACTTGCTATTGGAATGTGGGAAACAACTGAACATCTGAGAAAACCCCACACAGGCACGGGGAAAACATGCAAAATCCTAACAGGGGGGGCGGAGGGGGAAGTGAATCCACAACATCTGCAATGGGAGGGGGACGCGCAAAACAGTCATCCATCGTGCTGCTACTTTTAAGGCATTTTATATTTTAATATCAAATGTTCACCTGTCCCTTCTCTCACTTTCCCGGCCAGTGTGCCGACTCCGCTCTGATTCTATTGCAGGGGAGGGAGATTCCCACTGGGAATGCCGCGAACTGGCATAACCGCTGTCGTCTTCTTCCCAGTTGGAGCGGGAAGGCGTCGAACCATCTGTGTTTAAAAAAAAAAAAAAAATTGGTTGTAGTTGGGGTTTTTTTTGTAAGCAGTCTATAACAAGGACTCTTATCATTAGTAATTTGCTCTTGTGAACGAAACGTGGAAATGTATATGACAGTTGTTAAATTCATAATATTGTGATGGTCTCCTGAAAAGAAATAAAAAAAAATAAATACCAGTATTATTGTTGAAAGTGTGATGCAGAAAAGCCCAAACAGTTTTTACTTTTTTTTTTTTTTTTTTTTTTTTGGGGGGGGGGGGGGGGGGGGGGGGGGGTCGGGCATGTGCCATTTTTTTTCCTTGAAATCCATCTTATTCATGGATAAGGTCTATGTATTTGGTATGCTCATTTTTCTTACTAATAAGACGAATTGGGCATTCTATAATTACACATTACTAGACAGGCAAAACTATAAAATAGTTTAAACCTGTGCGGTAATAGGTGGTACAAATAGTGACATTATAAAATTAGTTACGAGAACTTTACTGGGGTTTTTTTTTGTTTTTTTTTAATTGCCTACCTTATTAATTACTCGATTGTGGAATGAGCCTGCTCAGGGAAGTGAACAGAATAAGAACTTTATTGTGTGGTATTATTATGCATATGATAACAAAACTGTTGAGTCTAGTACTTGTAAGAAACGTTCATTCTATGGTGTGTCGTAGTTGTTTTATTCGTGAACTCAATTGGCTTCCTAGGAGAATAAAGAGCATGTTAGTACATGGGCCTTTAGTTGGACATCTACAACAAATAAATGCTCATATAGCTTTCAGTCATTGTAGGCACTCTATCATTTTTTATATGATTAGTGTAAAATTTAAAAAAATAAGTGAAATAAAAACCTCTTGGACGCTGTTGTGGTGTGTGTGGTTCATCCCGTCTACAACCCCGGCTGATGCGATCCGACCAGCCATCTTTCTGTGAGCGGTCACTTCGCTCACTGCGGTGTGAACGCTCCAAGCGGCTGCTAGAACTCCCGTCTCGAGAATCTCATCAGAAAAAGGAATGTTAAAACCACAGCTGAGAACTGACAATTAATTACATTAAAAAAAATCCCTTCGTAATTACCTCTTTCACTTTGGCGATCTCTGCGTTTGTCTTTGTCTCTGTTCCTTTCTTCCTTCGAGGATATGTAGACACCTTGTTCACGCTTGTCTTTAACTCTCTGCTCATGTCGGCGACGGAACTCCTCACTGACTCCTCCGGGACTGGAAGGCGTCTCGGAGCCACTGGTACGGTACTTCCTGCTGTCGTGGTGAAAAACAAAAAGATTATTGAATCAATCACTAACAGGTTGTACATCTGATAATCAAAGTTTCCCTTGTGAGTTTTTTTCCTATTCCAAGCTGTTCAATTCAATAAAATGACTGTAAAAATGAACAACTTGAAAGTCTAGTTCATTATATTAAAATGTAAATAAACTGACTTACTTCTCTTTTTTATCCTGACCATTTTTCTCATCATCTTCATCTTCAGAACCAGAATCACTTTTGTTTTCCTCCCAGTCCTTGTATGAGGAAATCTTGGATTTTTTTCTCGTGCTGTCCTCACCAGTGGCTTCACTCTGTTCTTTACCCCCTCGCTCTTTCCTTTTCTGGGCCGCCAGCAGATCCAAGCCCAGCAGAGAGGTGCGTGGTGTAGGAGCCCGGAAAACATGGTGTTCTGCTGCAGAGCTCTTCTTCTTGACGATCAACCCTCCAATTTGGACTTTTGGATCCGTCCCCTCTAATCTATGCATGGAATCATCGTCATCCATTATCTGCAAGGGGAATATATATATGTGTATATTTATTTTGTTTCCATTCAAACATAAGTTATTACAAAAGGCCGTGCGTGCCGTTTAATCTAGGTTCAATTATGTACAGAACTTTACATTATCAGACAATGATCTAACGTGAAACTTACCAAAGCGTGGTGAACGATGGTTCGCTTCCAATCTTAACGGGCAAAAACGTCAAAAATGTTCAGAACGTGATTCGTTTTCAGATGAACTCATGAAAATTTAACATAAATTTCAAATTAGGATTTATATCAAATCCGCATATCTGCGTGGCTGCTACAGAAACAATTATTTCGACAGCACATTCGTCAAACGAACGTGAATGTTTACAGACGAGTGAACCGCCATTGCCGTACTTTCTGCTTCTTCTGCTTGAACGTCGACAGACCGGGCACCTTTGGTGCACTTCTGCCCTCTAACGGTTTGGTGGTAATCGCCTATAACACGCCCAATCTGAAAATCGTTATAAGAATTTGCAATGTCTATTCGTGCCCTGTTTCAATAAAACTTCTATAAATTAAAGTATTTTTGTTTCATTTAATTTACCGGTCAATGTAGGGTTCAGACCGTAGTCAAAGAAAGTGGGATTGGAGGATGTATTGCCGCAGTGCCCTTGCCTAAATATCAAATTTAGCCAGAGTGGATTAGACTGCAAATTATGATCGCACATTTCTACCCCACTATTTACGGAGTCGACAAACACACTTTTGAATAATCAATCATTGAAAAACTATGATGTAGACTTTTGTAGTATTACCGTACCCACGCAGTGTTGTATGAGAGCAAATGTGAAACACTTGGTGAAAGGTTGCAATATACAGGGGGACGTCCCTTGAAGATTATAAAAGGTGCGCGGGGCGTTGCCGACGAACAAAAAAAAATGATGTTCATAAATCAAAATGCATGTTAACCGTTTGTTTGAGAGAATGATCTTACAGGGGAAACTATCCATCTGTATTGTCTTTTATTACAATGTCCAAACGTATTCAGATGTTTGGCAAAGCGGGGCCCTTCAACGCATATAGCAATTTCATATTGCAGGAGACACAGACGTATTTTAGACACAACAATTAAATAAATGAATAAATAAATCACATTAGCTCTGAATATTACACCGCAAAACTACAATAAACCCACTCAACTGATGAAAAAGAATGATGAAATCGGTACAAACGTCAATGCAACCTCGCACATCATGTATGCGAAACACCGGCGCAAGTGTGACTCTTTCAATCATGTGTTCGTGTAGTGAAATTGATTGGTTCATACGCTACAATTTGATTGGCTAGCTGCCGAACTTGCGGCTGGGTTCTGAATAGCACGGATGTTATTGGTCCCACTCATTATCTTCTGATGTACGGGGCGTTCGGGTTGGGGTGTTTTTAGTTCACAGAATTCTCTGTAAGCGAACGTTTATGTGATCCTTATAAGATAGTTATATTTTTTTCCCGCTGAGAACGCATTTTAAAGGGAACTGCTTGCTCTGAGTCATCCCTTGGTTAACAGAATTAAACATTGACGATCCGGTCAGTCGCTACCTCTGTTTTTCTTTCAGCAAAACAAAAAAAATATGGGTGAGGAAATGAACGGCAATCCCTTAAACGAGGACAGACCTGCTAATGGTGAAGAAAATGGCAAAAGCCTAAAAGACGATGTCAAGTACTACTCATTAGAAGACATTCAAGTCCATAACATGAGCAACGACACATGGCTCGTCATCCACGATAAAGTTTATGACGTTACGAAATTCCTCGACGAGGTAAGGCGCCGTTTTGAAAGTTGATGCAAGCATTTTTGTAATAACTGCGTCGTTACTCGGCGTTTTGCTTCGAGTCTCGAAATTTCGGCTAAGGCTACTTCCTGGAAGTAGCCGAGGAATTGCTGCGTCACACATGACGTCCTTCACCCGTTGGCCACTCAAAAGTTAAATAGCGCATGCGCAGCCACGCGTTTATCCTAACCTAAGTTTACTTTAGGTCATACCTTGCAGGTAAAAGTGCAGTTTGCAGCCGTGGGCTTAACTGACGTTTAGCTTATTATCCTTTACAACAACCACAAGTGCTTGACATGGATATAAAATACACTTATACACATATAACAATAAAACCAAGACTATAAGGCTGACTAAGAGGCAGCACGATATATTTGACAATTTGAATTACAGGAAGTCTTTCACCTTTGGTCACTTTTCACCTTTGGTCACTACTAAAACCAATCTACATTAACCTAACAGGGCAACAACAGTATGAAACATTTTATTGAGCAGAGACTTCTAAAAGTGTGTGCCTATTCAGTGATTTCATTTTATTTATGTATTTATTTTGTGTATGTAGCATCCGGGAGGTGAGGAAGTGTTGCTGGAGCAAGCCGGTGCAGATGCAACAGAGAGCTTTGAAGATGTGGGTCACTCCACCGATGCAAGAGAAATGCTGCAACAGTTCTTCATCGGGGAACTTCACATGGTAAGCGGCGACTTCTGGTAGCCAGTGTTTGCTTTCATTCCGTTAGAAATTAAGCAGGCGATGCCAGTGCACGCTACTATGCAGCAAACGATTGATGAAATAGGTTGGTCTTTCTTGAGCAGTTAGTCATTAAAAAGCTGAAAACTGACATCTCACTCCTAGTCCTTTTGATACAGCTGTTGTATTGGATCAAATCCAAGCTCAGTGTAATGTCTACACATTGTGAGGTTGTCTACCACCAATGATTTAACTGATTCTATTTTTTCAGGATGACAGAAAAAAGGAAAAGCCGAAGGTAAGACATTAAGTCTTGTGGTTTAACTTGAGAGTGGCAAACCAAACATTTACTAACCTCTTTGTTTTTATTTTCCGTTTGCTGCGGCAGGATGTAGACATCACTTCAGGAGAGTCAAGGTCAGTCATCACAATTTCAGCCAAACTGTAGAATACTAAAATATTCTATTCCATGCTCCTTTAAGATGGATAAATTTATTTCTGGAAAGGAAAAATCACTGCGTTATTTTCATTTGATATTATCTTTATTGATGATAGTTTAATATTTTGAAGATGATAACGCTCTTTACCCCAATCCCAGCAACACCTGGGCCACATGGGCAATACCAGCCATTGCTGCAACCGCTGTTGGCATCCTGTATCGCTTCTATGCCACTTCTTGAGTGCCGACGGTCCCTTTTCATTTCATTCTTGTCATCTGGAGGCCTTGAAATACTTGACCAAAACCACATCTCAAACCGTCTGACAATAGAGGAGAGCGGCCAATCAAGCCGTCAACCAGCAATCCCAGAAAAGCGGCAGTCAGGGAGAGACTGTTAAACTCACTGCCTCTAAGCTTCTTTCTTTTGTTATTTCTTTGCCTGTCCTTGTAATTGTCATATTTAACTATGCATCTGTTTAACCCAGTTTAGTCTCTGTTGACCAGAATCAGAATGATCAGAAGAAAGAATAAAAAATGTCACTTGGAGGAAAGATTTTTTTTTTTTTAATCAGGATCATGGCATCATTAGACATTTTTTTGTGAGGAGCAAAAACACTTTTGTTACTGCCATAGTTTGCACCATTTGTGTGTCAGACTTGATTACATCCAGCATGGATCAGTTTGTTTTTATTATCATTTTGTGCATAACTGAATCATTGGCATTATAATACACACGTTGTATTGTTTTCCCATTTCCCTGAAAATAGTGAAACAAATTGCAAATCTGTACTTGTCAAAGAAGAATACAATATATAGTAAAGTAGGGTTTGTCTTATTTTTTCTCATCAAACCTGTGTGAATAAAGTATGCATTGTAAAACAATATTTTAGTATGTCAACATGATGGTAGAAGAGGTTTTTCTCTTGTTCTACATTAAGCCATGCCTCATACACCTGTCCTAAATATTTTTGGTGAGTTGTACCAGCAACTGCTGAGTTTTGTGATTGCATTAATTTCAACTGCTTTTGTCTGCAACAAATACAATATGTTAAACTCTAAGTGAGAAAAGTATCTGAAACCTGAAAACCATTTGTCAATTTAGTAAATTCTTACTCATTCAATTGGACATTATACATTGCCTTTTTGTTGTTTTTCTTAAACCATTTGAGACATGTTTTCCTCTTTTGCAAGTTGCACTGTTTCAAAACTTGGTTAAGATTTTGCGAGGCTTATAGTCTATATTTACTATGCTGACAGCTTGTTTGATTATTTTCATCTGCCATCGAAAGCTGATTAAATAAACATTGAACATGTTCAGCACTGTTTGATTTTGTGATTCATTTTTTTTAAAATTGTTATACCCATAGATACGGTAATCATAATATGGTATTCTCCGTATTCTGTTCTCTTCAAGCAACTTGTTACTCCTCTGTCTTAATTGCTCTTATTTGGGCATCGGAGCAACTGCTCACCATGATCCCGACTCTACTGAGACATGGACAGAGAAGGCATGGCCGTACCTTTACTTTATAAGGTGTAATAATTTTAAGATTTACTTTTTATATTGAAAAGCAGACTATTACGCTAACAATATGTAAGAAAAAAAGGTAAATTCACAGAGATGCCAAAAATGTCTTTTGGATCCAAATTTAGATGAAGAAAGATGACTCAAAACTTAAGTTGAGATTCAGCCATGTTTTGCCCTTTAACTGATTTATTATGAAGTAATTGTGAGGCAAGACTTGTTTATTTAATCGACTAGATTACCTACAACACGGTCACGTTGTACTACCAACATCACTCTGAACACAAGGTGGCCCCATTAGCTCAATTGTTGAGCTCTGTAAACAAAACGTTAAAAAGTTCACCAAACCCACTCAAATGGAGACAACGAGTAACATCAGTGGTGCATTACATACAAATTCATGCATCACACTTGGTCGAAATTGTTTGACACACTGAGGAAGAGCAACAACTGACATCCTTTTTTTTTCTTACCACGTGAGATAGCACCTGTATTGCTGAAAGGCAATATAATAAAGTAATATGGGGTCTTCACTACACATTTAAAATCTGTTTCCTATTTATTATCAAATTTGTGCTCATTACTCCCACCCATGTCAGCAGGGATGATTGTCTAGAATAATGCATCCCTGTCAGAGCACCTGTGGGAGACTCTGAAGCCTTCATCCGAACATGAGAGCCTGTCAATTATCTCAACGAGTGGCAAGGCTGCTAATGCCCCATCAGTCCTGGGAGGCTGTAGGAGCAGCAAAGATCGCAAACGACTGGAAAAACACTTAGAGATGCGCGGGGAACTAAAACATGATATTTGAAAGGTCATCTTCACAGGATACATGCTCACTATGATTAGTTTTTGCACGGACCAATGTTAAGATGATATTTCACATTTGCACTCAGGGACTCGTAGTTCAAGACACACACCCACATCAGAGGAGCATGACAGACTTTCTGTCCGCCGTTAGAAATCCCAAGTGTATTATAAAAGCTTTGACAGCTGCCTAAAAGCTTCACTAAAACAAGCAACTTCTCCCCTGAAGGACTGAGAGGAGGTCATTTAGGAAAATACAGATGCTTTC